>NC_139764.1:106394471-106859413 GCF_965231275.1 Zosterops lateralis | reverse complement strand
TGGAAAGGAAGGGAAGGAGACATGAGAAAAAATTTTTCTCATGGTGATCTGCAAGTGAATTCCATGGATTTTTCTACTTTGGAACAATCACTATTAGAAAGAAAGCCAAAAAGATGGATCTGGGAAAGGCAAAGCTTCTGAGAACTGGCCTCAATGCTTTATATCAAGCTATCCACCCTGTGCATGGAATTGCCTGGACAGATGGGAAGCAAGTGATACTGACTACTTTATACTATCAAAATGGAGAGCTGAAGTTTGGAGACTCAAGCATTGTTGGTCAATTTGAACATGTGCATGGGCTTTACTGGGGCCCATGTTACTCTACAGACACCCCAGCTCTGCTCGCTGTTCAGCACAAAAAGCACGTAAGCATTTGGCAGCTGGTGTACACCAGTGCAGAGAAGAAAAAGCCCTTGATTTCTCAGACTTGTGAAGTTGGTGAGCCATTTCCACTGCTTTCTCAGGGCTGTGTCTGGCATCCAAAGAAGGAGGTCTTGGCTGTGCTTACGAAACGAGACGCTTCAGTCTTGCACGCTGTTCGTACTGACAATGCGCGGGTTAAGGCAGAGATCAAAAGCAGCGGACTCATCCACTGTGCTTGCTGGACTAAGGATGGTAATCGTTTAGTCGTTGCCATAGGCAGTGCCCTGCACTCCTACATATGGGATAATGCTCAGAAGACTCTAAATATCTGCTCCTTTTGCCCAGTTTTTGATGTGGGAGGTTATATCTGCGCTATAGAAGCCACTCTGGATTTCCAAATTGCTGTAGCTACTGAGCTTCCTCTAGATAATATCTGTGGTATCAATGCAGGCATTGCATTTGATGTGCCCTCTGGTACAGAAGCTGGTTCTTTAATCTCACAGTCTGCTTTGGTGCTTGGGGATGAGGAATACTCCATGGACACACGAAGAAAATCCATAGATTCGGATAGATCAGGTGTTGATTCAGTTGCTTCTTCTTCATCAGGTCCTGTGGATTTGACCCACATCCTTGCAAACCACCGTCGGTCTGATCCCAGTCCTCTCATTACTCTGAGACGCAAAGACTCTGCCGCAACAAATGGTCAAGATTCTTCTCACTTGATCTTGGTGACTTTTGAGAGGAAGGTAACGACCACCAGAAAAGTCACCATCCCAGGTATTCTGGTTCCTGATATAATGGCTTTTGACCTTAGAGCTCAGATTGTGGCAGTAGCCTCTAATACTTCTAATATTGTTCTAGTATATTCAGTAACCTCTTCCTGCATGCCCCACATTCAACAAATCCAGCTGGAAAAAAATGAAAGACCAAAGGGCCTATGCTTTTTAACAGATAAACTCTTACTGATTCTGATTGGCAAGCAGAGGTTCCCTGACCCTAATCTCATTCCATCTTCAAATTCAGACAGGTATGTATTGCGTCTTATGGTCAAAGAATTGATGCTGGAAGAAAATTCTTCATCACTGCTTGAGACTAAGCAGAATATGCTTTATAACTTTGAATCCTCTGTTAATATACCTGGAAAAAGAAAATTCTTTGAGAATCTTGCCACAGAAGACCAGCCTCAAAGCAGGGAGTTGTTAATACCAAGAAGCACAGTTATTCAGTCTCCAAGTGGCAGGAGAAGACTCATTGAAGAAGTAAAGAGCCCTAGTTATGAGCAGAGCTCTTCATCAAGTGTGAGTGACCTGGATGAAAAAAGGCTCCCAGGTGACTCCTCAGTGGCCTTGGAAACATTGGATGCTGAACCTATGAATCGCTCAGTGTCTCTTCGTGGGTTTGGATCACCTAGCAGGATTTCCAGCAGACCAACATCCCCTAAAGTGCAGTTCAGTGTGATCCAAGAAGCATCAATTTCTCCTAAAAACAACAATTTGCCAAGTGAAAGGGGAATGAGTCACATATCTAGAAATCTAGAGAGACTTTGTGGCAGTTTCAATGAGTTACAGCTGAGTCTTTCCGAGATAACGGACTTGGCTCGGAACGGGAGGAGGATCTCTTTAGCCTACCCGTGCTCCCAGGAACCGCCTGTCGTGCATGTCACTTACCAGGTAACATTTTGTCAGCTTAGAAATACTGTGATAGGAACCAAATTTTTAAACAATCTTGCATTTATTTGGCTTTAAATCAAGAGGATGCAGTTTATTCTTATCAACCCATAAAAAATGTAACCTAGGTTTGGCATCAAGCTTAACATAAAATGGAATTATAATTTGTCATTGGAACATATAACTCAGGATGATGTGGATAGTTTAGAGGATACTCAACCATGGGAGATTTGTCTGTTTATTCTTTGATCATGCACAATTTTCTTGGACACTGGCTAATTTTGTGTGCATCTGTCAGAGAGAACAGACTCAGAGTCGTTAATCTACAAAAGGCTTATATTTTAGTTTAGTGCAGAGATAAGCCAATGAATGGGGGTCTACAGTAGCTCACCAGAAATTTAATAAACTTAAACTTGACCTCAAATCCAGAGTCTGAAGATAGCCAGACTCACAGGAAAACTTAAAAAAAAAAAAAACAAAAAACAAAAAAACAAACAAACAAACAAACAAACAAAAAAACCCCACCATTGAATCTCAATTTGTAGAAAATTTAAATGGGCATAACATGAATTTGGCTTATTTCTACTTTGATTTCTCAACTCTATTCTTGGAAAAATAAGATGTACTCAAACCACTTAAATTTTTTTGAAAAAAATCCCACCAAAAAAAAAAAATTCCAATCCATCAATATGTAATCATGATCATTAAATAAATATAAGAATTTCAAACCATCATGTTCCTATCTACCCTTGTTTTGGCAAATTTCCTCCTGGCTTCAATAAGAATTTCAACTAAGGAATGTAGATTGGGTAATTATTTCTATCTACTATTTTTATTATTATTCAGAGGAATACTAACATTATATTGATCAGATTTTTGAACATGCTGATGATAGTGATAAAACTGGTGTCCCTTTCAGGCTGTAGATGCCAATTATAAATGCATTCTTATCTACTGCAAGAAAAGCAGCATTATGTCAAGATAATACACTGCATTGTGATGATGCTGAAGCAAATTTTACTTCCTTCGACTTTAAAGAAATCCATATAGATATCGAAGTACCTCTCCTTAAACACTCATTAAGGGAATGGTGACTCAATTCAATCATGGTCATTACTTTCTAGCAATCGTTTACTTGGCATTTAAACAGATTCTGGTGTGTTGGGTTCTCTGGATAAAAGCAAAGCTTTCAATCTGAATTAGTCAATAATTTAACTTGAACACATTAGACAAATCTGGTGAAAAAGCAGCATGTCTATTTTAAATAATTTAGGATTTTATTGGCCAAGAAGCAAGCCCTTCTGTTCTCCAGAATGTTCAAATTAATTTTGATTTCTTAACATAAATCAACTTATTTAACTTATTTATTTAGCAAGCAGCCCTATTTCTAGGATTCAATTGGATTAACCTTTCCCAAGAGAAGTTTTATTTGTGACACGTAACATTAATCTAAGATTTGAAGTCCCTGTGCACATGCTTGTACAAGAAGTAAGAATTAGTTAACCTGGTTTTTTTTGTTGCTGTTGTTTTCCTTTGGAAAGATCAACAAAAAAATTAAATGCTTCTAAAATACTGCTAGAAAAACTATGTTTAGAAAGGAATACTTATTTGTCTGAACAGGTTAGTTTCACATTAAGCCAGCAGCAAGCCAAGCCACCACATTATAATGACTCAGAAAAAGTGCCACTAATGCCTTCCCACACACGCTTTCCTGGGGAAGTCTCGACTAATGCCTGGTACAGTTCAGCCCCTCTTCTGAAATCCAGCAGGATCACAGCATGATGCCAAAAAAAAAAAAAATTAAAAAAAAAAAAAAAAATAGACTTGGCAGAAAGGTCTACAGACAAAGAAATATTTGTTTCATAGGCAGGTAATAATTTTCAGAGAAATAGTTGTTTTGATTAGCTTATATTCAGACATCTGAACCTTGTTCCTCCTTCAGGAGTTGTTCAGTGAGCTGTGAGCTCAGAGACCAGCTGTGGGTTCCAGCCAGACTCTGTTCACAGAGCAAAAAGTCAGGGAATAGCTTTATTGCCTTATGATATAAATATCAGCCAGTGGAAAACAGTCTAAGCTTTAGGAACACTGCAGTCCAGTCAATCATATGGCCATTATCTTCCAGCTCTTTGTGCCAAGTGCATGTCTTCTTAAGTGTCTCTGTAATCCCCAGCACAGCAGAGGCTCAGTCTTGATTGAGAAATCTGTTCTACTAAAGAATACAATGATCAGAACTGCATAGCCATATTTATGCATTTGAAAAATAAAATGAAAGTTTAAAACATAATAGATAAAAATGTAGCAATAATTAATGAGCAATTATGAACACTGTTGTGCAGAAGCATTATTGACATATTTTTGTGTACTTCCTGTTTTGCTTAGAAACTAAAAAACCCCTGAAACATGTATTACTTAATAATTTATAATCTCTTCTCATTTAACAGTCTTCAAAACCTTTGTTTATCCTGTTAGTGCAATCCTGCCTGTAACTCCTCTGAAGTCACATCTATGCAGTGCTACCAGAATTTGTATTCTTTGTAGCCCATAGCCATAGAAGAAAACCACGATCATTCACACTTTGGAAATGTCACTGCACTATCACTTTTGTAATAGCATTCAGCCACCAGAGGTAACTTGATCATTCAACCCTGAAAAGCAAATATTATTGCTCTTTCATCACATACAGGCTTGTGATTCAGGGGAATGTGGGAGGGCAGACAGAAAAATGCAATAAGAAGATATCATTTAAAAAGAAAAAAAAAAAAGAGGATCTGTCATAGATTTTTTTCTGTTTCATTTTGCAAAAAGATACTTTTATCATCCTTTTCCCTCAGAAAAGAAACAGCTGCAGAATATTTAAACTAGTCTCATTCAAAACCTAATTACAGTGGAAATAAAGCCAATCTGGATCTCAAATTAAAGGCATTTAGGCAAACTTCTCCAGGAGGAATAAGATTCATCTTAATCTGAAGAATATCTTTAAACTCCTACATTTTGTTCACAAGCAGTATGATGTCAAAAGTTTATACCACTGAGAGCATATATTGCATAATTAAACAGGAAATAATATCTTTCCAGCAATTAGTCACAATGAGTTTCTTTTCTTGTACACAAGTCAATTTGTACTTTTATAGTATCTTTTTATAGTATCTTTCTACAATTTACTATGGGAAACTTTATTGCCAAGGTCAGCTACAAAATAAACTTTTTTTTTACACATATCTGGGAGATGAACAGAAAGGATTCAAACATAGGGCAGTAAAGCTCTGATAGAAATGCATGATGTAAAGAAGGTGAATGTAAGGGGGGCACAGTAAAATGAGTGAAGACCAGGCTGAAATGATGAGCTGTAATAAGAACATAAACCCTTTCGAAATCCAAAGGGCAATTTTGACTCGGGTTGAGCAATAGAAAGTAAGTCATGAAAATGATGGAAGAGGAAGCTGATATGACTGCTCCCTGGAGTGAGAAACTAGTCAGCTCTCCTGAAATTTAGAAAGAAGAGATTTAGGATGACTGTAAAAGAAAGACCTGCAGTAGTCAGGAGAAAGTGTGATTAATGCATGGATAACATTTTGAGCAAAGGTTGAGGAATTTGTTATGAACAAATTCTGTCAACAGTGTTCTGAAACTGATCAATAGCAGACAAGCAGGGTTTGTAGAGGAGACACAATTCCTTTTGTTAGAGCAGATGATTTGTTTGTTGGATATGCAACTGCAAAAGGAAAGGAACATGCAATGTCAAAAATGAAGCCAAATTTTCTTACTGCACAAAGAAAATAAAGATCATACATAAAGATCATGGAGGCACAAGCACAAAAGGTATATCTTAGATGACAGTATGCCTGAAACAGTAGTTGCAGAACTTTTACTAGAGAGCCAAGAGGCGAGAAATCCCAGCATTGTGTCACCTGGAATGTTGATGTGCCCTATAAATGCAAACTGCGCAGGGATTTAAGCACCTCTGAGCACGTCAGATCTCTCCCAGCGTAAACATTTTACGGCTTATGCTTCTCTGCCAGGTTAATTAAGGTTGCAATTGGAATGTCCCACATAAGGATAAGGAAAGGAAAGACATCAATATCTCCACCAAAATAAAAACAGACTCTACCAAAAAGCAGGCAGGAACCACAGCAATAGTAGAAATAATGACAGGGAAGGGGAGCAGTGCAAGCTGTCAAACCTAATGAACAATACCTGTGGCAATGCTGCACAAGGCACAATGAGAATGTAAATCATAATTCTCCTTCCTCTTCAGCGCTCTCTTCCTTAGCTGTTTAAGTGTCTTTTCATTGTCTTCTGGGACAGAATCCCCACATCTAGCTAATCTTCTAGCTTTTTCTCATCCTCCACAATGAATATGGGGACAAGGTAGAAGCAAGCTGACTAATGGGTACTAAGGTATCAAACCTGAAATCACCAGTGGAACACAACACAGTTGAAATCAAGGGTTCAAAAGAATGAAACCAGAATCCTAGACAATTACAGCACCATTCACTGTGCAATGTGTGTACTAACCTGATACCTTACCCTTCTAAAAGAACAGATTATTAAAACAAAGGAGATGAAGAATATTTAAAATACCTGTAATTCAGTACAGTACCTGAAATCGTGCTACAGGGGAAATTATTTGTTCAAGAGCAGAGAATAGGGATTAATAGAAGAAAAATAAGATGGTTAAGGAATTAGCTGCAAAGGAGATAGAAATAGTTATAATAATATAGAAGAAAATGGAAAAAAATTACTAGTGGATTTTCTCATGATGGATTTTCAGGCTCATCTAAAAGTTTCATTAATGATCTGCTGAGTTCTGCTTATAAAATCTGCATATGATATAAAGTCAGTAACACTTTCAGTAAAGGATCAGGATTTCGCACCTGTAAATTGATTGCTATTATTTAACATCTAGAATAATTTTTAAAAGGATTGAAATTAACTAAATGAACTAATATAAAGTGCACAGTAATATATTCCAGGATTAAGAGATGAAATTTCTGCTTTTGTACATATTAAGTGACTACAAGATGACTGTGAATCCAAAATACAATACTGTTAGGAAAAGAACAAAGGTAGTGTGTGAGCACTTCAGTGAGGCACATCCTTCAGCAGGTAATGAGCACTGGGCACAGAGCTGGCACGTCTCATCTGAAAAAGATTTCACATTCCTGGATATCCATGGGCAAGAAAGACACACTGAGACTTCAACTGATGGCTAACCCAGTGTCAGTAAAAACAATTCTGATTGGTAGCACATTCTCATTTACTCCCCGTTTCATCAGTTGTTGAATTTAAGTTCATTAAGATGATCTCAGCATGCAGGGGAGCATAGGCAGTGCATTAGGAAATACAAGACAAATGAAGAAAAGGTCAAGAGGCAGAACCAGCTCCAGCTGACTGCTCAGTGGGATTCGAAAAAGGGAGAGAAGGCATGTTCACCTATTGTGCAGACATACGTGATATATGTAACATCTCACCCAGGAATCCTTTTGCCTTAGTAAATGATTTTTTTCTTGTACATATTTGCAATCTAAAGTGTGAGTTTTGAAAGACAGTTTGGCACTGCTGTGATGGGCTGGCTGCTGCCCAGAGCACCCTTTATGGGCTACAAAATCTGATCTGGGCAGGCTGATATGGGTGAAGGAAAACAATTATTGAATTGACAGTTTCTTTTTGCTGGGTTTTTGTTGAAGGAGAGTTGGACTTGACATACTACAGGAAGTTGGCTAAAGAAACTTAATCCGAAAATATACAGTAACATATGTGGAAATATATTTGTTTCTTCTGTGATTAACATGTTCTTTGTCTACTAATAAACTTCGTTCTAGGATAAAGCAACAAACACAAGGGACTTTAATTTGGGAATTTCTAGTTCTCTGATTCCTATTGGAGGTAAATAACAACATAGTAAAAACAATAATGGATTTTGGGAAGAGGTAGATAAAGTCTAGATTTGGCTAGAAAATTGTCTTTGGGTTAAGGCATAAAAGTGGGAAGTACCAAGGCAAGCTTTTAGTTTACTCTAACTCTGTCACAAATTACTTCCATGACCTTGGCTAAATCTCTTAAGCTCCCTGTTTAATGGTATGATCATCTATAAAAAGGGGATACTAAGAGTTACCTGCCTCACAAGAAGGTACAGGTTTAAATCAGTTAATCTATGATATGACGTGTGTGGACACATTCCTACAAGAGAAGGCACATTATCATCGCTTAAATTAAGCATTAAACAAAAAGGATAAATAATTAGAAGATTGTAACTGAGAAAAATTCTTGACCTGACAGAATTTGTAAAAGGTAAAAAATAAATGTATAAGATGATTACTTTTATCATAAACAGAAGCATATGACACAGATAGAGAAAATAGCTCATATGAACACTGACAAGCAACAGAAGATAAACAACCAAAACTTGATCTTTCAGGTCTGTACTTGAAAAACTGTCTGGGATAAAAAATAGGTGTTGTGCAGTTTTATGTATACAAAAATGTCTTCCACTTCCAATGGATGTTCCAATAATAACGTGCAATGCTATATAGGAAACAAAATAGAACAGAGTCATCTTGAGTATACACTTCCATTCAACTGATTTCAAGTCAAGAGAGACAGAACTAGATTATTTTCTGATAATTCTTGAGTTGAAGCATATCTATGTGAAAAATGGATCACTTGGGTCAAGGCAATGAGCCTGTCTCATTTACAGTCCATTTTTTCTTAATTTGTGAAGTTCCAGTTTGAATAAACTCTGCTATTTCAACCTGAACTCAGAGAAATTAAATAGTTGTTAGATGTGCTAGTCCACAGTCTGCAGCAATGACAAAGCTCTGCACAAATACCTGCACAGGCAAAGAGCACCTTCGCAATGCCTATGCAAAGCACACACTCGCTGCTGAACATTCAGCCCATTGAGTTTCAGGTGTGTTTAGGTTCAATAGAATAGAGTATTACATAACTTGGAAATACCTAAAAATTACAAAGAATTTATCTTATATAGTTACAGCTGTAGCAAAAAGTTGCTATAGGTTTATGACTAAGAAAATTATGCTTCCTTGATGCATTCCTTAGGTATGTCCTTTATTAATTATGCATCAACAAATCTCTGGTTGTTTTGAATGCGGAAAAAAGATGAGAAGGCCTTTGAAAGCTGGAAAGTTTACATTTTTAATGGAAAAATATTTTTTATGGTTCCTACATTTAAAATCAATCATAATAAATAAACAAATAAAAATCATTCACAGACTATCTGCATGAGCAAATTATAGCAGAGACAGGGAAAATACATTTGCAACAGTCAGCAGGCCTTCTGATTTACAGAATTCAATGCAGTTGCGTGACAGCACAGATACTGTGTACAGAAAAGTGAAAGGGATTGATTTAGAAAGGTTGTTACACAGCAAGAAAACACACATTCACAGAGAGCAACTGTCAAAAGACAGCACAATTAGAAATGAAGACAAGCATTACAAGAGACATTTATTTAGTCAAAGGTTAGATTACTGTGCACACAAATAGAAGATGCAGTTGTGAATTCATTCAACTGTAAGTTCTACATTAGCAAGAAAAATTCAAGGGTGTGAAGTAGACACAGACAGAGTAGGACTAGAACAGGAATTAGGATAGATGAGATCCTGTCAACCCATTCTGAAATATTACCTTAGATCCCTTTCGAATGTATGAAACAGAGGGGTCTGTGAAATTGGGTAAACAGACTGTTTATTCATAAGAAATATATAAAATCCAGGGGTATTGCAAACATAAAGATGACAAAGAAAAGGAAACAATGCACAACACATGGAACTACACAGGGGGAAAGCATGGAAAGAACAAAATGAAATTCACAGGACAAAGTATAGCAAAATTATTTGGAAGAAAATGTCCCATTCACATCTATTTCATAATGACATTGAGTCATTGGAAATTTTTCAATGTTAAAAGGACTTTTAAATGATAACAGATAGGAAAATGTAAATTCAAATATATATCCACTCCATGACCATAGTAGCTCAACTAATTTTTTGTCCTTGCACCTTGCAGTACCCAGAAAGATGAAACACAAAGATGTTGATTCTCAGGGCCAGCTAAATTTCATGAAGCACAAACAAGCCACCTTTACATTCAAGTGTGTTCTTTCAGTGAATATCAGAGAAAATTCCAAGACTGTAAATCCATACCTTTCCTCTCTGTCAAAGCAAGTCACAGGATTCTCAAGCTACCTTGCTGTGACAGCTTTTCAGAGAGGCTGTTGCTATGTCCAGTCTCTCTGTAATACTCCCTGTGCCAAAATAACTGAGGTTATTTCACCAGGGTGGAATAGCTGCCCAATGGCTCTCAAACCCAACACATACAGCTGAAACCGAGCAGACTACTCATTTACTCTGGCAGCATCTGGAACAATGTTATTCCAGGAATGATGCATTCCCTTCCACTAAACTGGCTTCAGGCAGGCAGGCCAAACAGACACACAGATGCCCACCCCAGGACAATACAGGTGTGGGGCTGAGGCAGCTTTGAGCTGCAGAAGCTCACAAAGCAAAAACCAGAGGGATTTTCATACACCTCACATGGGACTGTGAGATTGTGCTTAGAATGGTCCCGCATGATGATGTCATGTATAAACTGTAGGAAAGACAGACAAAGAAAAGGCAAAACGACTAAAGAACTGAAAGGAGTAAGAGCAGAGGAAAGGTTAGAAGAGCTCAGGCTGGATGTCTAAGCCATTAACAAGATCTTTTCTTTTACATACATGCATATGAAGAAAACCTTTTCAAATGGATCGGTTACTGAAGAAACAAAAGATGTTCTCCTCTGTGATGGCAAGATCCATTTGAGTTTAGTCCAGCAGCTGTTCGATCTGCCCGTTATTGAAATGAAACACGGTATGTTCTTTATATTTCTGCTATCTGGTTTCACCTGAGATTTTTAGCATAAAAGGGGCATTTGAGATGGAATAATTACCCCAGACTTTAGTAAACTGAGACAGCTAACTTTTTTTGGCAAGTATGTGTTTTCCCTTGTTTAAAATACAGCAGAGTCTCTTGAAATAATTTAAATGCTGAGTAATTGCAAAACTATCTATTAGCAGAGTAATATGTTAGGTGCCTCTGCAAAGGATGGCTGACAAAATAATCAGTACCTTGTGTTACCTGGAAGTAGAACTGCTTTCCTGAAACCTTCTGGCAGTTTGCTTCACCCATCCTTACTAGCATGTCTCAGCCTGGACAACAGAGTATAGGTTGGAGAAAAATTCACTCTCAGAATATGATATATATATATATATTTATGTATCAAGTAGCATTTGGGATTATTTTAATGTAAGTTAAAAAATGAAGCTCAATGTTCCTATTTGCCAATCTCCCATTTTCACCACCCACCACTGATTAACTCATAAAGACAGATGCCACAAGGGGAACTCTGGCCCCAGACTGGCCTCTGAATTGCCTTGTTCTTGTCTGTTGTTATGTGACACCCTCACAGCAACACACACACTGCCATTTCTCAGCCATTTCTCTATAAGGCTTCTGATGGCTTTTCTCATCACTGACTACTATGATCCTCTTTCTGAGGTTGTTCCAGAAGAAAAGGATATGCAGGTTCCATATTTTTGTCAGGAATCTTCCTTGACTGTGCAGTGCAGGGGAAGCATATATGAAAAAACTCTACCTCTGTTGAGACCTGAGCTATTTCCCAGCAGGCGTCTGCAGCGACATGATGCAGCACTGCTGGAGAGGAGAGCTCATTTTTGGCCTGTATTTCCAGATCTTGATATGGAAAGGAATGCCCATAACAAAGAAGGGGACTGAGAAAACCTATTTTGAGCTCTATAGAACAGTTGAATATTTAATCAGCAGAACACCACTCCTCAATTTCATGTATTAGACTTCAGAGATATCAAAAGATAATGTCTCAGAATCATCCTAATGTGTCCCTCTTTCTGCTCAGATTTTCTGATATTGAGTTTGTATGCTTACAGCAAAAACAAAAACTGAAACAATAATCTTTCTAAAATTCACCAAAATCCTGTAAAATTATGAGGTTTGGAGCAGAAGCAGTTGTGTAGATCTTTCTTCAGTCCTAGATGGTACTTGCTTATATTCCTAAAAGTTTCTTTTGACACAAGACATAAACATTAAATGTGAAGTTTAAAAATATCACTCCCATCCTTTAATACTATGTAATTAAAGGGTGTGTAATGAAGAGCATGCTTGTACTATAATGACAGCCTGGCATTTTTTACTATGAGTAAACACTTAAGAATTAATAGATTGAAGGGAAAAGCTTCACAACTGTAAGTCAAATTCATGTCCACAGCAATGCTGTTAAGACCATCAGAGTTAAAAGAGCAATGAGCTCGGCATCATTGTTTGCACTTTAAGCCCAGGACTCTAATACCATTACCTGGGCTAAATATAGTTTGTCATGTAGTGCCCTGGTAGCAGCACACAGGTGTCTCTCTTTTTGGCACATCATCATAATAATTATTCACAGTAAAAGGGTTCTACACCCTGCACATGACTTTTCTATTTAAATATTCCGTGGGTTGTGCTTCCACACAAGTGTTATCAATGACAATGAGAATTTCCAGCATTTCAATGGATGAGAAAAAGTCCCAAGAGTCTGACAAAAGTATGCTTCATCAATTTGATGAACAATAGAAAACCCATTTGGACTGTAGAACTTCTACTTTCAGGCCCACTGCTCACAGAATCTGAACTCTGTTCAGATTTAGAAAGAAAGTATTAAGAGTAGAAGATTAAAGATTCATGGTTTGGAACGACAATCTTCTTATGATGTAACAGGTGACATGACAACATACAACCAGCCTGGAAAAGTGCTTTGTTAGTAGTTAAAGAAGGAGGGATTTACTTTCTTCAGGAGCATGCTTTGTTATGACTGACAAAAAATAAGAATGGTTCATTTGGATTTTCTACAGTTCCTTTTTTCGCATTCCATTTCAAAACCAGGTTTATATCCCAAAATCTAAAATCCCAGCACAGAACCTATCAGGGCTTTCTTTCCCTCATATCCCAGCTAATGCCCCTGCTCAATAATGACAGAATCACATGCACTAAGGAAAGTGTGTCACATAAGGGCTCCTCCAAAGCTTTTAAGTTGCCACAATTTTTTTTTTCCATAAAGTGTCAAGCTGAAAAAAAAAAAAAAAAAAGAAAAGAAAAAGAATTCACTCTTTTCTATGACAACTGCAATATCCAGCCAAAAAGAAAGCCAGATGAATCACTAAAGAAAATATAGCTTCATTTTTAAGCCAATTTGCTAAGAATTCTCCTTAGGAGTAGATTCAATAAATAATTAAAATACAAGAAATTTTACTGTCGCAGCTTTTGTAAATCATCTTCAAGGTGTAACTTTCTTCTATTTGCTACATGAATTTGAAAATACATGGAACAATCTTGATTTGACAGTAATGAGATGGAAACCCCTTCTCCCTTCTAGAACAAGTACAGCACAGTCACTTTGGTTGGCAACTTTTCCAGTTTTTATAATCTCTTCGTCATTTGGGTAGAGCAGATGAATGAAAAGGCTAAGCAGAAGTAGATGTCATTAGAACAAAAGTCAGCATGGAAAAGCTGGCTGAGTTTTCAGAAGATGAAGATATTTATAGTTTATTAGAACTAGCGAAGATGCACCTTGTGTTTGAACTTAATTTAAATGAGGGATAAAATGCCTCAAACCTTGCAAGACCTTTCACTTAGCCCCTCACTGCATTTGCACAAAGGTGTGTTGAGCATGGATTGTCAGACCTTAATGTCATTAGTGTAATAAGGCTTTAGTGCACAAAAAGAAACCTACTCTGCCTGCGTGCTCACTGACTTTTAAAAACGTGCTTCTACATTTACGTAACCAGAGCCATACACTCATTTTCTTTTTGTTGCTTCATTTTTGTAGGTTCTTCTTGGATTGTGCTCACTGCAGACAAGGACGGCTTTGTGCCATTAATATTCAAAGCCACACAAGAGATAATCATAAGGGATGGAACTGACAGTTCAGAAGTCTGTGGAGGTCACTCCCACAAAAAAAGCATCCCAATGCGACCACCAAGCAGAGTGACATAATTTCTGAACAAAAAACCCCAATGACCTTCTTTTCTCCTACAATACAGAGACATTCTGTGCTCTCAGACAGAGAGACTAAAAATCTGTCTTCACCACTTTCCATGTATTGTAACTGTAAAATCTGTGGCATGGTTACACTATAGCTACAGCCTTGGGTTGGCTGGACCCTCACGATTTCTTCTGAAGGACTGGACCTAGAGTGAAGTTCACCACAGCTGCTGTTATTAATGGCTGTCATGGACTGGAGCAGAGAGACTATTGTCTACTTTGAGGTCAGGATGTTCTTGGAGGAACAGTATTATGCTAAGAATCATAACAACAAATCTAGCAGGTGTACAGTCTACATAAAATCTGAAGAAAATACAACTAAAGAGTCTTTATATTCATTAAGGAAAACCAGGATAGGGAAAAAGAAAAAAAAAAAAAAGCTTTAGGCTCTTTTCTGTTCCAGCTGGATCCCATGGAAACCTGCAACATTTTCAGAAATGCCTAATTTTTATATGAAAATACTCAATTACTAAAAAGGCTGCATCACTGTCTCCTGTCAGTGTCTTACACAGCATGTAGATTTATACATGCACACAGAAGAGAAAGAAATAATCTTGCAAGATAAACTGAGGATCAAAGACATTGAATGTAAATTTCATTTGGCTAAATGCAGGTGTATACACTGAACCTTTCATCTACTCTCCTGCACAATCAGTCAAAAAAAGAAAAGCACTTCTATAGCAGATAATTCATGCCCTAACAGAGATTTCTAGAACTGATTGTGGTGAACTGTCCCTATTAAATAAGTAAATAAGTGCCTGTTCCTTTCCACTGACTGCAAATGCAAGCAGGGGGACTGGTTTGAACACAAACATTTACATTTAGCCAGGTGAACCTCACCCTCAGAGACAAGAGACAATACAGGTGAGAGTCAGGCAGGCAGATCCATGGAAACTAAACTACTGTGATCATGGTGATAGAAACAGGCATAAGGGGAGAACTTAATGAACTCCCTAACTTTTCCTCATTGAAATGCAAAGAGAAGGATAAAGTAGAGTGAGCAGCCACGTGTGCAAGGGCATTCTGTACTGCTGGAACCATGGAAAGGCGTGCCTGCTTCACCCCGTATAGCCAGGGAAACAGACAAGGAAGGATGCTTACTTAAGCTACTATTAGGGGTTATTTTTCATACTGTGCATTTTGGGTCTTGTTAATGCTCCTGGAGAGTCCTTTTTCCCTTCCTGGGAGCTATGGCAAGTGCATTCATAGGGCACAGATGCTAAAATCCAGTTACAATACTTCACCCCATACAAAGGCTGGATTGAGACTGTAGATCTATGCTCTGAAGGACCTTAATGGGTTTGGAGGTTTGGTATCAGTACCATTACAGTGATGCAGCCAGGAATCCCATAAGGAAAAATTTCAATTCTTGAAATAAGTAAACAGTTTCATTTCATTGAATTAAATGTCTTCTTCATGCAAGTTTCCTCTCAGGGACAAAGGAATCATCATTTTAAATCACCTACAACCACAGGCATGCAATACAGCGGAGTATATTTGTTCTACC
Organism: Zosterops lateralis; assembly: GCF_965231275.1. NCBI lineage: Eukaryota > Metazoa > Chordata > Aves > Passeriformes > Zosteropidae > Zosterops > Zosterops lateralis. Next base: position 106,843,763 of record NC_139764.1, on the reverse strand, counting down.
TTGTTTGCAAAGATCTGTTTAAGCAGCCTCAAGAAGCATTTCTGGTTGTGTAAAAAAAAAAAAAATCCCAAACAACAAATAAATATTACTTTTTAAGTATTAAACACATCAGTTATTGGGTTAATTGGATTCTCTGCTTCTTTGCATTAGAATTATGTTCAAATTGGTATTTATATTACTACTGCTTTAAGAATTTGATTTTAATGATACTTTCCTTCACTGAAATCAGCACCAATCACTGAAATCAAACAAGTAACACAGAGGTTCACAGCCATAGCATGGTGAGGGAAGACATGATCAGATTTCTAAAGGACATAGCACATTTCAAAGCAGCAGATGTTTCTAATCCTGCAAATACCCTTGAATAACATCCTTGTGTCTCGTAAGTCTTGGGTATTTACAATGCTTGTGTTATGGCCAAGCTAAATAAAACTTAATTATAACTAACTGGAGTGATGGGAGGATATATTTTAGAGGAGTACGTAGGCTGAAATAAAGGAGCAAACTACAATGAAATTTTTCTCACAAATATTATCTTCTTTGGGTGAAAATCCCATAGTTTAGTCCACTCGAATTGAAGCTAATGAAACACAGAAAATGTTACAGGGGAACTCTGGGAAGGTGAAAACCTGAACTAGAGGAGATCAGCAAGTACCCAGGCATTAAAGGTCCCTCAGAACTTATAACCAGACATTTCTTTGTCCTTCTGTCATATTACCATTTTAGTTTTTCATGCATTACTCTCCTATAAAACAATCTGAGTGTTCAGGAGATCAGAAATTAAAGGAGATTCTTTGAACAGCTATCAAAGTTTGCTGTGGTTCTGTTTGGTGGAGCTAAAAATGGACGAATTTTCAGATGACAAAACAATTAGTTTCAGGGAGTAACTAGCTGTAAAATTAAAAACTTTAGTTCTATGATGCTTAATGAATTTCTAGATATGTTATATTTTAGTGACATTGTTTTCCCTCCCGTATGATTCAAAGATTAAGTAGGAGCGAATCTACCTGAAGATGCCATCATCACCCAGCACAAATATTCTAGTGACAAATAAGGACTCCAGTTGCACATCTAAAATTTTATGGGAAGACTTACAAAAAAAAAATACTATACATCAGTTAAAATTGTATAATGTTAAAGAATATAACTGTTCTCACATTTATGAATGTACTGTTATGTACATACGCTTGAAAACAGGTATTTAAATCATACAGATACACTCAAAAATGGACAAAATTGAACAAAGAAATATTTGTTTTCAGCTAATGATTAAGGAGAGCAGCACAGTGCAGAGCTATCTTATCTAGTGTCTATCACAGGGCTGTAAAGTTAAAATTGAAAGCAATAAAAGCGCTGGAAGAAGTGCTGAAGAGATTTATGCAAAGCAGAGGATAAATTTTCAGCTTTGGTTTGGATGGAGAACAGATGGAGAATCAGTGAAGTAGAGAGATAAAAGATGACTGTTCTATTAAGCACAAGCTGTACAGAAGATATTTGCAAAAACAGTGATAAAGGCATGTGGAGAAAGAGTTTGTACTAAACAAGTTGAGAAGAGAGTAGGCTGTGAAAAGGAGAAAAGCATAGACTGAGAAGCATTCACCATCCTCCTCAAATGTTATTTACAGGGACAAAATTGATCAGTTTAGGAAAGGGGAGTTATTCAGATCATCTAAATGTCATGAAGCGCCAACCCCCTTTTTTAGCTCCTCCTTTCACCAGCAGAAAGGACAGTCACCAGGCTGGACTGACACCAGAAAGGACAGTCACCAGAAAGGACAGTGTCCTCTGGAAGAATAAGGAGACTCCTGGTGCTAAGCTCATGTGCAGAGTGAGCCAGCAGGGAAGTCTGTATTCTGTAATTAAACCAGAGGAGAGCTAGGAAGACTAGGAGCTTAAATTAGAAGTGGAAGCAGAATGACGACACTCAGTACGCCAAACCAGTGGCACTCAGAAGTCTAAATGGGGTACCAGCTACTCCAAAACATTTCCCCTGTGGGGAATAAACAACATACCACAAAGTCTAAATTTCCATTTTACTTACTCTGCATCTTTATCCAGCACATTTATATGCACCACAGTATATTTTTAGGAGTTGCTACGGCTTTATTTAAAAGTACAATCTGCTTCAAAGTAAAGTTAAAACTTACCTTACGCTTTGCATAAGTTGCCTGCTAAGCATGCAACAGTCTGCTTTCTTTTCATGGCTTTTTTTTAATACTGGCCCACTTCTTGAGAAAATGCTAACAACAGAAGTTCTGTATTCCACATAGGCTTTTTCTTTTTTTGATTTTGAAAACAGTTTCATGAGAACAATAATAAAACAATATACAAATGAAACCCAGCAAAATCAAAGTGATCTGACATTCTGCTGGCCAGTTTATGATGCTGACTTTGCACAATGAAATATTATTTTGTTATTCTTTATAACAGCTAAAAAGTAAGGGATCACAGCAGGAAGTGTATAAAGTAGGCCCTGCGTTGCCCCCAACTAGTTCTTCCATTTTTCCCTATATTACTCTAGAAAAGTATTTTCTATACTCATGTGAATTTCTTTAATATCTTTTCAGTCACTAAAATAGTATCAACAGTATCATCAAGCCTAACTTACTTTCCCCTGATTCTCATTTCCCTCTGTATTTCTAAGCTTGGATAATGAACTTATTTTTAGGTGTATTTACTTTCAGGTTTTCCTGCCTTAACAGAAAACCACAAGCCCTGGACCATTTTCCCACCCAAAATGTAGCTGAAAAGTCCATCTCTTTAAGCCAAAACAGTGTCAAATACTCTGAAGTAACTCCTGTCAGATGTTTACCTAACTCGTTCCTGAAAAACCCAACCTACAGTACCTGGTAGCACTTACCCATCCTTTAGAGCTGAACTCATCTGACCTGACTTTTAAGCATGTGAAGTTAGGCAAAGTAAATCCCAGGAGTTATGAAATTTCACACATGCAAGTATTACTTTATTTTCCATTGTCACATGCAACTGAGATTAACTTATGCATTAGTGGTTTAATGCTAATAGCAATTTTATATATTTATATAATGTTAATTAGTCAGTGTTACGGTTTCATTTTTTTCCAACAGACTGAGGCAATTTCACAATCTTGATGTTAAATGCAAACTCACTTTGCTGAGGTTCAGTAGTTCCTGACAGTGTTATTTCCTAATGGACAAGGAGAGAGCTGCCATTACCCCCCAGCTATTGACATTGATGACCCCTGATTCGAGTCTCCAAAGAGGGAAGGATCCACCCCTCTTGTGCAGGTACCTTGGCATCTCCCCAGCCAAGGCAGCCCACAGCCAGGAGAGCATCCAAACACCACACGGTGACACCACAGACAATTCCAAACTGAAACTGGGCAAATGCAAACCTTTAGTTCACTTCAGAGACAACAGCTGCTTCCTTCCAATCAAACTTGCTTAATAAATTTTAAAAACATAAAAGGCAGTATAGAAAGGCACAGTTCTCAAACATTATTTTATACGAATAGTATAAAATTGACAATTATTTACTAATTTCAGTTGACAAAAAATAAACTTTTGCTGTGTAAGAAAAGCTCTGATGTCCTTATGGAAATTTAGCTGGAGGTGAAGTTTTCCAAAGCAATACCAGTGACAGGACTCCTCATTCTCCATTGGAGCCCTCTTCATTCATCCTGCAGTCACTGGATGGAAATACACAGAGCCAAACATTTATGGGGCTAAAAGTACCAACAAAAACACTTTTAAAGTAGATCCATTTCTCAATCCAACCCACAGCTCAGCTGTGCAGTTGTGCCAGCATAGAAGGCACACCAACAAATACTAACATACCCATTGCTATCATAGCTCAGTCCTTTTATCTGTCAGTGAATTGTGTCTCTAAATATCAATAAATTTCCTTTTAAGTGTTAACACTTCAGAACATTTTCAACATGGCTCATTGCATTTGTTACATTTCCTACCTTAGACAGCATAACACCATTTAATTTGTGTAATGCTAATTGCTTTCCTTGTTATCTTTCCCTCAGAAACTTAGTTCACCTAAGTCAAATGAAGAAAAGTTCATTTTCCACAGCAAATTACTGTCAGAGTTTCTGTTGAACTTCAACAAGTCACGATTTCAGTTTGTAAATATTCTTATGCTCATGTAACTTGTACACAGCTGTCATCTCCATTTCCACCTTTCCTCATTAACATTTTATTTAGATTTTAATGATACTGTTATCAGTACAAAATGCAGCTACACTGATCTACACTGTTATCTCAAAACACTTGTACCTCTTAATAGCATAAAAGAAAACTGTGCATGACAACAGTGAGCCAGAAATGCAGCATTAACCTAAGCAGCAGCTAAGATCAAAGAAGTACTTTTGCAGATTAGTTACATAAAAGGAAAATAGAAAACGTATCTGTAGGAGACAGAAGTATCTAGGACTGAATTGTTTACAGGCACAGCGAAGGGTTCTCACAGCAACATTTACAGAGAAGGAGAAAAGATGGTGGCACAAGGAAAAGGGAATCCAGACCCTACCTGAAAGATTAAGATTTGAACAACCTCTTTCACAAACTATTGTTAACTATCCCTAATTATGTGATTTCTGTATCAGCTTGGTTCTGGATTAACCACAGTTACAAGGATGTGTAACTTAAAAGAAGATACTGTTTGGTCTGAATACATATGTCTGGAAATGTCCTTGCAAAGATTATTCCAAAGGAACACTGTCATATCAGAAATCCTTATTTACAACATGACTGGTTTACACAAATCAATTTTAAAATGGAAAGACTCTTAAGAGGCTACCTTATTTTCAATATACATTATGCTATTCTGGTTTTGTGTGTCATTTATGGTACACAACAAACTGAGAAGTTGGGAGACTGATTTTTACTTTGTACCACTTCCACAGCAGCACAAGAATATTAGGTTGACACAGAGGTTTATGCCAGTGTCTTTGTTCCAGGTCTGGAAGGTCTGTTTTGACTATTCACAGTTTAGATCCCCGTTTGGGGCAGCTGTCTGTTAAATACTTGAAAACTGTTCTATCCATTAGGTGTCCCTTCAATCTCCTTTTCTCTATGCAGCACCACTCTTCAGTTTCTCTCATAGACATCCACCCTGGATCTCGTTTTTCTGCCCTATCCCAGCGTGCAGTGTCCTTCCTGACCTGCAGCAGAGTGGGTAGAACTCAGCTGAGGGCCTGTTTCAGACACTGGTGCAGGTTTTTACACACATAAAAAATAGCCTGTCACAACGTGAACAATTGCAGAGAGTGATAAACATTCCTTTTGAGTTTTGTACATTTCCCATGCCTTCTTCCCGGTGTAGGAAACAACCAACTGTTTGAAAACTAATATAAAAAACATTCTGAGTCTCCTTTGTCTCTACAACAACCAGCAAAGTGTTATCCCTGTGCAGTACAGGAGCCCTGTACTGGCAGCTGCCTTGGGAGAGGTGTGGTAGCTACAGCTGCAGAGAAAAGCAGCAATTCCCACTCTGCCACTGTTCTAATACACAAAATTTGCACTGATTCTCTCCATTCCTCAAAGCCTGGAGCCACAAGGAATCCCCTGGAAGACTTTGTGCTGCAGAGCACACAATCCATTTTTGCCTGTGCTGTGGAAATACTGTGACCCCGTCTGGCTGTACTCAGCCAAGCCGAGCAGACACAATGCGAGGATCCCGTTCACACCCCCCCCCAGCACTGTCTGACTTCTTCTGACAACATGATATTGACTCAGGACGAGGCAATTTTCTGCAAAATTGCTCATCCTATATTAATTTCATTACTAATCAGCTCCCAGAATGAAGAAACATTATTAATCTGATAATAAAAAAACACATAAAACATCTGTATCTTTTAGCTACCCATCCTAGGCTTCACCACATCATATTTTAGAGATCTAAATTACATGGTAGTGCCTCATTAAGTTTTCCCATTAAGAAATACAATTATGAGATCAATTTGCTCATTCAGTAGTGTCCATAGATTGGATTAAACATATATATATATATTAAAATTATGCTTGTGAAGCTAAGAGAAAGTATCTTCAAATTATTATTTTCCCTTGTAGCATCATGTTCTTTAAATTTGTAGTTCAGTAAGAGCAAAGAAAAAATCTACAGAGTACAAAAACAACAATTCTACATATCTCATCATTTTACCTTCCTTCCCTGCCATTCCCTCCCTCTAGAATGTATTCATAACTCTTCTGTCTCAGACTCTCCTGTACCCTTATTAACGTTGAGTTTCAACTAATTTGAAAAGCAGACACCCAAATGATACATCAAATTAAGTTATGAGAAGGCAAATCTGCTCTCCATGCAGGGCCTGAGAACAGATTTGTGACTCTGCTCAGTGTTTAAGGATAAGCCTGACTCGATGCAATCACATGTTTTTAAAAGCCAAGATGTGTGCTTTAAATGAGCATGACCACAGGAAACAATTTCTGTCATTTCAGCCTTTTAAACACTTCTCCTTGCATAATTTCATTGACCCATTTTCTACCTTCTACAGACATCTCCTGAGGGGTTCTGCGTCATTAAAAAATCCCCAAAGTCACAGACACAACACATGTATCAGCAGTGAACAGCTTGGGAAGTCTGGAAAAGAAAGAAAGACAAGAGATGTTTATTTGCAGTACAGCTGCTGAGGAATAACAACTGTGCCTATGCACATTGTGCTGTGTGACCAGCCATGGCTCGTGGCTGCTGGCCAAGCAGCCTCCAGCCTTTTTCATGCTGTTCTACATGTCAAAATAACCAGGCTGTGGTTACACAAATAAGATACACACTGCTGGGCATGGAAATAAACAACTGGTGTAATAACAACTACCTGCACACCATTCTGGCACTCTTCTAGGTATGTTCAGTCAATTACATTTCAATGAAAATATTATTTTACAGATTTTAAACTAACTCTGAGGTTTTGTGATGTTTTCAGTTCATTTGTTGAGCTCTAATAGTAATTTACATATAACACAAATTACATGATGAAAATAAGTCTTTAAAAATACTTAATTGTATAATTATATGCATAGGAAACAAAAATAGACATTTACCATGAAAATGTTTTTGAGGCATTCTTAAACTGTGGTCACTCTGTGGTTTAAATATGTATTTCTCTCTATTAATATGGATGGTCAATTTAAGTTTTATATTAAAAAAAAAAAAAGTGAAATCATTACTGTTCAACAGAATTTTTTGAGAGACTAAAATTGTAGTCAGAAAACTGGTTTTGTCTAATAAAGCCAGGTGGTGGCTCAGGGTCCCAGACACCAAATGTCAATCCTGCTTGGCCAGACTCAACACTGAGGAAAATGGGTATTATGAACGCAAGAACAGATTAAACATTTGTGTAACAGAACTTCTCGGGAAATTGGCTTGAGTGAGCTGTTAGGTAAGCCAGTGGTGGAGAGGAAGGAGGGGGGGTCTTTTGCCAAAGGGTTTCAAGGCCAGGCTGGATGGGTTTCTGAGCAACCTGCACTAGTGGAAGGTCTTCCTACCTGCTGCAGGCAGTTGGAATGAGATGATCTTTAAGGTTCCTTCCAACCTACACCATCCTATGACTTACTATTTTAAATGGCACGTCCCTGAAAATCACCACGTTTTAATGTGAAGATGCTCTGTTGGCAGTTTGTTCCAGTGGTCAGTCAGACTCACAGACATGTCTTACATATTTGAATCTGTCCAAAGCTCTTGTTAAACCTTCCTTGACTAACTTCAGAGCTTTTCTGTGCTTTTTCCCCCTCTGTACAGGCACTCATATGATATGGCCAAGTCACCACCTAGTGTTCTTCTTTTGCTAAGTTTGAACTACTTACGTATTTGACCTTGTAACTATTATATGCATTTTTCCTCCCATACCTTTGGCAGCTCTTTTTTTATGGCACCTTTTCCAGTGTTTCAACATCCTATCAAGAATGTGAGTTTCAAAAATGGTGCAATGATCACACTGCTCTGTAGTGCTGAGGAGTGGCAAAGTGGCACAGTAGTGCAATATAATTAACTTTTAAAAGCCCTCGGAGATTTATAAGGAGCTATGCTCAATGCAATAAATCAGGACCAGGTAAGTTGTATTGGAGTAGTTCGGCATTGAATTTAGATGCTTTCCTCAGGTCAATGTGAATTGAACTTCATAGGATGGGACACAGCACACCAGGGACCTGATGTCCTCCCACTGGTGGCACGTCTGCTCTGCTGTGCCATTCCTCAGGTCTCTCCAAGAGCCACACGGGTGTGAGCAGGCTGGAGTCCTGTGTGGAAGTGTCACACGGTGGGTGACCCCTGGGGGTGATGGAAGTGACAAGAGCAGGACATTCACCTCCTTGGACTGGCTGGTGATGCTTTCCTTGATGCCCACCATGCCCTGGGGTGGATCAGGCACAGCACTGACAGCTGGTACAGGGAGGGGATTGTGCCTCTCTGTCCTGCAGTGCTGTGGCCACACCTCAAGTCCCATGTACAGTATTGAGTGCCACAATATAAACAGAACACCAAAAGGAGGGCCACAAGGATGGCAAAGGTATGGAAGAGAAGCCTTAGAGGAGCAGCTGAGGTCACTCCGTTTGTCCAACATGGAGGAGACTGAGGGGACATTGTGGTCTTCAACATCCTCATGAGGGGCAGTGGAGAAGCAGGTGGACACTGATCCCCCTGGCAACCAGTGACAGGAGCTGAGGGAATGGCATGGAGTTGTCAGGGGAGGTTTACGTTGGGTATCAGGAAAGGGCTCTTCACCCTTTCACTCGAACAGGCTCCGCAGGGCAGCGGTCCCAGCACCAAGCCTGAGCTGAAGAAGCGCTCTCAGGCACACGATGTGATTCTTGGGGTGTGCTGCGCACAAGAGCCGGGCTCGATGATCCTCGTGGGTGCCTCCCAGCTGGGGATACCCTGAGATTCGTGCGTCGCCGCCACCTCCCGCCTTCAGCTCAGCGCCCGCGGCCTCTCAGGGGCGCTGTGGGGACCGGGGGCGGCAGCGGCTCCAGGCGCCCGCCCCGTGCGGGCCCCGCCTGCCGGGCCATAGAGCGGCGCCGCCGCAGTCACAGAGCGGCCGGGCCGGGGAGCGGCGCTGGCGCCCCCCGCGGCCGGGCGGTGCTGGGCCGGGCCGGGTGAGGAGGGGAGGCCGGCCCTGCGGGAAGGCGGTGCCCGCCACAGCCCAGCGCCGCCGGGGCTGCAGGGCCCCGGGACCGCCTCAGCGGAGCCGGCCGGGCCGGGCCGCCGGCAGGGCGGGTGAGCGGGGCCGGGGCCGCGGCGGGCGGGGAATAGCGGTGCGGGCGGGCCCACGCAGGGAGCGGCGGCGCGGGCGGGCGGGGTGTCGGGCTCCCCGGGCCGCTGCTCGGTGCTGGGGGGTTCCTCTGCCCCGGGTTCCTCTGCCCCGAGTTCCTCTGCCCCTGGGCTTGGGACGGGCACCGCGTGTCGCCGAGCACCGGCATGTGCTGTGACACCTGCCCGGGGAGCTGCGGCCGGGCCGGGCGCTGCAGGAGGCGGTGTGGGTTTGGGCACAGGAATGCATTGGCCAGTGGGTCTCTTGCTTTTTTTGCCTTTCCAGGGCCGCTGGGATAGTGCAAACGCCCCTTGTGACACAGGAGTCTCTCCAGACGGCCCAGGAGGCTTTAGCATCTTTTAGTGTCTTATGGGGCACCTGATCTTGCATCTCCCTGCCATCAGTGAGTATTGCCCAGCAGTGTGTGGGGTTCTGAGCACAGCAAACATCCAGTGTTAATTTTCCTGGAGCTGGGAGCTGCTTAACAGGACTGAGGTTGGTTATAGAAAAGAGGCCAAGTAGATGGTGGAGAAGTTGCATTGGAAGTATCGTGAGTGCTCTCCTGTGAGGCAGGATTCAGTGTACTTAAACTTATCCCTGACAGACATTTCCTTAATTGGCTCTTACAGATTATGAAATTCATGGAGTCCCTTCCCCTCCTCTCCAAGGTAACCTGCTTCAATGCTTAGCTGTCACATATAGTCAGAATTTTTCCTTAATAGCTGACCTAAATCTTTGTTGAAATGCAGCTGATTATTATTATCGTGCACTGCCCAGAGTATACCTAGAGAACAGTGGATGGATGTTCTGTGTCTGGGCTGGTGAATGTTCTCAAGTTCCCACTCACAGTCTTCTCCAGACAGAGAACCCACTTCCTGTGTTTCTCTGATCTCTTAGCTTTGTTGAGCATTTCCATCATCCTTGAACTCAAAAAGTAGGTTCAGGGGAAGTGCCGTTAACAGTGAGGAAGTGAGGCAGTGATTTCCTTTGTGTATCTCCATCCCTCTTAAAACATTCCAGAATTCATTATTCTTACCTGGCAAGAATAATTGTTTACCTCCATCTCTCTTAAAACATTCCATGATGAATTATTCTCACTTGGTAACATATCTCACATTACTGAAATATTCAGTTTGTGATTCATTGTAAGCCAGATCCTTTTTTGCTATATCTCTACCTAGGGAATTATTTCTGGAGAGGTATCCAAGTTGGTGGTTTGGGTTTTTTTTTCACTAAGTATATTATTTTTCACTTGTTATTAAGTTGAGAAAAAGTTACTTTGGTTATAATATAACTTTCAATCTTTGAAATCCATTCTTGCAATCCTCTTCCTGCAAGTTTAGGGTCATCCACAAATAATTAAAATACTGAGTGGTGCCAGGCCCTGCACATTGTGATAAACTCTTTCAGTTTGACAGTTTTTACTGTCAAAAAACTTCCTTCTTGTTCGTCATTTCCTTCGTGTTCGTTGTTTCCTGCTAAAACTGCAACTCATTCTGTGCTATGGGTTTACATCTGAGCCAAATTGTGTGGAGTTCTTAAGTTAGGAAACCATTAATTTCTTTGAACTGGCTTTTGTTCACAGAATAGAGATGTTTACAGCTCAAAAACTAGAAATTTGTGTCAAATCCTGAAGTTTTCCAAAGTGTTGATGCCTGGTGTATGTCCTTTTTCAAATTCTTTTCTTTTTTTTCATTTCCTCAGAAAAATCTGCTTTTGTGCTAACTTTCTTCAAAATTGTATTTGCTTTCTCAGAGAGCTTTTGGGATAACCATCCAAATGCCTCATTCTCACACGCTTAATACAGGATCAGATTTGTAGATAATACATTTATGCTTGGTTATACTTGTAAGGGATTACTGCAGCTGACCACAAATGCTCCAGGAGGCTGAGAGTGAGCAACAATATCTTGAGAATTGTTGATATTGAAGTAATTAGAAAATATTCTGAGAAACAGCACATTGCTGATTAGAAGGAAAGGACCTGTGATGAAAATGCAGCAGAAATCTGATGGTAAGCCTATAGAAACAGCAAAGTTTCTTTCTCTTAAAATTGCATTTTGTGGTGGAAACATCATAAACAAAAAAATTACTGGGTTGGGTGTCGTAAGACAGGAAAGAAAGATGAGAGAGTTCAAATATTTCAGAAGGCAAAGAGCATAGAAAAAAGGCTTTATTGTATAATTTTTACTACCTTTTATAAGGTGTTCCAATACAGACTTAACATGATTGATGAATAGGAATGACACCTCTCTAATGCCATTGGTTAACTAGAGAAACAGAAAACACTACCTGGAGAAAGATTGTTTGAAAAAGGAGAGTTGTTTGCCAAGGTTGTTTTGAGAAGAAGCTTTCATGAGAAATTTTTCTTTGGGAAAACGTTAGCAGCTGCTAGCAGGCTAAAATCTCTCAGATCCAGAAATACCAGGCCCACAGTTGGCAATTAAACGTAGGTGAACATTATGTGTATATTGACTTCACTAGAAGGAAGAGTCCAGCACTGGCAGCATCATAAGCTCAATATAATCATCCAGGTACTGTCCTCTGTCCTCCACAATAACTTATTTTTCCTTCTCATCCTGCTCTGTGCAGATGTTTCCCTCTAAAAGCGATGGAGCTGGGGAAGGCGAAGCTGCTGCGGACCGGCCTCAACGCCTTACACCAGGCCATCCACCCCGTGCATGGGCTGGCCTGGACAGACGGCAAGCAGGTGATCCTGACGGCGCTGCACCTGCACGACGGGGAGCCCAAATTCGGCGACTCCAGCGTGGTGGGGCAGTTTGAGCACGTGCACGGGCTGTACTGGGGCCCAGGGCCCGCCGAGGCACCGGCCCTGCTGGCGGTGCAGCACAAGAAGCACATCACCATCTGGCAGCTCTGCTTCAACGGCCCCGACAGGAACAAGCTCCTGGTGTCCCAGCTCTGCGACATCAGCGAGCCCTACCCCGTGCTGCCCCAGGGCTGCGTGTGGCACCCCAGCAGGGAGGTCCTGGCCGTGCTGACCACCAGGGACGCCTCCGTCCTGCCCTCTGTCCACCTCGACAACTCCAGGATTAACGCGGACATCAAGGGCAGTGGGCTCATCCACTGCGCCTGCTGGACCAAGGAGGGAAACCGCCTGGTCGTGGGGGTGGGCAGTGCCCTCCACTCTTACATTTGGGATGATGCTCAGAAAACACTCAGCGCTTGCTCGTTTTGCCCAATCTTTGATGTGGGAGGCTACATCTGTGCCGTGGAGGCCACGCAGAATTTACAGGTTGCTGTTGCCACCGAGCTCCCTCTGGACAAGATCTGTGGCTTAAATGCTGGTGTTGCCTTCGAAGTTCCATCGAGCGTTGAAACAGAGTCCTTCCCCTCACAGTCCAGCTTGTGTGGGGAGGAAGAGTATTCCTTGGATGGAGGGAAGAAGTCACTGGACTCTGAGAAGCCCTTGTCTGTAGTTACATCTCCTGTGGATCTAACTCACATACTTTCTAGCAAGCAGGGTGCTGATTCCAGCCCTCTCCTCCACCTGAGGCCCAAGGACTACCTGACGGGAAGTGGCCAAGATTCCTCACACCTCATCTTGGTGACTTTTGAAAGAAAGGTTACTTCTACCAAAAAAGTGAGCATTCCAGGCATTCTTGTTCCTGATATAATGGCTTTTGACTCCAAAACTCAAACTGTATCTGTTGCCTCCAATACTTGTAATGTTATCTTAGTCTATTCACTGACTTCATCCAATTTGCCCAATATTCAACAAATTCAGCTGGAGAAAAGCGAGAAGCCAAAGGGCTTGTGCTTCTTGACCAATAAATTGTTACTGATACTGGTTGGAAAACAAAAATTCAGTGACCCTGCTTTTCTTCCTTCTTCAAGATCAGACAAATACATGATCCGATTGATGATTAAAGAACTGATACTTGAAATGGGTCCTTCAAAGTCAGTGTCAGCTAATGGCAGCTCCAGTTTGAACCTTTCCAACATTACTCATGACCCCTCTAGAGATGTCCACCCTCTCAGCCGTGGGCTCCTCATACCAGATCGCTCTGCCCTTCAGTCCCCTACAAGCCGAAGGAAACTCATTGAAGAAATCAAGAGTCCTGGTTATGAACAAAACTTGGTGCTGAACATCAGCGACTTCAAAGACAAAAAGATTTCCATGAACTTTCCTCCAACTGTCGAGACTCTGGATGCTGAGCCGGTTAATCGGAGCGTGGCACTGTCTAACGCCTCCAACAAGCCAACGTCCCCAAAAAGGCAGCCTGAGGCAGCTTCCAAAATACCCAACTCTTACAAGAACAACCTGTTCAGTGAGAAGGAGGCGAGTTACTTTTTGAAAAATGTGGAAAAATTGTCTGGTAACTTCGCAGAATTGCAGCACCATCTTTCTGAATTAACTGAGCTGCTAAAATCTGGGAAGAGAAATCTTCCAGTGTACCCGTCTTCTCAGGAACCCTCATTTATTAACATCACCTGCCAGGTAATTTTAATATTGGAAGCCTTAATGGTGAAGCCTGTTTATGGCTGTATTTCAGCTCAAGTAACAGTCAGTAGGATTAGATTTCCATCCTGTTCCTGCAGGTGGTTATATGTGGTTATAAATCTCATTACTCTGCGGGCTTCCAGTGTTTTTAAAGCAATGGGATATCCAGGAATGTGCAGCTCCCTGTCCCCACCTCACACTGGACCAAACTCCTCAGCTGTGCAGCAAGGCTGCTGGGACTCCAGAGGACCCACATGTCACAGCCCAGCTGCAGAATAAAAGCCCTTTATAGAGCTGTAGGAAGGGAATGCTTTTCCTAGGCAACTTCTAAAGCTTTCTGTATAGAAATTTAGACAAGTGAAGGTTTCCATGTGTGGGAATTGGTATCGATATCCCGTTCTCCTGTGAGGAAAACTAAAATAATGGAGACTGAAACAAAGGCAAATTGCCTTGGCTTTGAAACAGAAATGTTGCTAATTAGCATTGAGAGCACCTTCCAAGGAGGAAAGAGACCTTTAGGGACACAATAGATAATTCCATTAACATAGCTTAAAAATGGATTTAAAGTGAAATTTCATGTGAAAAACACTTTTTTTTTCTGAAAGATTTGCTCTTGCAAATCTCATGCTAAAAAGGTTAAATTACCTGATTATCAAAACCTGGCAGAGATCTACTGTGTCATTTCTAGAATTCAGATTCATAAACCTTAGTCAATATTCAAAGTAATTTAAAGTGCCATTTTCCTTTCAATTAGCTCTTACTTTTAAGCTTTATTATTGCAAAACATTACCAACTTTTGTAGCATCGAACTCAAGTTCTAGATTATATTCTCTCACTCTCTCCGCTGTTTCCCATTGTAAACATTTAATAATTTTAATAACAGATTTTAAAAATGCTTCGCTCTGTCCAACTGGGTATATTCTTTGAAGATGCTTTTTGAATTTAAGGCTTGGGGCAGTGATGGTCAGGGGTGAGACAGATAAGCCCTTCTGACTTGTGAGTCTCCAGCATTCACGAGCAGGAGTTCTCACTTCTGAAGTTTTGGATCAGGGATGGGTGGGAGAAGGTGGGGATAGAAGGCCTGTGGTTTACAAGTTCCCTGGGGAAATGTCCCTCACAGATGGAAGAATGAGGATGAGGATTGTGCTGTGGGTGAAGCTCGTGGTTTCTTCAGCAGCAGTGCCTGATTTTCTCTCCTGTTCTGACATGTGCTGGATAAACACTGTTCCTTGCTGCTGTCACTCACTCATCAGCACTTTGACAGCTGAGACTTCAGAGGACAAATCCTGCAAACAGGCCTGAATGTGTGTAGCATTTGACTTTCTGTAAATGACGCCACTGAAGACACATCTGTGATCCTGTTTTGATTAATGCCGTTTTAACTATACATCAGAGTAGCTAATGACCGTTTCTTGCATTTTCAGAAGCAGCTTTCCAGAAGTGATGCAGATGAAAGTCGGGCCGTTCTCCTCTGTGGTGGCAAACTGCGCCTGAACATCGTCCAGCAGATATTCAACCTCTCCCTTGTAGAAATGCAGCACGGTATGTGGGGATTATCCAAGAGTACAAACACTTCAAACACATTGCCAGGGAAGCTGTGGCTGCCCCATCCCTGGAAGTGTCCCATGGCCAGGTTGCATGGAGCTTGGAGCAGCCTGGTCTAGTGGAAGGTGTCCCTGCCCATGGCAGGGGAGTGGAACTGAATGAGCTTTAAGGTCCCTTCCTACCTAAACCATTCTGTGATTGTGTGTGTCATTCTTAGTGAGCAATAGCAATATGAATATTCCATCCAGGGAAAAACCCAAGGAATAAAGAATGGAAGATGAATAAAATTTTGCCCTTATTTTTAATAATGTAAAAATTCTCTGAATCTTCTTTGACTGAGAAGAATCTTTGCATTGTAAAAAAAAAAAAAAAAAAGAGCAAGCTTACATATTGATGCCCCTTATCAAGTAACAAATTACACAGGAAAATTGCTTTCAGCCAGTGTTTTACTTGTTTTCAGCTGCTCTATAGAGAGAAGTCTGAGTAACAAGGAGGGTAGGTTTGACTGGTGGTTTGGGAGTACAGTGTTCTATATTTGAATCTGTAGGTCCAGCATCTAGTCTTGCTTTAGGAGATCCTGTAGCACAGAAGCAGCTCCGTACATCAGCAGTGCCTTTCACATCAGGTTTTCTGTGAAGAAAAGTGCCTCTCTTGCTGCTGTTTTCCTCTGCTGTCACCAGTTCATGCCATGCCCATCCCATGTGCCCGTGTTTCTGTCAATTCTGAGCGTCTCACCCTGGGCAGAGGTAGAAAACACACTTTGGGATATGATTTCTCACTACTACAGCTCTTCCCAGTGCTATATCCATCTACTTGCCCCCTGTGTCTGCTCTCTGCCTGCTTGCAGGTCGCTGGGCAACCATCCCAAAGCCTAAGGCTGCTGTTCTTGGCCATTGTCCTACTTTTAGTTCTCCTAAGGAATTGTTGATGGAATATGTCTGTTTGAAATATACAGATGCCAAGTAGGAATGGTATTTTCAAATCCTGAGTTGTATTGATTTTCCAGTTTGGTCCAAATTAAGCTAAAAGATTAGAGGGTTGTGTGCTTTTAAGCTACAATCTTCTTGTGACCTTACTTGTGATGTAAAGTTACATAATGTAAATTTACAAACAGCTGGAAACTTCTCTGAATTCCCTTACCCCTCATGAGCTCTATTTTCTTACTTCATCAGCTTAATGGATAAAAGTATAAAAATTTTCTGGTTTATCTGTTTTGGTAGAAGTCAGGGTTTTAGATTCAAATAGTAAAGAAAAAAACTAGGAATGAAGTCAAATAGCAAATGGACCAGAGATGTTTGGTTTGTACAGTATTCTAAAGTATTTCTTCTTTGTATTTGTTGGAATTAAGTGTAGTGAAATTAGATAATAAAAGCACTTTCTAAATTGTCTTTATTACATTAATTTGTCATTTAATTTACTAAATCTCTGCTTTTTATAGTGTCTGCACAGCTTTAGCACTGTGAAGTAGCTTATTAATACCTAATTAAAACCAAGTGTGAATGCTTATGAATTCTGTTCAGAATTTCATTCCTCCTCCTCATTTGAAGCGTGCATTTATTATTGTCTCATCTCCAAGTGGCAAAATCCATCACAGTTTCCAAGTGTCCTTTATTTTTGAGACTGTACAACCTGTATCTTTTCATACCTTTTCTTTTCTATAAATGTGTGAATATACAGAAGCATTTAATTCTAGAAGAAAACTGGTTTTTTACCTTCAACATACCTTAATTACACAAGAATTTATCAGCAGCCACATGCTTGTCTTCACAGGTTCCTCTTGGATCGTTCTCACAGCGGACAGTGAGGGCTTCATCCCGTTAACGTTTACATCCACACAGGAGATCCTCATCAGAGATGCCACTGCAAAAGGCTACAGTGCCCGCTCCTCTAAAACTCTGGACATCATCAGTTCCACACAGGGCTGTAGATCCACTTCTTCTGAAAGCCTGGATATCACCAGTTCTCTAGAAGTCCTGAGGGACTGCTCCTCCAAGAGCTTGGATGGCGTCAGCCCTTCAGAACAGCCCAGCAATAAAATGTAGTTTTTGACAAGTGGTTTTGCAATGCCTCACTGATCATGGGAGGCTTTTTTATGTTTACTGTATGGTATGGGACTGCAAATTATGAACAACAGTCTCAAATCTCTGTACAATTTCTATAATTTTTTTGTTGCATTGTAAATTATTTATTTGATCCTTGGAAACATTAACTTTTTTTTATACTGAGCAGTGTTTTTTAACTATGCCTCTTGCAGTACAAATGAGGTTGAAAATGCATTATTACAAGTTTCTGAGCTCAAGTTTCCATCTTGGTCTTTAATACAGTGGTGTTTTTAGATAATAGTAAACTTGGATAATAAAGAAATCTTTGAAAATGCTGCATTGTCCCTCATTTCCTCTCTTCTGCCAAAGCCTGAAATATTACACTGGTGTTACTTAGAAGCAGTGTCTGCAGAAGTGCACCTGGGTTTGCACTGGTGTAAGCACCACGGTAAGGTCATGGAGTTTGGGAGAAAGTAGGATCACGTGAAATATCCATATTGTGGGGAAGCAAGATCCTTTTCCCCTGCTGTACCTGCCCATAACATCTCTCTGCTTCCATCTCTGTGGATATGGGGGAATGGTTGCCGTGTGTCTCATCTTTTCTGGTGAGAACATCCAATTAAAGTCTGACACAAGAAAATGTTCTATGGGCTTTCATAGTGAGAGAGAGAGAAAATGCAAAGGGGAAATTTAGAAAAGTTTATGTAAGTACAAGTTTATATAACATGGATTGTAGCACTGAAGAAAAGACTAATCCAAGATTGCTCCCCATAAAATCACAGCATGATAACATTAAGCAGTTTATCAGGCTTTCACAGTGGCACTTACTGTGTGAGAAGGCATCAAGCAACTAGATTATAGAATTGCTGTCTCGGGACTAAGATAATCTCTTTTTTTCATTCCCTATTTGGATATTTAGCCACTGTCAAAAGAAATCTATCCACAAAATACAATATTAGAGATACAACACTCATAAAAGCTGCAGAGCACTCAGTATTGGATGGTGAAACTACAAGTTCCAGCTTTTGATGAACAGGAGAGGAGGAAAACAGGTGAAATAACTTGGCAGTTGTGGGCTCAATCCTTTATATAACAATCATCTCTTCTCAGAAATGGTCAGAAGGTGGACCATGGTTACACCTGTCCTTACCAGAAAGTCACTGAAACCTCAGCACTGGGCATGGGTCAAATCAGGCTGGATGCTGGGAATGGTCCATGTTTCTTCACAGCAGCCTGACAGTCCTTTTTCATGCCTGTTCCTGGTTCCAACATCCCACTAACCCATGGGAGGAGAGGGTCAGAGCTGAATGCTCTTGGCTCTGCAGAACACCTTGACCTTGAATCTCATGCCTCAAATGGTGCTTCTGTAATTTTGTTATGTAGCCAGTGTATAAAAATCAGCTGCTTATTTTGGAATTGTTACTATTTGTGTTAGATTGACAAAAGATAGTGTCTCCCACCAGAAGATGCTCAATCTCAGGTTGCACCAAACAGACCTGTGGAGTTCTTCCAGCTCTCCAGGTGAGCACCAAGGACTTGCCTGTGCACAGGGCAGTGCTGTGTGGGGTAACTGGAGCAGACACAGCAAGGGCAAGACACTTGCTAAAATCTGTTTATAGTATGGTCAGATTGCACTGGTTCTTCATGGTGTGCTCTGTGCATGTGGACAAATGCTGCATTTAAAATATCATCCTAGGAATCTTGGAAGAATAAAATTCCTATGTTAAGAGACTTGCTTATTTCATGGAATCATGGGGGTTGGAAGGGACCTTAAAGATCATTTATTTCCAAGCCCTGCTGTGGGCAAGGACACCTTTTACTAGACCAGGTTTCTTCAAGCCCATCCAGCCTGGCCTTGAACACTTCCAGGGATGAAGCATCCACAGTTTCTATGAGCAATATGTACCAGTGCATCACCACCCTCACAGAAAATATTTCCTTCCCAATGCATAAACTAAACCTGCTCTCTTTCAGTTCAAAGCTATTTCCTCCTTGTCTATTACCACAGGCTCTTGTAAAAAGTCCCTCTCCAGCTCTGTTGTAGGCACTGGAAGGAGCTCTAAGGCCTGCCCTGATTCTTCTCCAGACTGAATAACCCCAGCTCTCTCACCTGTTTCCTGAGCCGAGCTGCTCCAGCACTCACAGCACCTTCACGGCCTCTCCTGGACTCACACAAACAGGTCTGTGTCCTTCATATCTTGGGGGCCCCAGAGCTGGACACAGGACTCCAGGTGGGATCTCACATGGATCCTCCCTCACCTTCTGCCCATGCTGCTTTTGATGCAGCCCAGGACACATTTGGCACAACGAAAGCACATTGATGCACATTTGGCTTTCTGGACTCTGAGTACACATTGCCAGCTTATGTTGAGCTTCTTGTCAACCAACACACCCAAGTATTTCCTTTCTGGGCTGCTTTATTTCAAATCAAAACACCATTTCTAAACTTATGGGATGATCTGCACCAAAGCTGAATGTTAAAAGAAGGCCCAAATAGTTGAAGAAGTACCAAGCCTAATCCAAGAATCCTTCAGAGAAAACCGTGGGATTTTAAGGAACCTTCTTCTCTTACGGCTTTTCTTTCATCCCTACAGATCCCTTTGGGAATTCTGGAGTTGCCCATTCCCTCTGCTTGGCCAGCTCAACACAGGTGAGAATTTGCCAGGAGTCTGGGCTGGCTGCAGTTTTGCTCCATCCCACACTGATGTCAGCAGGTACCTCTGTGCACTGAGACTCACGACCCAACACAGCCAGCAACTGTGGGAATTGCTGAACCTGCTGGATGTGGAAATGTGCAGATTCTATTCCATGACTTTGAAGGTGACCAAAAAGTGGGTTTACTTTGGAAACACAAGGGAAGTTAAATCCTCATGGGCTGCAGCCACTTTGAACAGGAACCTCTCATCCAATGTAAACCTGTTACATCATCATGTTGACAAGCTCTAGGCAGACAAAAACATCCTCTAGGTAAAACAGATGAAATTTCATGATGGAGAACACTAAGGTGCAAAGGAAATCCTTTTGATCCTTTGCTGAATATGGATGATTCCATGTACATCAGCAAAAACAGGCTGGTAGGGGATGGATGCTGGGCCTCCAAAGTTTTTATCAGTGAAGCTGAGCAAACAATCATCATCAATTCCATGAGACCTGAACAATCCTTCCTCACCATCTACAGCAGAGCACAGCAAAAGTAAGGATAGACATCCAAATGGTGTAGCTGAAATTCATAGTCTCATCTAAGATCATTTGGAGTAAGAAACAGATCAGGAAATAAGGTTTATTTCTGCTTCCACACTTCCAGAGCTAACACACATTTCCCTACCGTCCAGCTGTTCTGCTGCTCTCCAGCTGGGGTTGGAGGCTGCTGCTCTATAATGTCTCTGAGGTGGTACTGAGGACCCAACCACTCTGAAAAGTGCCACAGCTTAGAGGTGCTCTCTCTTTGTTTGGCTCTGCCATGCCAGTTTGTGTCTTCAGAGACTGTAAATTCTCTGGTGCTATGTAGCAAAAAGTTTCTTCCTCTGCCTTGGGGACAGACAGATGCTGCTGCTTCATCTTTTGAATGAAGCTTCTCAGTGGGTTAGCATCTGGTTTTAGCAGCAGGTTTGGTGTTTGTGAAGTGAAAGCCATCTGATTTCATACTTTAAGCTTACAGCATATACGTGTTCTTGTAACCATAATACTCAGCACTCTTGCTGAGTATCTGAACTGTGGAATTGCAGAAAGTTAAAAAAAAAAATCAGTTAAAATGCATGAAAAGAAAATTCCCTCCTCCACCCACCCATTGTGTGAGTCCAACTGAGCTTCCTATCAGTCTAGAAGATTTCTTAAGGAAAAGGCTGTTGTAAAACTTTGAGACTGTTTTTACATAACTATTATATGAAATTCGTATGATGTATATGATCGACCACTAAACTGCTATTAATCTTTTGGATGGGACTTTGAGCTAGCTTGCCCTCTTCTTCATCTTACAGCTGGACAACAGAACCAGGTCTGAAAGGAGCTGAGCTTCCCTGCTGGAAACTCCTCCTCTCAAGAAGATTAATTTAATTCTGTGTTTTCTGCCTACAGCCCAGAAAGGCAAGCAGAGAAGTAAATGACCAAGTGATATTTGGAAACAAACTCTGAAATCAAAAGGAGTTTACTTTAAAACATTTTCCTCTTCAACTACTTTGCTTGGAATGCTGAAGGTGAATAAAGATGAGAGGATGCAGCAGCAGGGATTCAATCAAGCAGCAATCCTTGTAAGGTTCAGGAGTGACTTAAGGAATTAGTACTCAAATCTTCAGAGCCCTTCCTGAAAACCCAGTGACCTGACCCAGAAGGTCCCAGCCTTTGGGGGCTCCCCAGGGACAGATGTCTGAGGGGATGTCCACCTGTCCAAGTGGGGGACTCGGCAGAAGGGATTTAATCCAGCTCAGCCGAGGTCGGTCAGTGAGCCCAGGGGCAGGCAGGGGACAGTAAGGCAGGAGGGGAGCACAGAGGCACAGCTGGTGGTGACAGCAACCCCCTCCATCAGTGCCTGGTGGGAACAGCAGCTCGGATATGGGATTACCTGGTCACCAGCAGGAACTCTCAGGGAGGTGGGGTCACCTTGGAAAGTGTCAGCATTGTTGTTAGGCAGGAAAAACAATGAAACTGGAAGAGAAGACTGGGTGGATGGTTAGACTTGATGACCTTAAAGGCCTTTTCCAACTGTAGGGATTCCATGATTCTATGACCGGCGACCAGCTCAACTACTGACTGCCAGTAACCAGCCCAGTATGGAAAATTTGGGCTGCCCTCACTACATTTCAGCAAGGACAAGGAATTGGACATGGTTTGGCTTACAGAGCAATACCCAGTGACACATAACTCTGTTATCCTTCTCTTTTCTTCCCCCTATTTGTTGGAATTGCCTGTGTGCAGGTGGGCAAGTGCTGCCCCTTATGCACCCAGCTGGTTTAATTCAATCTCTCATATTCTTATTGCTGTATTTGGACATTACCTGAAGGAGAACCCCTGGGAATTAAACCTGGCCCCGTTACTTGCAATCAGCAGGAAGGCAAGAGGTTTACAATAGATTAGCATTTAATCTGAATGCTTGTCAACATATGAATTTGCTAGTTTCAGTTACATGTTCTGAACATGCATAAGGCATACACATCATTTAAAACCAACAAGAGACATAAATCTCTTTCATTTTACTGCACCAACATTGCACCCTAAGAAAAGGAAGTTACAAAAATCATCTTACCCTACACTTAATCCTCCATTCTTTTGACTTACAAAAATATAGCCTTTTTCTCAACAAAATTACAACATTATACTTCACATAATGAAATAAAATAGTAAGATTTTCAAAAAATAAAAATAGTCTGCTTCACTTAATCTACAAAAGCTTTATTTTTTCTTTTGGCAGTTCCCATTGCTGGTACCATAGGCAAAGTGAGGACTGAGTACATTTCAGAGAGACAATGATCACAGTGTTTCTTTGGAGAATAAGAAAACAGTTTACAATCAACCAAGTTTACCTCCCAAGAGTCTGAGTTCTGACTGGGTGTTATGCAATTTTAGAGACAACTGCACAACTGATCTAGAAATAATATCTTAAGCCACATTCAAATGGCTCCACTCAATCCCAGCCAGCAGTTTCTGCAGCCCTTTTATCACTGGGCTAAGTATTCAGTTTATATAAACTGACAAGGACCTACTGCCTTGTAGCTACAGATTTATAGCAGCTGAAAACATAACCTATTAAAAAACATTAACAGCCTTGACTGGGCCTTCCAGTTATTTTTAAACATGACTATTCAGAAATACACAAATATTACAGAATAAATCAAATGCCCCAAACTGTTCTCTGTGATGTTTTGGAGTTATGTGATATTGCTACATAACTTACCTACTTCAAAGTGCTTTAAATCTCCTATTTCAAATTCCATCAGACTCAAAATTGTAAACAGGCTTATGGTTTTTATTGTTGTAAACACATATGCCTCAGGCATACATATCTTGGTTTGTCCAAAAACTGAAACAAGGAAGAAAACAAAACCCTCCAGCCTTAGATGGCAAGTCAACAGAAATCTTAAATGCAGTTAACTCTTACCCACACACACTCAAAATATATCCTTAGAAACTCCTCAAAACTAAGCACTTTGAGGAATTAGGACAGTTCATAAGGCCTTTGACTACAAACTTGCCTGACAAGGTTTCAGTATCAAACTTAATGAGACGCTCTGTGGTTGCACGTGATTTTACCTGCCATTTGAAGTGTCCTTCAGCAAAATCTCCCCCAATTTCCAGTCCCAGCACTGTGAGCCACTTCCCAGGTGGCCCTGAGCAAATTACAGGTGACCACTTCCTCCAGGTGCTCCCCAACAGCAGCAAGCCTGTCCTCCAAAGGCACTTTGGTACAGCAAAAAGGCACTCAGAGAGTCACACAGTGAAGGCAGTGGGGTGAAATTCATGTCTTGTCTTGCATTGTGCTATTTTCCTCAAGGTGAACAAACCTCTTGAATTCCTCACTCTCCCTTCCAGATTTAAATATGTCTTCAGAGTCCCATCATTTTAGCTTAAGCTTGGAGCCAGTCTCTGGAGATCTCTGAACCTGCACTGACCACAGAAGCCAAAAATGAAGAGGTCTGAGCTTCAATACTCCAGAAGGTGCCTGAGATTAGGTGTGTTTTTCATTTAAAAACTGTGCTCAACAGTGTAAAACAGTGTATAGTAGAAATGAGATGATGTATCTAAAGCACGACAACATCCCTGACTGAAAAAAATCACCATTTAAAAGGCAGGTGTAGCCTCATTATTACAAAATATGTGCAAGCTGAGATTAATACCCATGCCATGGTGTTTTGTGAGGCGAAGAGCCTACACAATGTGAGAAATGGGCATGGTGATTACTTAAAAGCCAACATTTAAAGAAATTTGAATTACATGATTTTTGGAAGAGAATATGATTTTTCATATCCTGAGGGGAAATGTTGATTTTGAAAATTTTAAGTTCTCATTCTCTGACAGAGATGAGTTTACAGGTTTCAGAACCAAGAAACATCAGTAATGGGAAACGCAGGGTTCTATTTCTTATAGAATCTATAAACATTGATTACCTCAAAATCTCCTTCAGAAAAATGGAAAAAAATCCTCAAAATATGTCTGCATCAGTGATTTGATTAATTTCAAAACAAAATAAATCTTAACTTCATATAGTACAATTCAGGTTCCCAAGTGCTTTCCAAACACAATAGTGTGCAAGTTTTAGGTAGAGATTGTGCTCAAAATCCACCCCAGCCCGCAAGGGTGAAGTATATTGTGAGTTAATATTTTGATGGAGCATCATAAATTGGACAAAATAACCCTTGTGAGTATTTTCCAGTGCAGAACCTTCAAAAATTCTCTGGTCACATTCACACTTTTCTTTTTTCTACTTTAAGTTACAAATGCATTAAATCCTCCATGGACAAGATCACAGCTTCCCATTAATCATTGAAAAAACAACCAAAAAAACCCCCAAACCCAAGTCTTCAATAGCTTGCATTTCTGAACATGTGTAATGTCTTTTTTAGCACAGTGCATGGAGATAGATGCATATTTGCACAATGGTGTCCTCTCTTGATTTCACTACTGGCTATGTCAGAATCATCCTTTGTCCTTTTTGATAAAATGTGAGCAGAGAAATGACCTGGAAAACTCTCACAGTTTGTTGGTGGGATGTGGAAAGCCACTGTATTTGGAAAGCCACTGCATTCAGAGCTTTCAGACAGAGGTGTCCTTTTCGTGTCTGTCCAAGTTCTCTGTGCTTTGATGGCTCCTCCTGGTAAAAGCAGAGCAAATGTTACATGAACACACTTCTGGCTTTCACTGCTGACTAATCAAGCTGAGTTTGGCAATCCCAAACAGTTGAGATCCTCCAGCAAGGTGTAGTTGTTCTGGACAATGACTGAAAGTCCTGAACAGAGGGACCACTCCCATTTCAGATTGTTGACCCCGTTCCCTCCAGTCTGCCCAGAAGCCTTTGCCGTATCTGCCAACCCCATGCACATATCTTGGATATTTTAGGGCATGAATTGGTCCCAGGCACCCATGCTTAGGTTCTGGAATTGACCCTTTAGCATGGAAATCAGTTTCCAATCCCAGTAAATTGGGATAATAAAATCAAGACAAAAGAACAACCTATTTTTTTGGTATTTTATCCATCAGTCTGCTAGGACTGTCCTTATGTATGTCCTCAAGAGTTGACAGAGCTGGATGAATTTGAGCTAGACAAGATTTTCCTTGGAGAGGGAGAAAAAGGAGAAAGGAGAGTGAAAAGAGTAAAAAGGGAAAGAATAGCTCAAAGCTGACCTCTTTTTTTCTCCCACAATCTTTTCTGCCTACGCTTCTAAATGGTTTGGATATTTCTTGTATCCCATAAACACCAAGAATGGAGTCAACAATACCACTTTCTTCCATATAAAAGTAAATTGTAACTATTCACATTTCCCCCACAAATTTGATCTATGCAGAATATTCCTCATTTCTGGCCTGAAACAATGTACCACAATAGTGCTTTGTGAGCCACTCCAGAGAAAATGTAAAATAGAGCAGTTGAAATTTCTGATAAATGGTCCTCTCAGCAGGTTTTACTGCACTACAAAAAAGAGATGCTGGAACATGTCATGGTACTATTCTGTTAATAATTTCACTAAGAGCAGGTTGTTTCATTTTGTTGTAAAGAATATAGGGATTCCTTACAATAATAATTTTCCCAGTATCATTAAGAGCTGCTGTGGGGTGTTGCTGCTGTTTTATTGCCAGTCCAAACTTACCTTAACTCTTCAAGGGCAAGCTTTGTTTCCTTCCGACTTTCTTCGGTGATGGGGTAGAAAAGGAGTATAAATAAACCCAAAAGGATGAGGATGGCAGGGACTGCTCCAATGAGGAGTTTCAGTGTGAGGATCACATTATCTGACTGTCTGCATATCCCTGGCTTGTATCCAGCAAACCTAAAGAAATAGAGATAAGTGATGTGCCTCTGTCCAAAGCTAAAAGGCTGTTGTTCAGCAAAGGCTTCCTTCTCCCCACCCTGACTCTTCAAGACTTTTCTCCCATATTCTCTACACCTCTCTTTTTTCTTTCTCCTCACTACATTTCAAATTGTTTTTCAGCCTCATTTTAATGCTCAACTTCAGATAACTGCATTACCTCTGTATTTTCTTGTTATTATATATAATATTAAAGTTAATTATTGCTGTTGATATTGGTCAAATTACTTGCATACTTTCAAAGAAACGATTGTGGAATCTCATGTAAGGAAATAAACTGATGCCCAGCAAGTTCCACCTGAACAGGAGGCGGAACTTCTTTCCTGTGCAGTGACTGAGCACTGAACAGATTGCCCAGAGAGGCTGTGGAATCTCCCTCACAGGAGATATGCCAGAACCATCTGGACACAATCCTGTGCCCTGTGCTCTGGGATGATCCTGCTTGAGCAAGGAAAGTTGGAACCAGACGAGCCACTGTGGTCCCTTCCACCCTACCCATTCTGTGGTTCTGTGAATTTAATCTGTTGTGTGTTTCCTATTAATATTCAGCAAAGTATTCAAGCTCTGCTTTAAAAGCATGCAAGCAATTTGACCAATTTCAACAGCAATAATTAACTTTAATTTAAACACACACTTAAGCACTCATCTCAAGATAGACAAATTTACTCAAGTGCTTAGAGTTAGGTACACACACTTCACTGATTCAGGGCTTCCATGCAGCCCCACAACTGCTGATATACCCAAATTCCTATTCCCAATTTGTGGAATGAGTTTTTCCTCTGAACATCCACCTAATGAAAGCTACAGCTCATTTGGAATCACTCTGTCTTCTGTGTTCTCCCACAAACATCTGCCTTGGCAAATTGCTAGGACCCAACTGGAATGCAACTGAAAAGGGGCTAATTGGGGAACAGCGAATTGTTTGAGGGTTTTAGCAATAAGCAGCTAAAATTCCTAAGCCCAAAATGTTCAGCCAAGCATTGCCTGTTATTTAGCAATTTCAGCTCAAGGCCCCAAAGCAAAACATAGTGGTTACCAAAACCTAGTCTGGAGCTGAGGGCTAGGTTTCTCTTCTGAGTATTTATTATGTGCTGTAGCAGGGACAGGCACAGGCCCTTTCTGCCAGGTCTTGCACAAAGGCAGGGCAGGAGATGCCTGGACACTTTCTCAACCTGTCTGGTCAGACCAGACAAGACATAGTGGAAAGAGACCATAAACCCTCTCCTAAAGTGATGCAGTTTAGGTGACAGGCAGAGCTGTGAGAAAGGCTGTTCCTGACTCTGATCAGTATCCAGCTTCCCAAAACCATGCAGGAATTGGTGATCATTTCATGCTGAAAGCACTCAAATCCATGTAAAGTCTTACAGGCTCATAGAAATAGTCCAGGTACAACAGGGAATGCACAAAGCACCTCTATCACCTGTGGGGGACTTTCATCTGCTGCACTTTCATGTTTAGTTCTTTATTCATATGAGCCACTTAAATTTACATGAGTAATTGAAAAGAGGAAAATCTGAAGGGAAGTCAGATTTTTCTGAACAGAACCATGTCAGGGCAAGTAACTTAATGCTCAGTTGTCTGGCCTAGATGGCACCAATCCTGTCTTTAGTGGTCAGCCATCTGGAGCTGCTGGCACTTTCAGGCTCAGGGTGTGAAGGCAATTAACTGTGTTGTAACCTCAGAATGCTTTCAGAGTAGATCCACTAAGTGGAAACACAGTGTTACTTACTCCAGTCCTGCTGCAGAAATTCCTAAGCCAATTCCTGCTGACATCTTGGTAAAAAAAACATAAGAAGAATAGAAAATGGTTTCATGTCCTTTCCCATGGGGATTCTGCAGGCGAAAGTTATCAACAACATCAGGCAGCATTGACCTAGGAGTGAGCAAGATAAAAGAAAAACTCAAGCCAAAATTTCTTTTCAAAGCCTAAACTTAATGAAATAGAGAACAGCCCTCCTCCATTTTTAAGCTGATTGATGTGGCCATGCACATGAAAGAATCCAGTTCAAAAGGTTCTGCTCCTGGAAAGGAGAGCAAAAAGTGTGTAAGAAAAGCATGGCCACATATTACAGTGTAGAAAATCACTGAAAAATCATCAAACACTTGAGAGGTGACAGAATTTTCTAGTCTGCCTGTCATTCCAATCAAAAGTTATGATATGAATAAAAGAACAACAACCCCCCCACACGTTTCTTAAGATTTCAAGAGACTCTGAATGTCTGAATAGTTGCTCTCTGAAATAACTCTTTTGACAAGGTAACAACATTTTCAGAAACCAATGAAACCTTTTCTCTCTCTATTTTAAACAGACTGAATTGTAATGGGGAATGAGAATGAAAGCTGCTTGAATGTTAATTCTTATTGACATTTTATTTCCAATATATGTAATCATTTACTGTTGGAAAAAGAAAGGTCTTCTCACCCTCTGTGCAGAAAAGCCTACATAGTTGACAACTAATTTCAAACTATGTATTTCATGATCTCTTGGAGTTTTCAGGGCATTGTACAAACAAGTTATGAAAAACAGTGTTCTCAGCAATGGTCTTGCTTTCTGGTTAATGTGTTCTCAGTAACAATTATTTAATCCAAAGAGGAAATGTCCTGCCATACTCATCCTTGAGTTGTTTCTCCCCACTTATTTTAAGTCTTCAATAGCAAAAGACCTTGAATTCTTTGTTTCTTTTAATCATAATCTTGTGTATTTGATCTATAACAAGGGACTATTCAAGCAGGGATACACAGAATCCTGGAATGGTTTGGGTTGGAAGGGACTTTAAAGATCATCTCATTCTGGCTCCCTGCCCTGGGCAGGGACACCTTCCACTAGGCCAAGTATCTCCAAGCATCATCCAACCTGGCCTTGGACACTTCCAGGGATGGGGCATCCACAGCTTCTCTGGGCAACCTGTTCCAGGGCCTCACCACCCTCAGAGTAAATAAATTCTTTCTAAAACCTAATCTAAATCTATCATCTTTCAGTTTAAGGCCATTACCCCATGTTCTATAACTACATGCCCTTATAAAAAGTAAGGTCAGACATAGTTTGCATTATGTCTCCTCTGCTACATTCTTAATTGCTCAGCATTAATTGATTTGCCTAACTTCATGATTCCTGAAGCAATGTTATTACATGTTGTATAGCTAGTTAGATTATTGAATAATTTACATACTCTCATGTACAAAAAGCAGCTACAGTTAAAGTAAATGTAGTCTGTTAATAACAGGGCAACAAAAGTCACATCACTGCAAATAGCATCCACTATAAAACTAAAAAAAGATTCTTGGAAGAAGTGACTCTTGCCATATTCTGCCTCTTTTAAAGGTAAATTCCATGCAGTAGTACATACATCTAATGCAGAAATACATTCATTTCCCACATCAAATGTAAAATTCTCCTACCATGGCAACAGAAGAGATGCTGCAATGCTCAGACCAGAGATGAAGGCCACGAAGTAAGCCAGGATCAGGTTTGGAATGGTCACTAGCATGACTGCAAAAGGAATCATCCACTGAAGAAGAAAAGCATTATATCTAAGTTACAGCATGCACTGCTCAATGCTACACAAATTGTTCCTTTCAAAATACAAGACTGTGTTACAGAACAGTTCACACAGAGCAATGTCTCACACTTCAATATTTTGGTCAAATTGAATTTCCAAAAAGCCCTGAGACAATCCGTACTTAACTACCCAGAATAGTTGGAGAAAAGTAGGACAAGTGATAGGAATGTTGTCTCTGTTAGCAGTATTAAGGCTACAATTGAACTGGTAAATTAAACAGACCCAAGAGCCTATTTACCAGTCTTGAAGCCAACTCACAGACCCTGGTCACGTTCACAGTGCTAAACATTCATGGTCTCCAAAAGACCTATGGCCATATAAATACTTTTTGTGAAGAGCCCTAAAGTGGTTGTTTCCCAAACTGTGCTAGATAGAATAATAAAATGTTTTGGTTTGAATGAAACCCTTAAAGATTATCTCATTCCAGCCCCCCTGTCATGGGTAGGGACACCTTCCACTAGACCAGGCTGCTCCAAGTCCCATCCAAGTGTTCAAGCCCTGGCCTTGAACACTTCCAGGGATGGGACACCCCCATCTTCTCTGGGCAGCCTGTGCCAGGGCCTCTTCACCTCAGAGTAAAGAATTTCTTCCTAGTATCCAATATAAATCTACCTTCTGTCAGTTTAAAGCCATGTCCCTGTAGGAAGTCCCTCTCCAGCTCTCTTGAAGCTGCTTTAGGCACTGGAAGGGGCTCGAAGATCTTCCCAGATCCTCCTCTTAACCAGGCTAAGCAATCCCAGCTCTCTCAGCCTGCCTTCATAGAAGTGCTCCAACCCTCTGATCATTTCTGTGGTCCTCATTTGTACTCATTCCAGCAGGTCCCCAACCTTCTGAGGCTGTGGGTCCCAGAGCTGGATGCAGCATGGCAGGAGGGGTCTCATGAGAGCTGGAGCAGAGGGGCTGAATGTCCTCCCTCAGCTGCTGCCCACCCTGTTTTTGAAGCATTTGGTTTTATAGGCTGCAAGTGCACATTGCTGGGTCATCTCAAGCATCTCGTCAACCAAAACCCCCATTTCTTTCCCCTCAGGGCTGCTCTCAATCCCTTCACTGCCCAGCCTGTTTTTGTGCTTGGGATCATCCTGACCCAGGTGCAGGACCTTGTGCTTGGCCCTGCTGAAGTCCATGAGGTTCCCACAGTCCCACCTCTCCAGGCCCCTCAGGATGGCATCTCTTCCCCCCAGAGTGTCACCTGCACACACACATCAGTGTCACAGAAAACCTGCCACAGAAAACAGTCACTGCCAAGGATGTTGAACAGCACCAGTCCCAATACAGACCCCTGGGGATAACACTCCTCACTGGTCCCCACTTGGACATTGAGCCACTGGCCACAACTCTTTGGGTGCCACCATCCAGTCAATTCCTTATCCACTGAGTGGTCCATCCACCTAATCCATGCCTCTCCAGCTTACAGACAAGGATGTCATGCAGGGCAGTGTCAAATGCTTTGTGCAAGTCCAGCTAGACACTGTCAGTTGCTCTTCCCTTATCCATGAACACTGATAATTCTCTGGAGATTTCTAATCAGCTGGGGGGTGGGTTTTTCTGCTAGTTAAATAACAGAGATAGCCAAATGTCCATTTCTATTCTAGGCCAGTGGAACTATTTACTATTAGAGGCAATGCCTTAAAACATCCTCACATTGCATTTCAAGGGGAGTGGCAGGACTTCAGCGGTCATTTTAAACTGTAAATATACCATTTCACGGATCACCTTCAGTCTTGAATGAGGAGGAATTTGCTTTCATTTTCAGTCACCACTTAAAAGCCATATACCTACTGAGCAATAACTAAACCCAAAAGTCAGAGTGGTTTATTCCACTCCCCACAGCTGGATCCACTCATGACATTGCATGACAAGCCACAGAGGTTACCCTCAAAACCAAATTAATTTGAGATGCTTGGGATTTGTTTTCTGGCAGTAGTCATAGTCACTAGATTTCTCCAACTTCAGCTTGAAGCAATGGGCTTACAGGACTGAAAATCCACTTTTTAAAATGCTGATTGAATGCCTACTGCCCAGCTGTCCTATGCCTGTCACATGCTCCATCTCCCACGCCTGTGAACCACAGGCACAGCAGCACAAGAAGAATCCAGAACCAGGGGCTTATCTACAGGGCTTTTTAATGATGGGGGATTAGTTTAACATTAAGTGTTTCAATCCTCTATACGTGCAGCTTGGGAGCTGAGGGTATGAGAAGAGCTTTCACAGAGAGTGATTCCCCTAAGCACTGCTATTTACAGTTCTGTATGATAAGTGGTTCTGGGAGTCCTGGAGTCTAATCCATTATGTTTATGTTTTAAATGCATTTCCCATCTAAAGCATTTGCTCCCAAGCTAAGGAGGCAGAAAATAACCTTTCCTGACTGCAAGTTCCCAGCACAGGCAGCTAATCCTTGCATTAGCCCAGTGTTGTGGCAAAATCGTTATTTCACCACAAGAGAGCACTCCAGCAATATCAGATTTTATGTTGTCTATAAGCAATTTTATGACTGCCTTATGCTCCACATGGGGCACCCACTCAGAAACCAAAGCACTTAAACAAAATTCTAGATCGATAATAATAATCACTGTAATTGTAATTTCCTAGAGAAAGAGAAGCAGGGCCAGCAGGACTGAGGTTACAATGCCCTAAAGTCTTGCTCATGCAGTGGCAGCACAGTCATGGGGCCAGTGCTCCCATTGCAATAAACAGCTAATGCAGCTCCTTCTTTCTGACTTGTAAAGCAAATACTCTGTTATTGGCATCTGCTCCCTTGTTACAGGGCTGCTGCCCTCTGAGTTATGAACAACATTCTACAGTTATCCCCTGCCTTCCATCCATTCCCTGACAGTGCTCTGCAAGGTGACCCTGTTGGGATGCTGAAGGTGGAACTGGTCTCTGCAGCAGCATGTTATGAAGGGCAAATCAGGAAAAGATGCAGGGAGGATGTGAGTGGAAACAGGATAGGAGAGTGGAAATGGGGCTGCAGAGCCAGGACTCATCCAAAGGCATCTTTCTATGCTGCACAATGCTCATAAATGCCAAATATTTGCATATCTGTGAGGAGGTGCTCTTATTTTTACTAAATCCTGCAAAACCTACAGCCAAAAGATATTATTGGCTAGGATGGAAGCTAGAGTCATGGGAGAGAGCCATCTTTGTTTTTAGACACCTTGCCAAAACTATGAACCAAGAAGATGCCACACCTCTTAAAATTTCTCATGACAACTTCACCTCTGGTCACCAGCTGAGACTTACTGAGTGTAACTTCAGTGTTTGCCCCTTGAGGACAGAGGAGACATCTAAATGAAAATAGCATGTGGAAGCTGAAGGAAATAAACAGAAGATAATATTTTCTAGCCTGTTGTGGGAAGAATGCTATCAAGGATTCTGCTTGGGAGCAGGATAATTCCTGATAGTTCCAGAAATTCGAGGTTTTAAGCTTCTAGGAACTTGAGATACTTAATCAGTAGTTTGACTTTTGGTAACATCTTTTGGAGGAATGGCTAAAAAGAGAGAAATATCAGTGGAAGAAACCCAAGATTCTTGTTGCTTATCTACCACTTCTAAACTCTTTGAGGGCTCTCTTCAACATGGAATCACTTTAACAGGAAAAAATTATTCTGGAGCACTGTGACTTTTTTTCAGGAAACCAAATTTCTAATCACATGTTCATCCTGAAAGCTGAGTGAGGTTTTAGAGGAAAAAAAAAAACAACAACTGTTTTCTTCCCTGTCTCCTTCCCTTCCAGTAGAATATTCCCCAATGACAAACTTGGGAGCCTTAAACGATGTGCTTTTATTTCATAGTGGGAGAGTACAGATTAGTTGCACAGATCACACAAGGTGGTAGGGTAGAAAGCTCCTGTGATGCATTGTCAGACACAAAATCCATCACTGAGCACACACTGAGTCCCCTGAGAAATGTCTACAAGGTGAAACAGAGAGGTGGCTTTTTTTCAATCCATCCCCCACTTAGACCATAACAGTCAAGCAACTCAACTGTAAAATTAAGTTAAACCATGTTTACAGAGGTGCTGACAGGATTTCCAGTCATGTAAAACTAAATTTATAGAGCCAAGCTGGTTGAAGAAGGCATTTTTTGTGGCCAAGTAGACAGAGGAGGAGATTTCCTAAGGAGGAAATCTGCATTCCCAGGTCTAGTCAATGGGCCAATACTACTTTTGGCAATTCTCTTTGCTCAAGTGGTAAAAAGAAATAAGGATGGGGCTTGAATTCCAGATGCCTACTTCAAAACACATAACAATTCAGCATATTTGGAACTTGGGTTTTAAAGTTACTTCTGATTCTCTGGAAGTCATTACAACACAGCTTTTAATTCCAAAAATTATAACTGTTCAACTCTATTCATTAACTGTCACCAGACCTAAATTTTTCAGCTTTGTTCAGATTTTGACATATAGCTTTGGGCTGGATTTTTCAAGTCCTCCCGCTTTGTTGTGCACAAGGCAATTTTTCTTTCCTCTTTCATAAGTAATTGAAGGTAAACAGGGGGAAAATGGGGAGGAACAGGCCTATACAATAACTCACCAAGGATGATGACAGAAAATTGCTGCTGTCTGCACTAAGTAAGGGACTTAAAATAATCCATCAGTGACAAGGGCAGGCTCACTGAGCTGGCTTTGCAGAGCTGTGTCAGAGTTAAACTAGATTTCTTTTCTCAGGTAGGTCACCTTTTTCTTTACTTCACTAATAACTGTCCCTCCCTATTCAGAGGGATGTGGATACTCCTAGAGAGGGTGTGTAACAGGCTTTTGTTTCCTTCTGTGGGACTGAATTACCAATGGAGACACCTCAGCACCATATAACAAAGACAAAACAAGCCTTACACAACGGGGAACTTGTCAACATGAGGCAATTCAGACCTGAATTTATAAAACCTCATGGAGGCTTAGTTCTGAGAACTTCAAATGAGAACTTGTGCAGATTCTTAAATAAACTGGGACCTCCCTCTGGCATCAATCCGTTTCTCAAAAGTTTCCCTTGGAAACTTGGAATCTGTCGAAATTTGGTATAATGATTTAAAACAATCTCTGGAACTGAGCAAATTTTACATAGATTGAGGTTATAAGCACTTGAAAGAGCTCCTGAAGTGGCTCCAGTTGTCAAATGAAATGAACACAAGCAGAATTGTTTTCCTCAGAGGATTTGCTTACCGAAATCCCACATGCTGCACACTTCTTGCCAAATCTCTGCAGAAACTTCTGCCAGAAGGGAACGCTCAGGGCTGCTGATACCTACAAGGAACAAAAACCCATTTCTGTACTGTGCTTATTTCCACTGTCTTCTCCAGCTGTAGACCTCACAGACATCTTTTTGTCTAGTACATAAATCCTGAGAGGGAGGTGAACATGCAGATTCTTGCTTCTCCTCATACTTCAAGTGACTTTTTAAAATTAATTGCTAAGCTATCCATCAGAGGGTTTTCCACACTCAAATCTCAGAAGACAGTGTCTCAAAATTTCCTTTTCTAGTGTGAGCCACAGCAGTCAAAGGTGTGCTCAGTCATTAAAGTTCAAACACACTGCAAACAGTCACACTTTGTACTAATGCCTTTTGCCACATGGCCTGAACCTGAAATGATGACTGAATTTAACTCTACCCCGTGGTACAGGAAGAAAGCTGAAGTGCAAGATAAACCTATCCTAAGATGTACTTAGAGTACATAATCCATACTGTGGGTCCCTTCTTGGGAACAATCTGTAAAATTGTTTTTTGCAGTTGACATTACTGTTTCAGACACTGAAACCCTCACCTATAGCAGAAACAACCACAAGCAACATAGTTCCTATGCACTGAAGTACTGCTACTAATGGCAGTCTTACACTTGCCCTTTATTTAAATGGCATCTAATTGTTAGTTATATTTTGATCTTTACTTAAATTAACTCTACTGTCTCTTGTCTCTCTTCTTGGTGACTATCACTTGCAGAGCCTTAAGATACCCAGCACTCCTATTTTGCTCTCCAGCATCTTGGTTTTAATGGTTTTGGAAAAGAATGTCTTATAATGTGGGAAAGGATAAGTATCACCTAATCAAGCAGAATTTTACCTCTGCTTGTCAAAAGAAAAGATTCTGTAAAAGGATCTTTTTATCATACTGCCAATTGCTCTAGAGAGGAATCCTTGTATTTCTGGATATTTTAAATATTTATCCTTGCAAGCTGCCTAGCCCAGAGGAGTCATGTGTATGGATATGCAAACTGAAGTTGTTTAATTTCAGCACACAGGACTGAGGAAAGGGACAAAGGAGGTAAAATCCAGACCTCATTTCTAGAAGTAGCTTCTGCCTTTTATAGAAGCTGTAGCTTACAGGTAAAAACAATAAGGAATGAATTAAAAGCTCCAAACCACTATTTTTTAGACGTTCAGTAGGGAACACCAGCTTTATTTCAAACAGACAATGCGAAAGATAGTGTAGCTTCCTAATGGCTCTGCTGAGACACGAAACTCTTATCTTCTGTAATTTTGTGCCAAAGCCCAGCAAGAACCAGGTAACATTTGGGAGAGAAGTGCAACTCACCAAGATGGTCACCACCAAGTACTGGAAGTGATTCCGGAGGCCGGCAGCCTGAGTGCAGAACAGGACAAAGTTTCCCTGCTCCAGCTGTTGAATTTAAGACATTTGGTGACCACCAAAAGACAAAGGAAAATTTTAAAAAGACAAAAAATTGCATCACACTTCTTATTAGTTAAATATAGTTGGTGACTGATTTGTTAAATGCAGGGTTTGGGAGTCTCATTCTTCCCTTGATTGCTACAATTTAAAAAAGCAGTAACTGTCCCATTACCACTGGAATAACATGCCAATAATACTGGGGCAAGCAAAAGCTAAGCCACACCTAATAGAGCATGAAATTGACCAAAACAGAAAGCCTTATGAAAGGATTCTGTCTCGAGGCTCTATTCCCTATGTCCCAATTGCCTTGTGTTGTCACAGCTGCAGGCTACTGCAAGAAACTGCCCTTTCTCTTCCCCAGCAAGGCCATAAATCTTTCCCCAGAAGCTCTGACTCCAAAACAAGTAACGTTTCAGCTGTAATAACACTCCTGCCAACTTCCTGTGGTAAAGCAGCTGGTTTTGTATGCACCCTCAGTTGTGGAGTGTACCTTTGGGTCACATACCTCCCTACATCTGAATCCTCATCAGACGGGAGGATCTAACTGCTTATAACTGTGTTATATGACAGGTGGAGCCACTGCCACCACCACACTTCTGCAGAACTCAGGGGGATTCTGAACACCAGAATATGATGGAGGGCCAGCCCCAGCAATGCTGCAGAAGCAGAGTGACAGAGGAGGATTTAATACTCATGCCACAGCAGCATGATCAATTCTTGCTCCTTTGTGTGCTTGTAGGTTACAGGTATCACCTGTATACAAATTAGGATATCCAAAAAAGTTGCATCCTGTCTCTATTCCCACAAAACCCTTCCCTAGTTTGTGTTCTTGTTTATGGTGCCCTAATTTTAGACACAGGATATCACACTCTGGAATTACATCCAATGCATCTTTACCTGCTCATTCTTTTTGCTGATCAGTAATCCACTCTCTAAATTCCACAAAATCAGTGTCCCTTCCCTCAATTAAAAGCAGCAAGTGTTGCTTATGCTGGCTCAACTGGAGTAACACACCTTCCAGCTTCTGCCTCCCCTTACACCTTTCCTTCAGTCAGCACAAATAACAAAACAGAGAGATATGGACTGACAGAAGATCTTTTCCTCTCTGGGTGTTGTCAGCAAGTTGCTGGCTGCCAGTAGCAACCAGATGTGCTCCATGTCCCTGCTGACTGAGTGGGTACTGGAAGGATGTGGACAATAAGGGACCTTTCACCTTTCATCTTCTCCCTGTCTCTGCAGTTGCTCACAGTACCTGCAGATCCCAGACGTGAGCAGAAATAACTTCTGTATTGTTTCTCACCCTTGGGTGTTCCAGCAAGGACTAACAGATGTTGTGCCCAAATTCAGGCCAACAAAAAAGTTCAAGTTGACAAACAAACTTCTAACCAGTCCTTCCAAGGAACTTAATAATTCACCAGGATTGCTGGTGAGCACAGCACAGCACTGCTCTCTTACATGCCATATTCTTGCCTTCTGTCCTGATACTGCCTTGATCAATGGTTCACATGACTAAGAGTCTCTTGGCAAAAGTGTGATAATTATTTGCTTTTCAAAATAAATAATAAAATAAAAAATAAGTTCATAAAAAAATAAAATAAAAAAAATTCAATTGATATGTAAAAATTCAGAGTAAAATAATAAATTTACTGAATTGAACATGTCTTAAAAGTCAGGCTTAAAAAGTCTGCTGTACTTATTGGGAAGCAAGGGTTTCTTACTGAGAGGCTTTTCTACAGCCCATCTCTCTGGGAGGATGCACAGCATTTTTCGTGAGAGCCACATCCAATTGCAAGCCCTCATTTCAAAATGAGCTCTACCTAACTCTGACACAGGTGAGACCTCCTGCCTCTGCATGTCTTCTTACTCTGACCTAATGCCTTCCATCACAAAAGATTCCACGAGACCCAGTTCAGCCACTGCCAGAGCAGTCACCTATGCAAAGGAAAGGGGCAACAGTTTAAAGCAGGGCACACAGAGGGAGGAACAGGCAGAAGAAAAAAAGCATTCTCTAAGCAACTGAAACCACAGGAGACTGTGGGGGGATAACACAGAATAACCCAGACTGGGTCACTAGGACTAGTTCTTCACCTTTTATGGGGAAAAAAAATAAAAAAAGAAAAAAAGAAAAAAGTCTTTAAATGGTCAGGACTTTGGCTTTGCTTCTCCTTTGTAAGAACCATCTCCAGCCACACAAGACCCCAGGCACCAGAAGAGGACTCTGATTCCCTACTGATTTACAGGGGAAGGCAACACCCCCTAGATCACCCCTCCAGTCACCAGCCAAAGGTTATTTGCATTTCAGACTCTCCCATGCTGGGAGTGGAATGAGGCCAACACACAGACTGAGAGGGTCTGAAGTTACCTGAACTGCTGTTGAGATGAGAAGAAATGAAGCTGTAAGCTTCACATATGGACCATGCTTCATGGTGAGCGCCAGCCCCTTGCAAAAAGGAATTGCTCTGTCTGAATTTAAGGCATAAGGATCTGAGAGAAGCAGAATACATAAAGTAAAAATCTTTTAAATAAAGGAGTGTGAAATAACTATTATTAAATTGAGGCATACTTAAATATAACTTACCATCTCTTTCCTTTACTCCAAGAAAAAGAACGGTAATTCCAAGAAGATACACACCTGCTATGACCCCTGCTGCAATCATGTAAACTTTTGCCTTTCAAAAGGAAAAAAAGACATTTGAAATAGTGACAGGAGAATGATAAGTCATTATGAAAATTTCAGTCCCTTTTTGGTAAGCCACCTGCAAATGAAGAAATGCCCATCTGCATACAGCCAAATGCCTGTCTGCTACTTCTCTGAAAAAATCTTCATTTCTGCAGTTCATTTATAAACTACAACTGCCTTAGGATAAATTCAGGGCATATAAGTATATATTTCTTAAAGAAAAAAAAAGAAAAAAAAAAAAAGCAGTGAACAAAAGGGTTACTTTGTTGGCAACCTGAATGTTTTAAAAAATTTGCTTATGTTAAGACTAACTACAGACATGCACAGTCACCTGATCAAAACCATGCATCATCCACAGAGGTGTTCTGATTTTCAGTAAGTCCAGTTGATCTGGCTACACACACTGCAATCTGGAATTTCACGGTGAATGGGAGAGTCCTCAGTACTGATGTAAACACAGTTACTACAGTTTCTGCATTTACACATGATGATAATAATGACAATCATGAGCTTGGAAATCATACTTACACACTGATGTTTTGAGAATATGGTACCTTGCATGCTGGTTTTCCCAGTTATTTAGTGAAATATCCAAGCAAATTCAGAGATCTTTGCTTCCATTTAGCCAGGGGAGCAAAGCCTTCCAGGATACCACCCACACCACCAGATCACATTTACTGTTTCTAACTCTGATTACACTAACTTTGGATTAAAGTTTTAAAAAATATTTTTCTTTAGTATGATGCAAGAATTTACCTTATACCGTGTTATCAAAGACAACTTATAGAGCTTTATGAAACAATGATTATTTGATAGGAAAACTGAATTTCAACTTATTTGTTATATATTGTAGATGAAATTATTTTAAGTCTAAGAAGTTGGTAAAAAATGCATTTACAAGAATGTACTTCAAAATATAAAGACACTTAGTATAGGTGCAAATGTATTCAGATGAACCATGTAAGAATAGAAAATTTTCAAGAAAACAACTTTTGTCAAGATGTTTACACTTCAGAAAATAACATGGTAAGATAAAGGAATGCAGGACTATTCTTTATATGTGAAAAGGTTTGGGATTTTTTTATATCAGAGCCATAAATTAAGGCACAGAGTACTTTCACAGTTGGTTATGGCTTGCACAGAATACAGAGTGCAGTTGTGGAGATATCTGAATTCACTTAACCAAGGCAATTTCAGCCTCGAATGGAGCTGGGCCAGGAGAGAAGGAGATTTAAAAAAAGGATAGCAACAGGACTCCTTTATGAATTTTATATTTTGTTTTTATGTATTTGTTAATTTGCTTGAAGCATTTGAATTAAATGTTGTGTTTCATAGGCCATCATTAAATGTAATTTGAGCTTAAAGCACCAAGGATACTCATGGTAGGGCAAATAAGATTCTCTAACCCTGAACAAAACTTGTTAGCCCGTCTACAACTCTATCAATATCCATGTTTGGTTTCCAGTAATAAAGATACATTCAGAAGCTTATAATAACAACTTCAGGAGGGCAAAAAAATAACCATTTCTTCTACTTCCTTTCTTTCAATAAGGAGAAAAATAATATCAAGTTGTTCACTAAGTGCTTTTTAGAACTAGGTGTGCTCGTGAGCAGCTAAGAATTAGTCCTTGTGACAAAAAGAGTCAGGGTCATACTCCTGAAGGGCACTAAAAGAAAGTCAAGATTTGCCTTCTTCTAAATATTTCCTGATGGAGGTACTTCAAGCTCAATTAATCTAGTCTTGCCTCAACTTGTAACTTAATGTCCATCAGCCATACAACCAAAATTCAAGATCCATCAAGATTCAATTCAAGATCTCCCCTTTACTGTACAATTAATTAGGTGCATATTCTGCTGTGTGTGGTGTGAACAAAGGGCAGGTTTCCAGTCACACTTCAGCTTCTTCAGGTCTGAAAATTTTTTGTGTCTAAAAGCTTTGCCATAATTTCCCAGCTTTAGTATCTAGTTTAATGAAAGATAATGTCTCTACCTACAAACTCCGGCTACTTTAGGCTATGGATTTTTTGCTAGTTTTTCAAAATAAAAAACTACTTGACATTCAACTCATTGTGAAGTTTCTTTCTCCTACTTCAAAAAGGACAGGAAAGCACGTGTGGTTAGACAGAAAGGAAATAAATCAAGATTGTGTATTTTTTTCCCTTGAAAACCATTTCAGAGATTTCAAAATAGAAATTGTGGATTTTAGTCTGAAGCAGACTCAGACAGGGAATCTGCTGTGGAATGAAATTCAGCTTGCTCCATGACTTTTCAAGCTACTCATCTTGACAATTCACAGAGGTGTAATAAACACAGTAGTGTTCTATATCAAACCATTGTCCCAAAAGCTAAAAAGGATTGCAGGATGATGTCCTCTGCCTTGTTAAAACACACACTGCAAGTTACCAAACAAGCATCTTCAAAAACACATTATTCAGCCATAAAATGGCATGGCCACTTAGAGAAGTAGCCCAGCTGTCCTCAGACTGTTGCCCAGGTCAGCTCTATGAGAAACCTGTGCCAAAGAAAACAAGGATCAGGTGGCACAGAGGAAAAGAATAGTATCTGGGAATGGGGGGAGGGAAGGCTTCATGGACCAACATTGCTGAGGGACCAAGAGTCCTTTCCTGGACCAACAGTTCTGATGCCAGAGTATGCAAATCCAAAAGACAGATAAAACATGCCTTTAGCTTGTGATTTTACTGCTGCTGAAGCATGATAATAGGAGCTGCTCCACTGCATTAGGAAGAGCACAAATATGTACTGCCTCATTTGCATCAAACATTTGAGATTAGATTCAGGTCAAGGAATCGTCTTCATAGGGTATTTTATGTACTGGTTGGTACTTGCACTGACAGAGCAACAGATGAAAGGATAATAAAAAGAAAGGATGAATTCAGGAGTTGGTAAATTGGAACCAACCATCTGATTTCACAAGTGACATAGGAAAAAAACACTACACAATGTAATTGTTTAATTCAGGCCTGTTTCAAGACCACTGCAAACAATGGAAGACTATCAAATTGTGTTAACTGAGGTTTGG
The DNA here is from genome assembly GCF_965231275.1 of Zosterops lateralis. NCBI lineage: Eukaryota > Metazoa > Chordata > Aves > Passeriformes > Zosteropidae > Zosterops > Zosterops lateralis. The sequence goes on along the minus strand of NC_139764.1, from coordinate 106,801,554 downwards.
ATCAGGTTTTAGGTTTTCCTCCCAGATATAAAACCTGCTTTGTGTCTCAAAAAATATAAAACTCAAGTACAAGGAGATTAAATTATTTGTGCAAAATCACAGGAAAAACCTGTCACAGAAAATTAAATAAACAAGCATGGATCCCTAGGTTCATTCCACATGTTAACCACTGAGATCTGCCCCACTAATGGGCTGTTACCAACTATTTACTTTCCAAAACTTTGTACCTTCACAGAAGTACAGATTCCAATAGGACTTACAGTTTCATTCACAAATTTGCCATTAATCTGTACAGGAGCTCTCCAGTGGTAACTCCTTTCAAAATCAGTGTTGCTGAACTGGAAGATCCTGCTGTAGCCACCATTTTATCATGGAATCATAGAACGGTTTGGGTCGGGTGGGACTTTCAAAGATCATCTTGTTCCAACACCCTGCCATGGGCAGGGTCATCTTTCACTGGACCAGGTTGTTCTGAGCCCCATCCAACATGGTTGGACACTTCCAGGGATGAACACTTCCAGGGATGGGGCACCCACAGCTTCTCTGGGCAACCTGTTCCAGTACCTTGTCACTCTCATTGTAAAAAAAAAAACAACCAAAAAAACCCAAAAAAACCCCAACCAAAAAACCAAAAAAATCCAAAACCAAAACAAAAACCAAACCAAAAAAACACAAACCAAACAAAACCACCCTCTTCCTAATATCTAATCTAAATGTACCCTCTTTCAGTTTAAAACCATTCCTCCTTGTCCTGTTACTACAAATCTTGGTTTAAAGTTTCTTCCATCTTTCTAAAAAACCCCTTTTTGTACTGGAAGGCTGCAATAAGTTCTCCCTGGAACTTCCTCTCCTCAGGCTGAACAAATCCAACTCTCTCAGCCAGTATTCACAGGAGAAGACCTCCAACCTTCTGGCCATTTTTGTGACCCTCCTCCGGCTCTGCTTTAACAGGTCTGTGTCTTTTTTGTGCTGGGGACCCCAGAACTGGATGGATTATTTCTGGAGGGGTAAACTGTGCTTTTCTTACTAAGGCTCTATAAACTGTAAATCAGCCCCTAGTGACAACAAAGGGTGGCCATGTCCCTCCCAGCTGCTCTACAGGTTTGGTGCCTCCTGCAAAGCTCCTCAAAGAAATTCTGGTGTCACACTGAGGAGGGGTTGCAAATGCAGCAAAGATGGAAAGCATTGTCTGCAACAAGGTCATTGCTCAGCTCCAGAATCACTGATTCCAAGGAAGTCCTGTTCACACTCATCCAACTGAATATGACATGGTATTAGAGAAACATCCCCAGCCTCCTCTGCAGGAAGTTTTAGTGTGTTCCCATAGACACTTACTTGATGAGACAGGGGGTCTGAGGGGTCTGGAATGGTGGCAGTGTCATGCCAGGAGTCAGTGGTGTTTACCGAGGGATTCACAGTGCAGTGGGGAGAGACATGAGCACTGGCCACAATCTGCCCCTGGAGTGCAGCTCCAATCAAGGTCCCAAGCACTTCCATGGTCATTCCTAAAGAATGGAAGCACAAATGTGCACTGAGGATGAGAGTCTTGTTTATCTGTCTCACTGAAAAGAAACGTTACCAAACCCTTTTCTCTTACAGGAATGAGCAATGCCAAGAACAGAAGAACTGAAAGGTCAGTAATAGAACAGTTTCAAGGAAAGAGAGTTTTGTCATTCATTTTCTGATCAGCTTTGAGAAGACATTTCCATGGAAGAGCCTTTTCTACGCAAGCTGTTTGAGAGATGTGAATGTTGAAATTGAGAGCCACAAGGGGATAACGTGGAGATCTTTCATCTTGAGGAACAGAGCAGAACTACTTTTTAAATGTCATTTTTTTCCAAAGCAGGACTTGGAGTCATGACATCAAACTGTTCATCTCAAACTTGACAGCAACTTGTTAAACACTTATCTAATCAGACCTCTGAGTCCTCCAACTGTAAAATAAAGTGATACTTGCCTCAGGTTTATGAAAATAGTACAGCTACAAAGCTCTTGGAAACAGCAGGTGCTGTTCTTAATTGCCTAAGGCCAGAGTCAGGCAGAACTATTTCCCTCAACCTCAGAGAACGATTCAGATCACTAATTCTCTCCAGAAAAAGAGATCATCTAAAAAACCCCAACCAAAGCCTTTACTTAGGAAAAGAAAATTCTAACCATGGACATCATCTCATGAAATCAATCAATAACTTGACCAGCTCTGTAAAGGCAAATGGTGAGAAATTTGGGTTCTAGACCCTCCTCACCCTGAGGGATTCCAAGCCTACCGTGCCTGTTTCCCTGCAATATGGCCATATCCAGCATCCCCGTGGCCAAGACACAACCTGAATTCCTGTCCTAGCTCCAGAGACTCTTTAAATGCATAAAGATACAATAAGGGCTGAATGCATAAACACATTAAGTATGGGACAAAGTCTCCCTATTTGTGAGGGAATGGATTTCTCATTGACCCAAACTTCAGGCTTCTTTTCTATTTTTTCTCTTTCAGTGCCTCCCAGGGTCATATGTTCCTTTCTGAGGAGCACCATGGAGGATTCTGAAGGGATGCTTCCAGAGCAGGTGGTTATCATACTCCCTCTGGGAAGTGACAGGCATCTCAAAACTCCTAGGTTCATGTTTATTCAAGTCTTCTGATCTGCAAAACCCTTCCTAGGTGACCTCAGACATGTGGCTTTTTGTGTGTCCCTGTAAAGGAATAAAAATACTTCACCATCTAAAGGGAGAGCAATGCACACAGATTGCAAGGGGTTTAGACAGTGCAGTAATGCAGGCTGAGTGTAGCTGTGCAAGATCCAGTAAGGAAAAGGAAAGAGAGGCTCTCTAGGAGACCTGGAGCTTTTAAACCATTGCTACTTTGTTCCCAAACTGAGAATGTTTCTGAGTGGAAAATTTGAGGTGCCTTGTAACATTAATTTAAACCAATGGGAAGAAAAAAAAAAAGCCTCTTCCCCAAATTTCACATCCAGTCTTACCAGCAATGTTGCAATTCAGTCCATGCACACAAAAATCCTGGCAAATGGTGGAAATCTAACCCCAGTCTGGTCTGAAGTGTTTGGACACAAACTGGTCTCAGCTGGGTGTTGCAGAGTTTCCAAAGTCAGTGCAAAGGCAATGCACTCAAATCACACTTTTCATTCAGAACACCACCTACACATTCATAACCTTTGTCTAGGGCTCTACATCTGCATTTTATCAAGCACTTGTATAGAATAAAACTCAGAAGCATCATTAGAGGCACCAGAAATACAACCACTGTGAAACTTCATTTTCTAAGTAGTAGCAAGAGCTGAGGGACAGGTATTCCTCACAGTTCTTGTGTGCTCAGAATTTATGATGTATTACTTTCCACATCAGCCCAGAAAGCTGATCTGCCAGCAGACTGTGCCTTGAAGCAGGTCATATTTTGGCCAGAATATAAGCAGGAGTTATGTTAAAGCAACTTTGGAATCCAGTATTTCTACCTTGCATTAATAGCAACAGCAGAATAAAATTTATAATAAGCAGTTCTGCTTGTCTCCAGCAGAGGGTAATGGATCCTCTGATCCCAACCTTATTTTTAAGAGCACACTTTATATTACACAGCTGTTTTTCTTTAACAGTTGAAGAAATGCCTGAACATTGCCTGACTGCATCCAAGACAGTCTATCAACAAGAAGAATTCCCTATGAAGCCCAAAGAGAAGCAAGAGTGTTTAAGTAAAACACTTACCAAAAAAGAAAAAGATGAAAAAAAAGTTCTTACATAAGCATAACCATTACAAGAAAACTTTGCTCCTAACAAATATTATATCAACATATACAACAATACCAACATTTGAAAAGTCAAAACTATAGTTCCTTCCACCACCCTAATTTGGTTTAGGAGAGCAGCTGTACACTCAATAGTTAAACCCTTTCTGAACAATAAAATTACACTATAAATGTGTGACACCTCTCAGCCACAGAGTTCAACAGCTTTTGTGAGTACAAGTTTCACATACCTATGAAGCCCTGCATGGGACTAGCAGATCAGAAAGCACATTTATTTGGATCTCAGCCTCTGAAGACATAAAACTAGACAATAGAAAACACTAGGTACATGGATTTAGTTAGAATTTAGGCCAGATGACTCAGAATACAGTCAGTGCCAAAGAATATTCCAACACAACTGGAATCTCCTGCTGTTTAGTCCTGTCCTGTGACTGCCAGTCCAGACTTTTTCTTAAAGATAGTTGATGGTAATGCAAATTACAACTGTTCCATGTCTCTGGAGAGGGACTGGGTTACTCAGGGGATATTGTATTTAGAATTTTTGACATTACATTTTTAGTACTTCTCCCTATTTCACTGTGCCTCTGTGGGTTTCAACATAATCAAGTATGTTGAGGGTTAGAAAGACTAAGGGAAGAGAAAAGGGATCTTGCCAGGAGAGAAAACAGATGCAACAAAAAAACCTCTACAAGTTATTCTAAAGCAACACCTTAAGAACAAGTTAAGACAGAAAAGTCTTTCCTGTAATATTTTACTTTTTTCTCTTTATCTTGCTTAATGCAGTTACACAGTAAAGAAGGCATGAGAACAGAGCTGAAGAGAGCAGAAGGGGAAGAAATTGTTCTTGCATTCAATTTATGAGCTATACAGGAAACCTTGAAAATATTTTCACTACACTTTTTTTTTTGGTCTGATTGATTTGCTTCAAAGCTAAAAGTTTGTTTGGTTTTGGTTGTTGAAAAGCCAGAGATACAATCTGGAAAGCCTCATTCTTTTAACTAATATACTCAAAGTGCTAGTTATATAACAACAAGAGCTGCCTTTAAATTACCTGGTGTATGTCAGGATTAATTTAAAAAACACAGATAAAATGAAAAAAGAGATTTCAGTTGGTGTGAACATGAACACAAAATTACTTTCTTTTTTGGTGAAATTAACTCCCTTGGTTCTATGAGTTCTCACTTTTTTTTTTTTTTTTTTTTTTTTTTTTTTTTTTTTTTTTTTGAGAAACAGTTTGGGATTTGAATTTATAACATGAAACACATAAATCTAAGGAAAAATGAAATAATAAAAAAAGAAGGCAACAAAACAAAACAACAAATCCCAAATAAAACCAAAACAACAAACTCCTCAAAATTACTTTTATACTTTCTTTAATCGAATGTTTCTTGGGTTCTCCCCTACAAATCACCTTCAAATTAAATCATTATTCCTTTCCCTGACTTGGCTATGAGTGATTTTTATTGTTTCCTCTGGCTAGCAATAAAACAAAAAGAGTTTATAGCTAATCAGACAATTTGAGACAATTAAACATTAATGTCTCCTATTTAACTAGAAAAATGCAATTCCTTTGAAGACAAATTAGTTTTCATCATATATTAAAACATTCTTATAAAACTTCAGTTTAGGGACACAAATCACCAGGAACTTCCCATAGATTAAGAAGGATTTTCAATAAAACTCAGCCCCAATCCCCAGAAGAGAGCCCAGATCACACTCACTATAGGCTGTTGCAGAATCTCTGTCCTTCTGGTCTGTGCTGAGGAACATGGTGAGGGCAGAATAGGGTACTTGGAATAACTATGGAAAGAAAGAAAGAACATGACTTAGGAAATACCAGGATAAAACTGCTGTATTCCTTTGAAATCCACAAAGTGGTTTAATAGGACCGTGGAATTAATTTAGAACATTCATTCAGAGCACTGAGAACCCTCAACCAATTTTTTAGCACAAAGGCCTACCTTGTCTTTCTGGGTTGTAAAGCATGTAATAGGAAAACAGTATCTTTCAGAATACAAATAATAAATAATAAAATAACCAGAGGGTTTACCTTGTTCTTGTGCTCCTTCAGTTTCCTTGTTTAAACATCCTTCACAGAGAGGCTCAAAAGAACTTTGCTTTCTTTGCACTAGGACACTATCATGTTCCTAGCTTGAGCTAACTAACAGGAAGGAAAGCCATTAAGAAGAAATACAGTTTTCTACTTTATTCAAGCCAGAAGACTACACAAATATCCAAAATATTTCAAATATCTGTCTAATTGTGTAAATCCAGGAGATAATAGTGAAAACTACTCTGTCTTTCAGCACCATTGTGCCACACACTCCTTAATTAGAGTTAAGCATTAGTTAAGACAATTGCAAAGTGGAACTGGGACATGAACCTGCCTGAGCAACCAAGTTCTCCATGGTGTTCCCTCTACCCCAAAGATCTGTAGCCAAATTAAGTCTTGCACTCTGCATCCCACAGTGTTTGTACAAAATGCATTTTTGTTCACCTCCATCAAAAAAGGCAAGAGTGTACATTTTCAGAACTCTGCCATGGAAATCCTGTGTTTCTCTTTCAAAAGAAAGAGGAAAGAAATTATTTAAAACCATTATGGATGTCTTCTGGACCATCTTTCTACTGGGGAAACAAAGAACCTAGGGAAATATTCAAGCTTAGCACAGGAATACAGAATTCCTAATCTGTTCCTGAGAACAGAAGTGATGAGGAGTTGGATGTCTAACTGGAATTAGGAATCTGAACATCTATACAGGAATGAGTTGAGGGCACTGGAAGCAACCTGGGTGAATTAGCAGTTCATTTACCAGAAAAAGCATTGGCAGAAACCATCAGCCAGCTGAGAGTTTGATAAAGGGCATCTGCCTGTCCCTTAAACTCACTAGATGTTGAAGTAAAATGTGTAAACAATTCTACTTAATATGAATACTTTAATATAGACGGACAACAAGCAGGTTACTGCTGAGAACATCATGACCTGTAATCTACTTACTGTGGTCAGTGCTTGGAAAAGGCAGTGGAAAGTCACATACCAAGCAACTCTTCCTGATACAAAGGGAGGCAGGTACCACATAAAAAAATAGGAGATCATTGTGAAGGGTGTGCATGCCAGCACCCTAAGAAGAAAATTAACACACATGACCAATCTCAAAATAATGATAGCAAAGCACATTAAATTTTTCTGCTAATAATCAATATAACACAATTTACTTTATGTGCAGTTTTTCTAACTGCAGTAATGCATGCTTTTAAATATCAAGTTAGTGTGCATTAAATACACAGATTAATACAAATTATAGTAATATTAATATAAAATATATAAATACACAGATTAATGCTTTCATAAAGCAGAAACCCCCCCAGAAAATCTGAAAGAAAAAAGCTACAGTTAAATTAATATCCCAATCAGGAGAAACATAATTTTCTTTTACATGCACTGTAACAGCACACCTACACTGCCATTGCCACTGCACGTCTCAGATCACACAGTTATTAGAAAGAATCACTAAAAACTCAGCTCTGCCATCATGTCTTTGCATACTCCACCAATTTTTACATGAGTTTACTTATTATTGAGATTCCCTCTTCAAATTTTAGTGTCTTTGCTTTTCCCCTGAACTTAGACTCTTCACTGCTACTTCAAGTAAGTGCAAACATGTTGATACAATTAAAAATACTGAAAAAAGCATAGAGGCAAAGGACAGCCTGTTGTGAAAGCTCCTACACTCTGTGTCTAATTGGGTATATGACCATTTCCTCCATTTAACTCCTAATCACTTCAAACACAAAAGGATCATCTTCAGAGTGGAAGGTGGTTTAAAAAAGAGAACCACAGAAACTTATATTCCAGACATTGCCATTAACCAGCAATTAATGACATTAGTCTAAAACCCATTTCAGGCAAATAGCACTTGTCAAACTCCATGACACAGAATTGGTGCTTTATTATTTCCTAAAAGTTTGAGCTGCAGCATCAGGCCTGTCCTGTATTCCTGTAAATCAGGCTCTGAACAATGTATTTAGATGACCAAGATCCTAACAAAAAATTTCCAAACACATAAAACAGAAAACAGATTAATCCCTTCACAACAGCACCACTGACATTGGGGGTCAGCTGACTATTTTGCAGTCGTGAACTGAAAACCTGGAATACAAAAGAGTAATGTGGGTAAATAGTTTAGTAAAACAATGGCTTTTCCACACTGCTCTTTGGGATGGACAGCATCACTGGGAGCTGAGCATTTACCAGGAAAGTGCCAGGTTCTGGTATTCTCTGGCCCTCTGCTCTCCAGCCCACAGTTCACCCACAGCAATGGAAAACATAAACAAGGGTAAAATCCTAACACATCTCAGGGAATCCACCTTCCTCTCCAAAAGCATGAGCTCTTCCAGATGGGGAACAGCAGAGTCACTACACTAAATATCTTCACAGTCACTTTTTCATGCAACTTTTTAGGAACAACTGTCTTGGTGCTGTTCTCCCCTTTCCCACATTTTCCTTTCCTCTCTAATGCCAGGGGGTTTTCAAAGCCTTGCTGGAGTTGCTGAATATGCGATTGTGAGCTATTATCTCTTTTGACAAAATGTTCGACCAGTATTTCAAGTCAATGCCTGCTTCTGCCTTTTAAAGCCATTAAATAAGTGATTGATGACTTTGTGTAATATTGAGGACAGTATTAAATGATAGTTAAACATTCACCTCCCTTACTAATGTAAAGCTTTTCTGGTAAGCTTTTCTGATGAAAAAATTCCATTTCTTCATTCTAGATTATTAAGAAGTCAGAAAAAATTCAAAATACTGAAGTATTTTTAAGCTAAGGGGAGACCCATTTTCTTCTTTGTAAAAAAATGTCCTGACTCTCAAAGTCTAGGATCAGAATTCCCATGAAAATATTAGCATTACAAAAAAAACCCAGACAAAATCCTCCTGTAAAGAAAGCAGCTGTTTGATGAAAGGTGGGGTTAGATAAACACTTTTTCTGTAAGAAGTGTAAGATGTCTTGGAGCTCTTTTACAGTGAAAAGGGCTGATAAGTTCATGCTTGTGCTAGGACAGGAATCATTCCAACATCAATGTAACACTATTAATAAACACATGCATGTGCTGTATTTTCAGACAACTTAGAAAAAAGCATCAGAATACTTCTCATGGCATTTGTATAAAATTTTCATTGTTTTCCTTTTAGATAGCTTTCTTACTTGGTTAATTCAGTGGTCATTAAAAACCACACCATTTACCTGGCCTCCAACCAAATCCTGAAAAACAAAACATCAGCAAACTCCTCTTTTCTCATGAGACTTGACAAAAAACTCAACTTCAACCTGAAGGCCCTGTTCCTACTGGGCCAAGAGCAGCTGATCTCAGCCTTTTTCCAACCTGTACTTGCCTTCTCTATTTTGTCAGATATAAGCTGCCCATGGACAAGTTTCTGTAGCCATAAAACTGCACAAGAGCAAGAGAACCAGCTAAAAAACTGCCCTCTTTTCCCCTGAAATTTCAACTTCCTTGCTCAGGACACATTTACTCTTAGATTTTTGTTGTAAAACAAGTTTGTGAGTTATACCAATTAAAAATTTGCAATTAATTTAAAATATCTTACAACACATCCATATAATGTATGAGATAAAATGATGAATGACTCCCTATTTCACAAAGTAGCCAATCTCCCCTTGGCCTCCAAAATACTAAGAAAAAAACAAACACATGCCCTGTGGCATGGATGAGCTTGAGTTCCTCTAGCATGACCCAATCTTTTCCAATTTTTTCTGCTTCACACCTGTCAATCTCATTTCTATATGGGCAACATTCATTGTTCTAATCTTTCCTTAGAGCACATGGACAGCACGTGCACACGGGTAAGATGTCACAGTGAAACATCACACATTTCCTTAAAAAAAAAAAAATCAAAATCTTACAGCATCTCATTCATTGTAAGAGTCATGGTGATTTTTTAATGAACCATTCTGGCTATGGGATGTAAGAGAAGCAGGACTCTGATGAGTGCTGTAAGAAGAAACTCACACAGGGCCATGGCAGTGCTGGCTGCTGAGCCCTTTGGTGCTGTGGTGTCACATCTATTCCGCATCCATGCACACATCTGTTTTACATCTGTGCATGCATCCTTTCCTGAACTGAAAGGCCTGGGGAGTTAAAGGACCTCCTGGAAGGCTGATGTGAGTGAGATTTGAAGGCACTCTAGGACTTAAGGAGAAATAAGTTCCAACTTTGTGGAAGAGTGAAGTCAAACTAAAGAAATCTAGACAAAGATGAAAGTTCAACCACAGATTTAAGAAAGGTTTAGATCTTGGCTTCCAGTTTTGCTAAAATTATAGTCACTTGGCTTTATTAGTTTGCATCTCCAGTGGTAGAAAATATCTTCTGTGTTTTCATGGGTGAACAAGCCAAAGATGACACGGCAATTTTTAGCTTTTATTTTATATATTAATACAATCCCTGAGACTTATGCAGAGAGGTGGCTGTATGATCACAACACTCAATATCCCCACATATATGTAAATATTTGTACACATTTACACTTACCAAGGCATGAGCCGGCCAATTTTTGTCCATCTACTTTTGCTAATAAAAAAGCCAGCAATAGGATCAGTAACTGCACCTGAGGCTTTGCCAATGAACAGCACCAAAGAGGCATGAAACGGAGTAATCTGAAAGTACAGGCAGAACACAGTAAACAAGAGCCATTGTTTCACAATACAATGAAACAGCATAAAGCAACTTTCCAGAAAAAAACACCTCAGTGTTTTAAAGAATAATGATAGTTCGTTTACAAAACACGTCTGCTGCTGTCATAGAAATTCCCATTGGTTACCCAGAGCAAACAAATGAGACATTGAGATTGGCACTGTGAATTAAGGGATCAGAAGGGAAAAATGCAAGGAAGGAAATATCCAGAATGTGTTTGGGATGAGGAAAATTAATCAGACAGTCAAATAGCAAAGTCCTTGTTTTAGTCATACAATCTGACAGAGCCCCTCTGTAATTACCCTCTTGCTTTTCCCCCACACATCTCCATCTCCCCATATCTTTATCTTGACCTGATCTAGAAAATCAGGCAGAGGGGGCTGTTTACATGCAGTAATGTTTTTTCTTCTCCTGAGACTAGCAACAAGGCTGCCAACTGGTGGCATGTGGCTGAGGAAGAGGTTGTTGCACAACAGACTTTACCCACTGGGGACTGAGTGGTGACAACTGAATTGCGTAAGGCACATCTGCTCAAATCAGAGTTGCCAGCACGTGTCCATCACATCTCACTTGGAAAACGTTCATGGATTTACATAAGAATAAAATGGCCAAGTAGAAAAACCTCTGAAATTAACCCAGGTAGACTATACTTTAGTGCCTATATAGAAACACAGTTTATCCCAGGCAAAGCAGTTATTTTTTCACATATATCTGTACAGAGCTTAGGAATTCCCATCACACAATGGTTTAAAAAGGTGGGTTCTCTTCCAAGTGCTCAGTTTGTGTCACTGCAAGTATAGTACTGAAAAAAACCCTATAGTCCTAGAAAAAAAAAATCATTGATACCTATACAAATGTGAATGTTCCTCACATCAATTATTGAGAGAAGCTGCTCAAAGAGCCTCTGTGGCTTAAACAGTGAGAGCAGACAAGATCTCTCCATCTCTATGCTTCAACACAGCAGTGCTCCAAAAGCCTGGAAAACACAGCTGATACAACCCCATGCTTGAGCAGATATCCCCTGCTTTCCTGCAAAGGATATTGCCTACCAGGCAGCATCACCAGGAACACAGCTGGTCCCCTGCCTGCAGAATTTGCTGTAGGTGTTCTCTCAGAGGTAAAGGACAGAAACAATTATCTCTGAATGTCCTGGATGACCAGCACAAAGGGCAGGTGCTGGTCTGGACTTCTGACCACACAACCATTATATTTTAGCCAAATCAGGTGAAATTGCAGTGGCAGTCAATGTTCTGTCACCACCAGCTCCAAGACACATACTCCACCCTAGAAAGTCTGTGAGCAGGGAAGGATTGGGAAAGGCAGTGCCCAGCAGACAACAGCAGTGGCTCTCCATTTCATTGCTGTGTGGTGGGATGAAGCTGGGATGAGCACTGGACTGTGTCCCACCTCCTTGCTGAGCCATCTCTGCTGGCTCTTGCCCTCCCACAGCCATCAAGAGGTGACAAGTAGCCCACCAGCCCTTAGGCAGACTCGGTGGGGGGCTGCACCAGGGATGTCCTCAGGAGAGACAGGGCAGCCAAAATAAGCACAAAATAGCAGCCAGAAAGAGAGAGGGGTGGAAATATTGCAGTTATGAGGGGGTCAAGAACAAAAACCTACAAATTAGGTGAGTTCCACATTTGTATCTTGTTTGGATAACTTGAACAGACTGAAAGGAAGTGGATATTAGGTACACAGAGGTGGAAGGAAGCTTTGAGGAAAAAGCAAAATCTCTTTCATGTTAGGAATGAAGTCTGTATAGTCATCCTGTCTTTATCACTGGTATAGGCTTATACATCCCTTGGCTGCATTTTCTTATCTCCTAAATCTAGACAGTGTCTGTCAGCACCAATGCCAGAAACTTCTCGGTGTTAATAAAATACAAGATAAAATATGCTAAATTCGCCCATCTCAAAAGGAATAAAGACCAGAATCCTTTTATCAGAGAATTTTAGTGTTCTCCAGCAATTTGACTCAAGGATCCTGTGTGGTTTGGAATTCCAAACAAATTTATATCTGTAGTCCATACAGGTAATTTAGGTGGAACAAGGAATTCAAATTGAAAAATTGTAAGTTACAGAAAATTAATAAAAATATAATTTTCTTAGAAAGGATTCAGATTATGTATGAAAGATTATACTTGGTGACTTTCACATTCTCTCAAGAAGTTAAAACAGTTCTGCTCTCTAAGTGGGCAAGAAATAAATCCAGGTAGTGACTATACAATTACATTCTCTCCCCTGAAAATGTGTGGGAAAGAAGAGTGGATTTCAGAGCTATTTATCAGGTCTTGAAATAAATCCTGTCCCTGCAGGACTACTTCAGAGAACAGATTAAACCATCAGGGAACAAATAATTAAGCCCCTTAATGAAAGTGTAAGTATATCACTACAAACATTAGACAAAATTATTGGGTTTCAGTAGCAGCTTGTTAATAAAATAATTATTTTGATGTCACTTATTTACATAGTGCCCAAAGATGCACAGATGGGACCCCAGCTTTCTGGACACAAATGCATGAAGGAACAGTTCCTTGCTTTGAGAATTTTCGATGTCTGTGATAAGCAAAGAATGGGGAAATTGCCTTATTTCTAAGCACCCTGGGGAAATGGTATTAGAGTCTTTCTCTTATTTCCTGCTTCATCATCTCCAATGGCTTGTACTGCCATCCTTGATGTCCATGGAGCTTTATTCTGAGCTGCTCCACCTCCCTGCTGTACCCCCAAGCTCCCTTTTCCACCTCCAACTCCTCAGATTCCACAACATCCCCTTGACATCTTTGACACTGCTGACCAAAACTGCCTCCTTTTCTACATCTTCTGACTTTGATCTCAATGAGACACTCAAGATGATCTCATCTGTACATGCACACCTCACTCTGTTGAGAATTTTATTAAGTCACAAGTCAGCTTTTAATACCAGACTTTTATAGGAAAAACATAAATCCAAACTTCTGGACACCTCCAGTCATAATAACCTGTCTTTGGAGAGCAAATGAGTAATGGTATCTGACCCAGAACCTCCTGTTTTTTCCCAGCAAATAGGAACAGCCATCAGTGCTGAAGTCCCACCTGTAGTTTCAGAGCTGTTGTCACACCCCCTGCAATTTGGCCTTAACTCCATAAAATCTTTTTTTCTGTTCCTAGTATGTTGTCCTAGTTACCATGTGTGCATACAAGACAATCCAAAACAGTAAAAATTGCTTATGGATTGATTTTCTTTGTGTCTCTGATGTCCTGAATTCTGGCTGGAGCAGCTGAAAGTCAGGTGAATGGGATGACTCCTAGTGCTTTGTTTCACTAGGTCTGCTTCTATACCAGAAAGCCACAGAATGGAAGCAAAGAACCTTCAGGAAGGATAACTCAGCTTTATTTGCCATGAAATTACCTTAGAAAAGCCACATAAAAATTGCGTGAAACTATGTTGGCTAAAGGGTCCAACTGGAGTGATTTTTAACAAAACCCCATGAACAAAACTTCATAACCTCAAAATGGTGATATTAATGTTTTCTGATGTCTCATATCTTACACTCTTTGACTCCTGACACCAAGAACTGATTTTTCTTGTGTCTGCAAGTGTGTGAGCTCTACAGCACAGAGTTCTAATAATGATCCCAAATTAAAAGTGAACAACAGCCATCTCAAGACAGAAAGAAAACTAGAGAGAAAAAAAAAATAATTCTGGAGAAGGTTATGCAGTTTCCAGGATGCTGAACAGCTAGAGGCAATGACAACAAGACAATTTAAAATATTTATTAACCAATTCCCCTTCTATCACTCCAGGCACATGACTGACAATATCAGAGTTAAGCCTACAGTCTGCAAATGTTTCTTGTGCTACTTACATGGGCTATGTCTAGCAGGTAGATCTGCAGGAAGAAAGAAGCAGCACTGATTGCCACTTGGTTTGGGGCACCTCCTATGGCATAGCAGAGTTTGCTGCACATCGAGAGCCTGTACCCCTGTGTGAGAGGAAGCAGAACAAACCATGAGTAAACCAAGGTGCACAAGTTAAAAGCTACACAAGTGATAAGGTTAAAGTCTATAGTTAACACCACTTTCATGCATTTGCTTCACAGCTGTTCCACTAATAAATCTGTATGCCCTCAACCCCTCTCATCAACAGGCATTTGGGGTGCTCGTTACCTTGATTTTTAATGGGTTTGTTCTCTAATTCAGTCCCTGAAAACAGATTACAGCGTTCCTAAAAGTGAGTTGTGGTGGCCCTCAGGCTTACCTACCTTCCTCTCACAAGCTATTAAAAGGAAACAAGTCTACAAACAAGCAAGAAGCAGTAGAGAAGTGCTACACCATTATTTGGCCTTGGTTTTGTCTTTTAATGCCTAATTCATATTTTTAAAGGTTGAAAACTTTTACTTAAAAAAAATTAAAAATTTATTAACCTTTCAGATAATAATTGATAAATACTCTCCTACCACAGTAATTAAACAACATTCACAGAAAGTTCCACAGACCAAACAGATCCCAAACATTCATGCTTTGTTTCTTCCTTTGTCACAAAATGCTGGTGTGACACTGCCAAAGTCACTTGACTTGCACATCTTCCTTCTGATGTGGCTTTTCTATATCTTTGTGAAAATTGGCATCATATGGTAAATGATTTTGGGCCAAATATTTTTTAGAAAATCACTCCAAATGTATGTAAAAAAATTTTGCAAAACTGTGCTCTCATTTGTCATTTGATGTTTGAAAAGTACCATGAGCATGTAAGAATATTCTCAAATATAATAGCCAAATAAGATAAATGTTGAAAAAGTAAGGTTGCATACCAGTAATTAAAAAACAAAAATTGCACAGTTTCTAATAGAGATTCTAATGAAGAACATAGGGGTTTTTTTCCAATAGTAGAAGTTCCAGGATACTGGAAAGCCTTAAAAAAATAAAATAAAAAAAATAATAATAAAAAAAAATTAAAAAAAAAAAAAAAAAAAAAAAAAAAAAAAAAAAAAAAAAAAACCACAAACAACCCCACCATAATATTAAATCTTATGCCATAAAATTCAAAACTAAGAAAGAAAAAAACTTTTTGTTAACCTGCACTCCTCTTTCAGAGGAACAACACATGAAATCAAATTTTTAACTTTTAGCCTTCAGTCCCTCTTTAAAATTTGCTGTCAACAGAAGCCAGGAAACATGAAGAGGAGCAGCAATATTAATCCTGGGTCTGCCTTCTCTCTCAACTGACTACACAAGCCCTGAATTCTTATGTTAGATCAGGATAAAAATAGAGATATGAAGATGAAATCCACCACAATGATATTCTGACACATTACCTAATTTCTGAAGATTTTTAAATTTACTAACCCATCATCTTTACTCTGTAACAGTTTTGAGAAGTTTTAGACTTCTAGGCAGTGCCTTTCATCATCTAAACATTTCCCTTTGTACTGTTTTATCAGAGTGGGTGTGAACAAACAAGCACAAGTATCAAGACTCCTTCCTTTTTGTGTTTTCCCAGAAAAAGACAGGGTGGGATCCCATTACTACACCCAGGGAAAGTGGACACTGTCAGGGCATGAGCTGCAGAATGTTATCATCACAGCAGGCCTCACTTTACACTGCATTGGCAATTTTCTTCTTTGCAGGGAAAAAAAAAGAGTGATAAACAGTCACAAGGCAGACTTCATCATAACAATGATACTATTTAATTTGAAAAGATATTGCAAACAAAACAAACAGCCTATACATATATTTGCTGTCCAAAGTAACTCTTCATTTTCCATATATAAGTCCTACTAAATATGAGCTTTACTAGACTTGTGAGTCCACAGAATTTTGCTAGCTTGACGCCTTGCCATCCCCTTGAGCTTTGCTCCTGGGGCTGTGTACTTAAAAAATTTGTCTCGCTTTTTTTATTTTTTAGTCATTTTCTTTTTTAAGTTTTATTTTTTAATCATTATATTACTTAAAAAGTTTGCCTTCCCTTGACACTTTCCCTCCTGATCTCCAAGCATTGGCAAGAAGACTTTCAGCTGAAATCAAGAGATATAAACCACTGCTATGCAAACCCTGTATCCTATTGCAACCTCAAAACCAGATAAAACCTTTCAGGTCTGTAATGCTGCTTTCACACTTACTTTCACTAGTAATTTTCATAGACTCTCAGAATGGTTTGGGCTGGAGAGGACTTCT
Organism: Zosterops lateralis; assembly: GCF_965231275.1. Lineage (NCBI taxonomy): Eukaryota > Metazoa > Chordata > Aves > Passeriformes > Zosteropidae > Zosterops > Zosterops lateralis. Next base: position 106,784,951 of record NC_139764.1, on the reverse strand, counting down.
GAAGATCACCCAATCCAACCCCTCTGCTGCAGGCAGGGACACCTTCCACTCTCCCAGGTTGCTCTGAGCCCCACCCAACCCGGCCTTGGACACTTCCAGGGATGGGGCAGCCACAGCTTCTCTGGGTAACCTGTGCCAAGACCACAACACCTTCATAGTAAAGAATTTAATTCTTACTTGCTTCTTTTAGTTTGAAACCATTGCCCCTTGTTCTTTCAAAAGCTAAGACTGTGGTATGACAGAAAAAGTAAATGCCTCTATATAATATACATGATTCCAAAATGTTTTTAGAACACAAAGAATGTCAAGTTCTTAAGAACTAATCTAATTAAAGCTGTGGTACACTAAACGGTCAACCAAGATCTAAACTCAAAGGCTGCAGTGGTACTCCTGTCTTTACAGCAGTTTCATGGTTAGAAAATTGACAATCTTAGTACATTTTTTATGAAGTCTCACTGCAATTCCACACACACCCAGAATGCTGCTCAACTACTCTCTGAACTGTGCTCCCAGATAACCTTGAAGCAAAGTTAATACTTTGGTCACAGCAGTAGTTAAGTTTTAATTAAATTTTGGTTATGAATGTTATTTTCAGAATAAAACAAGCTGTCAGATAGGCATGGCATACAGAGGTGTTCTGTCTGGTCACCCACAGAAACACATGGAATCTGCAGTTCATGAGCTCTCTGGAAGGTAGGTTACATCCCAATCACTGCTCCATATCTGTTTTCCTTTTATTTTGCCTAATTGCTCTTGGAACTTGTTTGTACATTAAGCCATAAACACCACAGCAGTTCTGCATGGAAATGACATGTACTGTGAAAGGAAATGCTACTGTCACTGCAGATCTGCTGCCTGGTAATTTCATTGAGTGTCCCTGAGCTTCTATCTGCTGAGAAACAATCCTGGTGTGTCTTTCAAAAAGCAGCAGCCCATAATAGATTTTGGTCTTTCCATGTTGAAGTCATATGGTAAGAACCACATTTTCTGCCTCGGTATGCAATGGAAAGTGGTAAAATGAAGGTAGGATTCTGCACCAGTAAAGCTGAAGCATTTCCTTCCCTCTAACTCCCTACAGTTAAGAGCACAGAAGATGCAGGGGGCAGCTGTCTGTTACAGGATCTACAAGAGCAAGTCCCCCAGCCTTGGTTGGGTCTGCATGATACTGCCCATAAATGTTGACACAAAGTGTCTTGGGAGGGATAACACCGAGCAGGGCTGCGTGGCCAACAGCAGAGCTCTGGCTATCAGCAGCTCACAGGACTTTCCTCCAAGGGCTGGGTGTCCCTGCTGCATTGCTTCCTCAAAAAACACAAACCCCTTGATTCCTGTGAAATCCAGCAAAAGCTTCTTCACCTGCGCAGGTTCCTCAGCAAGCTGAAAGTGCTCCAGAAATCATTAGAGACAGGAATATGTAGGCAGTGGTCAAATAAGGAATGAAACATAAAAGTACAACCAAAATTATGTTTCGAGACCCCTGTGGTGCAGCTGAACGTCAACATCAGTTTCTACAAGCTTTAGGAGAAATGCAAGACGATAGCATGGGAGGTAAGAGGAAGGAAGGTCAAACAAAGTTCCTTTTTTTGTTGTTCTCAGATTAACTTGAAAATTTCACACTTATACACGCTCCCATCATATCGAATTTAATTGTGTTTCAAGGCAAACCAAGAAAGCATAATAACTGAGAGATTTGATTTTGCTCCTTAAATAGAAAGCTTAAACGTTGTTATGGAAAATTGATGCTTCTCCTACATTGTAGTTCCTTTATTTTTAATTCTCTTGTAAGTTAAAACCATACTTGTAAATTTTCCCTTCCCCAGCAGAACAGAAATTGAATACAATGTTTATAGCAGAACATCTTATTTCTACAGAAAGTGTTTCAGCTCATGGAAAACAGCTCAGCAACTGCTATAGACATAGGCAGCAGCCACGTTTTGTCCTAAGCTACTCCTTATCAGTGGAGTCCAGAACTGAACCAACAAGTCATTTAGAAGCAGCAAGAACAGAGAGCGAAACCTGTGACTCAAAGATAAATGCTAGTCTAGGTTTATCTGAGAAACAATGAAATGGAGCTAGCGAGGAGCAGCTTTTGAGTCAGCTTTTCTCTCAGCGTGGAATTACCACCGGTGATGTTTCTGTTCTGTGAGTGACCCAACAGCTGCCCCTGGAAAGCCGGAGCGCGGCACTCGGGGCCGCATCCCGGGTCCCTCACACCGAGCACCCCCAGGGCGGGTTTCGGGTTTCTTAGTGGCATCAGCCACCCTTGAGTGCGAGAAAACAGGAGCGGGGCTTGTGTGCACACACCTAGGGAAGGGTGGGATGGGTAAGGTGGGATACAGTGGCGCTTTCTCGGGATGTTCTTCCAGCTGCTGGTAACGCAGCCCTGAGGAGCTCCGTGAGGCACGGGCGGTGTATGTGCGCAACATCCGCAGATTTACGGCGCGAATTCACCCAGATGCTTCCCAACCACAAAAATTCAACCCCCAACAGGACGTGCCGGGTGTCTGAAGAGCTCCATGGGCTGAATGCCCCCAACACGCTGCGGAGGGTTTCCTCACCCGCTCTCTTTGGAAGCTGCCCCTTTCCAGTTCCACCTGGTGCTCCCTCAGGAGCCTCGGAGTTGGGGAATCCCCGCTCCCCCTCCCCTGCCTCCCCCTCCCACCGCGGCGAGCACCGAGTCTGAGGAGGCAGCGTGAGAAAACCTCTTTCACACCTCAACACGGCCCTGGGAATCGGGAGTGTCCGAGGCTCCGGGAGAGAGAGGGAACCCTCCTGCCTCCCGCATCCCCTCGGTCCGGGATGGGGACAGGAGGTGGGGAGCGAAGGCGCTTTTCCCTGGCACAGCAGCGCATTCCAGGGGAAACACCCGGCGAGCAGGGGCGGCGGGAAAGGCTCAAGAGCTGTTCCAGGTACTCGCTGGGGCCCCGCACAAACCCGCGCTGCTCCGGCCCCGCCGAGCGCCCCCGACCCGCCCGCGATGGAAGCCAAACGCCGCTCTCGCCCCGCGCTGTGTCCCAGGGTCTCCCCAAGCCCCCCGACAGCCGCCCTGCCCCTCGCAGCCCCCTACCTCCTGCTCGCCCGCCGGGGTGTCCCTCGCAGCCCCCGCCATGGCCCCGCCGACATCCCACCCCGAGCGACACCTGCGCGCCCGGGGCGGAGCGGAGCGGACCGAGGCCGTGCGGGCGGTGTCCTCGCCGCCCTCCCACAGCGCCCTGGGGGGGCCAAGGCGCCGGCGCTGCCCTCCCGGCCCGGGACAGGGGACAGGGGATCCCCCGCCCCGCCGAGCCCCCGCACCCCGCGCCCCCCGTCCGTCCTGGGCACCCCCGCGGGGAGAGGAGAGGGGCAGCTCCCGGCGGTCGCAGCTCTGCGGGGAGAAAAGGGGCAGCCCCCGGCCGTCGCAGCTCCGCGGGTGCGGGGCTCAAAGCACGGGCGTGGAGGAGGCCGGGGCTGTTTTCATCCAGCCCCAAAAAGCCACCTCTGCTCCTTGAACTGATGCGCGGATTCCCGAAGTGCAGGGATGTAGAACCGCGCCGGACAGCAAGGCTGTCGGCTGGACAGAGCACACAACACCCGCCCCGAGCTGGGACACCCGCGGGGAATTCTTCCATTGCGGTGGTTAGAGAGGGTAAGGGGCGGCCCTGGAGCTGTTAAAGGAAAGACTGGATGTGGCACTCGGTGCCATGGTCCAGGTGAGAAGGTGGTGACCATAGATCGGACTCGATGACCCCAGAGATCTCTGGCAACCTCACTGATTCTGTGATTCTGCTGCCCCCGAGCCAACTCTTATCTGGGAAACACGAGTTCACCACCACCCTGCCCCTGGGAAAAGGCTCTTGCACGCATGCTCTGCACCAGGGGAATTACAAATTGCATTTTGAAGTATGAAGCCTTTCAACAGTGAGGTAGCCTAAGAGAAGAGGGTTTAACGAAGCCAACAGGACTTGTGACCTCCTTGTCCTGGGGAGATGATGACTAAAGCAATCTCTGCACCCGGGGCTCTTTGGCGTGACTGATCCAAAGAGCTCTGCTACTGACAGGGGCACCGGTGGGTACTGGGCAAACCATGCCATGAAGTACTGACATTTAAATCCTGTGCAGCCTCCTTTGGTAAGAACAAGTTTGCAAAATTCTGAAAGAACAAGGCATTAAAGAGTTTTCTATAAACCAGACCTTTACCAGAAAACAGAGATTGTGGCCTTAACACACCTTATTGAAAACTCTCTGAAGAGGTCTCTAGAGGCTGATGCCAGATGGGCTTCAAAACAGACAGATTGCCCAGTACCCAGCTAAATACAAGGTATGCATCTAACATTCAAACTCAACATTTAGGTTGTTTTGTCTTTAGACACTGTCTTCATAACACATTAAATCCTTTTAACCTGCATTTGCATGTTTCTTCACAAAGGGAAAACTACAGAAAACATTGCTTTTCCTTGTTCTTCTCTTGGCTGTTTCAGTTTTGCTGTAAAATACGTTCAGGCACAGGCTTTACTCGAAATAGCAAAGGCTGGTGAAGAAACAAGAATAACTGATGGTATTTGTGGGTTTCACAAATTCTAGCACTGATCAAGCCAGTTATGCTCTTGTTTGACCAATGCACAATTGCTGTCTACAGGCACTACAGATAGCTAATCAGTCTTTACAAACTTGACCAAAACCAATTAGACTTAGGAAAGTCTTCTATTCATTCTAAAGATTTTTCTCCAAATTAGGAAATGTTATTCAATCAGTTTTGTGCCTTTTAAAAAAGGCACTTTCTAATCTAGCACGGGATTAATGCAGCCAGCATCACTTCAGACTTTTCAAGGATTTTCTCTCATTTCATAATTAAGATCATGACAGTTTCAAATTGCAAGTGCACACTCAAGTACATCAAAGCTGCAGTCAGACAGTTGGTTCTAGTAAAGCACCAAACTGCCAAATCTCTTAAAATGCTGGTAGCAGACATGAATCAACATTGAAATACAAAATACTTACTGCTCCTTCCAAAGGATAGCAAGCAAAATGGATTTACCCACTTCAGAATTTTACACTCCCCCTCCAATTTCAATCTTAACGCTGTTTCTTCAAATTTTTGTGCTGCACATGCATGAATAGTTACTTTTGACATTTCATGCACCTTTTAGATAGAACAACTGAGCTCACAATCAACCATGTGCTTTTCTAATACTAAGTTTTATTTATTTATTAAGACAAATTGAAAGCACTGATTAATAAAATTCCCTGTTCGGGAACCTCTGGGAACTGAGGGCTGGACCTGTGTCTGTAGGTGGTTTATCTTTTCAATTTTACTAATGGATTTGTCTGCACATTTATTTTTGTTTTTCATACAAGAGTCAGTGCAAGAGCAAAGAAAATTTAATTGTACCACTTTCTATATAAACCTGAATGGCACTGTAGCACAGGAAGTTTATAGCACTGGAAAGCATTTAAAGGCATAGTTTCCAGAGATTTGCTTTCTGAGGACAGTGAATAGATATTTGCCCAATTGACTTTCATTTCAAACACTATGAGAGATGCTGAAGCAAACCAGTTTTATATCCCTGGGAATGGAGAGTATATCCCTAGTCTGAAGTCTCACTACTTTTTAGAATACAAGTTGCTCCAATGAAGGAATTTTCTATTTAGAACAAAACCAGGAAAACCCAAACCCATCTTTCACTTAACCACACAAAAGAAGTACAATCCCAACAACCATCTTTTGGCACTGGTAGCACAGAGGAGTCAGGACTCACTGAAGACCCTGGGATATGTCTTATCTGGAGATTTCAGTTCCATTCACAAACCCACATGCTTAGTAAACACAGTACAAAATATTAAGTCTTTATGTTGTTTTCTCTTTTAGCAAAACACAGAAGAGTTGGCTACAAATTTTATGCCTCAAGTACATGAATAGCAAAATAAAAGATTTGGATGGAAATGGAGCAAAGTGGAGAGAAAAACTTCAGTTTTCAAGTAAAGATTTTCAACATCTTTGAAACTTGACCACATGCACTTAGTGTCTCCATCAGCTGGGCAGTTCAGGACAGAGGCAGATAAGTAGTACAAAAACAACTGTGTCCCTCTAAATTCCTACTCCTGCCTTTTGGTGACAGCCAAAAAAGCTGAAGTTTCTGTATGACAAAGCTACAAGTGGGTCTCTGTGCTAATGAGCTAGGTAGTTTAACATCACCTGATCTGCAAGACACCCGTAGCAGCCCAAAAGAAGCAGCAACCACTTCAACCATTGATAAAAAAAATTCCTTCAGAGCTTACTTGGAGGCACTTCATATGCAGTATGCACCAGACTACCTCGTGTATCTTCTCACACATGCATCTACCACCATGTGAAGACTTGACAGAACATTATTACACTGCAGATCTTGTGATAAAAGTTAGATCCTGAAGATTTTCAAGTTAGAGTTTAAATGTGAGCTTGCCTGCAGTAGTGGTTGTCCAAGTTACTGTGAGAAGAATGCAAACTGCAGCAGTTTACACTACAATGTAAGTGAAATGTTTCACTTCAGTCCAAAGTGCAAAAATAAATATTATTTTTCCTTAAAAGGTGCTATCAGTAGTTAAGTCTGAGAGAACTGTTCCACCTAGACCCACTTATTAAATAACTAAGGAGCTTTTTACTTAAGGAAATTCTAAGGATGATCTGCTGTACAGTTACCTCTGCTACATGTTACAGCCAGGCTCTGACCACCCAATTCAGCTGAAAATACCTCTAGTATAGCAGACAACAGCACAGCACCCATTCTGCTCTCTAAGAGCACAGTGCATGAGGATGTGAGGGCATCCACATATTGCTGGTTAAGTTTTTGGTTTTGCCTAGTTCACCCTGCAGATAATTTTTGGTCAGTTAAAAGCGCTAATTTGATCTTGTACTATTGATAGCATTTTTTTGCTCATTCTTGAGTTGTCCATTAGGTGTAGCAGCAGTTTTGTAGTCGTTGTCAGGTGCTTTTATAACTAAGAGTCTGAATGGTTCAGTCGTTTTCCGAAGTCTCTGAACAACAACAGCATTTTGCAACTTTGCTTCCTCAAGCGTGAGTGTCTCGTCCTGCAGCTCTCGGAAAGGCAGGGAGGTTGTCAGAGTGAAGGGAACACTTCCCTCAGATCCTTGATACTTTGTTATGAAGTCTCTGACGTGGCTGATTCTGAGAAGAGAACAAGAAAACTCAGCATTAGAGTTTCGGCACTGCAATCCTCACACATGTGTGCAACACACACCCACCATGGGAGAGGAATGAAACAACCATTCATGGAATGCCTGACAGCAGAGAACTGGAGCAATATAGATGAGGTTGGTATCCTGAAATGCCTGATCCACTTGAGAGGCAAGGACCAAGTTCTGCATGCTCCAAGAGTACTCCCAAGGGGACAAGGATGAGTATCTTATTCTGAGAACTCAAATGCACCATTGTGGCTCAGATGGTAGTTACACAAACTTACCATTTCCTAACCAGCTGGTGGAGCTCTTACCTGAGGGTTCTATAGCCAAGGAATAGACTAAAGATGCTTCCAGTGTGTGGTTCACGTAGTGGAACCATAATAAAAATAAAGAAAAAGGGTTTGCAAAAACTATTTGGACAGCTGATACACTGACTAGGTCTAAGTGTAGTCCCATCCTCCCAAAGCAGGGACACAGTAAATTTGTCACAGATTCAATCTGGCTGTGAAGAGCCTTGCAACTACTGAGCAAGACAGAAGTTTTGCTGTGAAAGAATATGGAATGACTAATTTGATTAGAAAATAAAGATGAGAAGACACATCTGTATGAATAAAATTAACACAGTGTCAACGTCTATTCTCTGCTCCTGAGGCCAACTGGTAGACTGGCTGCTGACAAAATCCTAAATCCATCCTTCCTCTCCCCCATGCACAGAGTCTCCCACGAGCTCTTTGCTTCAGGGTGAAGAAGTTCCTTTCCAGGCTCCATACCTGATGCTCCAGGGCCACACAAATGTAGTAAAGTGCTGAAGAAGGGACACAACTTGACCCAGGACACAGTTCTGTGGGTTATTCCTAGAGCTCTGCTCTCCCTGTTGCTGCACTCTCATGTCTCAATTCCCCACACTGCAACACTACAATGTTTCCTTGTGCTTCTGCTCCAATCTTTCACCAGTAATCAACCCATACCTAAGACAGCAGTTACTGTGGCACCTACAGTCTACCTGCAAAAAGCTAAAAGTCACTAATTTACCCACACCCTGGGTAATATGCCACACATGTGCAACATGCTATTAATCTATACCTTAGTTAACAAACAGCTGAGTGTCTTGTGCACTGAAAGGAGTGCTGTGTGTGCAGTAAGGATATGTACTCTAAAAGGATTTCTCTCTAGTTCTTATCAGGTTATACACAAGTACTGTGTACAGCACAAACGTGCTGGTCTTGTGGTGAGAGGCTATGTTATGACAGAATATTTATTGCACAGTACTTCAAAAAGAGAATTACACCAGTAAAGCTGTCATTCTGCTTATCTCAGATGTTTTTCCCTCTCAAAAGCACTTAGCAGCTGTACAAACTGCTATTTACTATGAAGACAAAAAGCTTCTAAATATACTTAAGTGTGTGGGACCTGGAATAATTGAGATATGAAGCCCTTCAATGAAGTATTTATAATTAAAATAGCAATTTACCCTTCAGCAGTACATCACAACAGTGTTTCAGTTCATATCTCAGGCCACTAACAGTAATAAATTAGTACAAGTCAAAGAAAACACTACAGTCATTAACCTTCAACAAGCTGAGCATTCCTTCTGACCAGCCACAGACATTCACAGTTTATCTTGACAGCAGCCTGGGTTGAATTAAATCTGTGATACCTTTAAATTGCTTCACAGAGAAGCACGGGCAGCATATCCTTTTCACAAGACATGACTGTATAGTACTGCAATAATTTCTCAAATTCGGATTTGAGAAAGGTCTCTACAGACAGTAGCTTGACAATTTAATGGTGAAGTGTTAATCTCACTTCCTCAAAGCTCCTGCATACATGTGCTATGCTGACACCTTCTGACATTATCCTTATTTCTAAGCCTCTTTGGGAACTAGAAATTTTATTAATTAAGAATTAAACACACTGTGTGCATTCTATTCTGTCCATGTTGACATGCAAGGGATGAATTCCCTGCCCAGTGCACTGACTGCAGCCCTCCAAAGAGGTTTCTCTGGCTTAACTCTAAATCTCTTTTTCCAGCTCCCACCTGTGGTGCTGCCTATGCCCAATGACCAGCAGGCTTGCAGGCTTTTTACTGAGCCATTTATTCCAGATGTAGTAGTTTTGTGAGAGATCTATCATGTTAAAAGCTATTTCTTCTAGTAATGAGCAATATGTACACCTTAACTTTCTCTAACCTACAAAGAACTCCTACAATTTCCTCAGATTTTTCCCTACACTCAGTTATGACCTAACTCTTAACAGTTCACATTTCTCTTATGCTCTTGTCAGCGAAAAGATTTCTCAAAATTTCAAAGGTTTTCCAGATACAACTGAAGAGCAGTCCAATGCTAAGTGAACTAAGGAAGTAATTAGTCATTAAAGACTTAAACCTACAAGCATTAAGACAAATAGTTCAGATGCAAATAGATATGACAGTGGTATAATAAATCTTACCTGTGAGAAACATTGAATTTCTGAATTATCCTTTCCCCATCAGCTAACCAGATCTGGACATTGGTGATAGGCTCTAAATCATTCAAGGGTACTAAAGGCAGGTGTCTTTTGTCATCAGGTCCTGGATGATCATCTCTCACTTTAGAGATTATCTTTGGAGTAGCACTGAAAAGAAAAGCCACAGGAAGTTATGGTTTCTGTGAACACATGCAAGCTCCAACTTCCCTCCAGACCTTCTGGAGCTTTCTGCCCCATAGCAGAGTGCACTGATGACTTTTTATTTTAACAAATATAGGTACACTGGTATAAATACCAGCTTTTTTCTTTCTTCCCTATTTTTTCCCTACATGAATGCCATTATTTTCTCTTAAAGACTAAAACATACTCAAGAATTTCAGTTTGCTTGTGTTTAACACTTTTATAAGATGGAAAGGAACTTTAAATATCAGAGGATTAAAGATGAATATACAAGAGACAAAACTGTCTGAAGATTCTTCATGCATTTTTGTACTCTAATCACACAGGTGAAACTTTAAGGGGGTTGAGTATTGAATTTGCATACTCAAAGTTAATTTTCAGCATAATGTGATTACAGTAATTCAATTTAACTGAATGTTGTTAGCCTTGATTTAGACTCCAGCATCATCTATCTCAGCTTAGAAGAATTACTCATCTATCAGAAAAATTGACTTAATGTGAAAAATCCAGACTGATGCACACAGCGGTTGGATTTTTTTTTCTTTCCTAAGGCATTTTCAACAGCTGACCCAACCACAGGGACAAAGATTCATAAAATGACTTGACAGAATACATGGACCTCAGTCCAAGTGCATGGTCTTAAAAAACAAACAATAAAAAAATTGCTGGCAAAATTTTTTATTCTGAAGAAATGTCTAGAGCTTAATGCTTCTTTCATGACTAAGCTTGTTCAGCATGTAGAGTTTAGGTCCTCATTGGGCCTGATCCAATGGGCACATTCTCAGCTCCTGTGAGTATAACCAGATGTTTGCTTGCAGAACAATAGCAGTGATTTAAGGAGTTACCATCTCTCCTCTGAGCTCAGCTGTGGTCACAGACTACATGAGCACTACATGGCAGTTTGCAGAAAAGCTCTTTTCGCACAGAAAATTAGTGAGTTACAGTTTCTTGAGAGAGAAGTGAGTAAGTGATGTCCATAGAGTAACAGTCTTAACTATAGTGCACACCTGCTTTGCAGACAGGTTTTTATGTTCTTTTACCTCTATTAGTTTATTCATAAGGCAGAAAAGTTCCAGCTAATTTATTATTAGTTAATGATTTAGTATGTTCAGGCTAATAAAGCTGGAGTCTTAAGTGCAAGTTTAGTCAGAGGTATTTCAAAAACTTTTATTGCCCAGTTAAGTGTTGCCCTAACTTCTAGGATATCAGCCAGTAGAGGCATTTTTTTGTATCTTCCACAGAAACTCAGCAAAAAGAATGAGAATCAAGAAATCTCATTTCCAATAAGAGATGTTCACTGTGACTGGAGACAGATAAGAGGTACATTTTACATTATACAGAAATCAGCTGGGGCACAAGGACTTGGCACCAACAAATTACAAGAGGCACATCTGTAAAATATCTGGCACTCCTAGTACAGGCGATGTACTAGCACCCACCTGCCTCAACAGCTTCTGTTCATGCTTGACCTCAATACAAAATAAAGCTTAATTGCCCTCCAGATCAGGAATAAAAGCTTGAGTACCAGCAAGATAATGTTCAACAGTTTTGCAAGCAGAGAAAAAAAAAAAATAAATTAAATTTCAAGTCATACTTCAGTCCAGCAATGCCCAGCTGTTGCTGTCTCCCTGTTTTAGTTGCTGGTTCGGACACTGCAGAGCTCATGTGAGTGAGCTGCCTCCAGCACAGCAGAGGCTGCAGAGGTGCTCAGCTGTGGTGTCTGGCTCAGGCTGGGCTGGGCTGCATCAGTCACAGCTGCAGCTCAGACAACTGTCCTGCATGGACACAGATTTTGGTTTCATTCCCAAACCAACTTCCCTCACAGGTACATCTCCATATGCAGCAGGCACTGGAGGCAATTCTTTCAATAGAAAGTGTGTGCGAGACTGAAGCCAACACATTTAGTGAAGCTGTAAGAGAAAGTCAGAACATCTGTATTTACCAAGATTTAAGCACTTCTATACATAAAAAACTTCTCTTGCAGAACTGACAGATAAAGCCATCTAGTGGTGGGAGCTTTGACTAAAGCCAAACCCCAAGAATTTAAGTCTTATTAGCCTGAGATCGAAGCATTATAACTCCTTTTAAGGCTTATTCCTTTTATAAGATTATCAACAGAAGACGTAAACTAGAGATTGAAGAGACATTAGAGCATCCTGTCAATTTTCTGACAAGAAAAAGCCCAGCAGTTAGGTGGTATCATGCCTTACCCTGACTGATGGTTAAGCAGCTTGACACACAATACTTTACCCTAATGAGGTTACAGAGCAAGCTTGCTTTGCTACAAGGGATTTCAGTCAATAGTTTAATTAACACGTTTCTGAGGCTGTCTCAAAGATGCATAGATTAGCTCAATTAAAAAGTGGGGTTGCAGATCTAGTCGTAATTCCCAAATGATGAAATTCAGCTGGAGAGTAATACATAAAACAGGGTATACCCATTAGTTACACAGGTTCATAAGGTACATTGAAAAATTTTGGCATGTCTTACTTATTTCTACTGTAGAACAAAAAGGCAGAAGACCAGGCTTGTCTGAACTGTATCAACATATATGTTATTTCTAGATCCTCCAACAAAAGTCTTGAGAACTAGTCAATAGACCAATTCATAATGGTTCATCCATTACAAAATCCCTCCATTGGGAACACTGACAAAGTACACAGTATTAATTTTATAAGTTTATTTGCTAAACAGAGGTTTATTTGCTAAACAGAGGCTATAAGCTGAAGTAAACTCTTCAGTCATTTGTCTCTCTCATGTCTGACTAATCACACAAATGCAATTGTGGAAAAGGAGTTCTATGGCTTAAAACTTGTTCCAGGTCTCAGTCAGTTCTGTTGCTGCCCCACAAAGCTTTTCTGCTGCAAGTGTGGTGTATTCATGCAATGGACATTTATCAACAGCAGGAAGTGAGCACTACTTTGTGGAGTAGGAGCACTTATGGCTCATGTTTCCAACATCAGCAAAAATATTTACTTGTCTTTGAGGACAAGTCTTTGATAGCGTAGCACAGAACAGACAAACAAGAGTAGGAAAAAAATACAAAATGCTGAGCAAGTTGTAGAATGTCTCAGTGTACAAGACCAGTCAACTGAAATTCACAGATTAGCACGTTTCTGAAACCTAACTTGCCTACTGGGAAGCAAGATCATTACTTGCTGTAGGCATGGCAGAGCACAAGTGACTGAACAACCTGGCATTTAGCACTGGTTAGCAGCAGAAACCCAGCACTGAAGATCTTTCTGATTTTGTTATAAACAGCTCTACTTGTAGATAAAATAAGGTTAAGTTCTTGACCCCTGTTTGCTCAGGATTTCTGTGCCACCAGAAGCAAGCCTTGCAGCATCTCACCCATCTCTCAAGGGAAGGTTTTCCCCATTGTATCCACTCAAGCATGGAGCAACTGAATGGACTGTACTGCAGAAATAGATGAATCTCATAAAACAGATACTTGCTTCTCTAAATCAGCCTGGAACCACTCACCCTTTCACCTTCATCAGTCTTTTGCTCTGCACATTACCTTCTTCCCTTGCCTCAGCTGTTCCAGCCCAGGTCAGGCTTTCCCTCAGCACAAGATCTGGATCTTAGCAGTCAAACCCTTCACACTTAATTGAAACAAGCTGTTCACCTAAGGCTGCACCACAGCTGAGGAACCCCATCGTGCAGGTCATTCAGCAGTGCCACCTGTGATACCTCCTGTAGGCCCCTGGTCACTGAACATGTCCTGTTCCCTAGGCCAAACCCTGCTTTTATAGGCACACAAGTCTTGCATGACAGGGATATGTCAAGCAGATAATGTGGCTGGGGGTAAGCAAAAGTCACAGGGATCAAATAAATGAACTCTTGGCCTGTTGCTCCATAACAGCCTTCCAAAATACAATAATTGTTTGGTTGTAAATCAAGTCCAGTTTTAGCATTGGCATGAGTGGCTGACACTCTCCAGCTACAAAAGAGACATGGATCACTCTAGAATGCTAAAATGCCTTACTGCAATACATGTATGATTAATTACTGAACGATTTTAAGAGAATGCAAAATAACCTCTTCCTTCTTCAGTTTTCTTTATGGGATTGTCATACTCCTCCCTCTTCTCAAACTATTCCTTATACAGCTTAAAAAGAGATTCTTTTCTCTAAAATCACAGAATAGAAGAGTGACAGCATTTCAGCTGGAAACAGTTCTGCTAATATTGAGATCTTGAACAAAGAAAGCCAAGAGCTTCCTGCCTGTATCAACACAGCAACATGTCCAGTGGATTGTGGGAGCCAATTATCCCCCATGCTTCATGAGAGACACCAGGATGCCTGCAGGATGGAACACTCACTGTCAGCTGATGCTGGAGGAGAGCAGCTTTTTCAGCCTGTGGAGGACATGGTGGTGGTTGTGGGGCACCTAGAAACAGCCTGACAGGGTCTGCAGGAGGGAGTGATGCTCGTTATGGTGGACAGAAATTCCAATGAGAGGCATTCAGATTGGATATAAGGAAAAGATTCTTTCCCATAAGGACAGTCCAGCACTCAAGAAGGCTGCACAGTCTCTGCTCTTATGGGATTTCAAGACACAATTGGATAAAAGCCTGAGTAACCTCATTTGTCCTCACAGATGACACTGCTTTGAGCAAGAGCTTAGATTAGAAAACTCCAGAGATTGCTTCCCACCTGAATTCTGATCCTTAACCATAGGTACAGTTCCTCTCAGCTACTCAATCATAGATCACATCAGCCTACTCACCTTCCTAATCTGTAACCATGTCCAGAAAAGGGATGAAACATTGGCTTTTTCGATGACAAATACACCTTATCTTTTTTATCTTCCACTTTCACTTCTATTTCCTCCTTATCAAAAACTTTTTGCAGCTCAAAAGGCAGTTCCCTTAAGAAAAAGAAAAACAGGTAAAAAAAAAAGAGTACTATACTGTTTTCAGTATATAAAATAGACCAATGATTCATACTTGTTCAACATTTGGCCTTTCAAAGATGATGCTTTTAAAAAAAACCTTCACAAGTATTTACTAGGAGTTAGGTTAAGTGCATGGCATACAAATAACTTCAAGTTCCTGAACTGCAAATTAACTAAAAAGTATATAATAAAAAAAACCCCCTATTATGCAAGTTGTTGAATGATGTTCAAATTTACTCAGCAGTTACCACTCTAAACAGATAATGTGTAGGAAGTTCAGTGTTGCCATACACTGCTGGAAAGGGTTCAATTATTTTATCCCCATAGTAAAACGAAAAGAAAAAGGCTTTTAAAGAGCAAGAACTGAGTTTAGACACAATGTATTTAATGACAAACACAGATCTCAGCTTCTAAAAATTATATCATCAGTAACAGCTCCACTCTTTAGTGCAGTAACATCACCTTGGTAATGCTTTAATTGCGTGAAGCAGAACACAACAATGCCTTTGTCTCTGAGCTCTGATGCAGACAGGACAATTTCGGGTGGTAGGGCTCAGCTGGCACAGGGGCTGCACTAAATGCTTCTCTACCATCAATGATTATGCAGAAACCATCTCATAATTAGCATCTTCACAAGCGAACAGTGGAATAAAAGTGGCAAACTTTTGATGAATGCACACAAAAGGCTTTAAACAGTGCAGTTAATTGCTGTTACAACTAACACAGGTGACAGCCATACAGGAGAAGTACTGTAAAATTAGTATTTTTGATGGCCTAGCAAAATATGGAAAAGAAAAATATAATAACTTAGTAATTTCACATGCTTGATAAGGAGGTATTAAATTACATTATCCATAAAATTATATTCTCTTCTCCAATTTGTATGGGGTGAGGAAACAGACTAAAAATTGAAGGCTCAAAGTAACACTGGTTAGTATGGTCAAACTCCTTTTTTAAAGCAACAACTGCAAACAATAGCAGAAATCAGGACAGCACGTTAAGTTTTAATACAGGGAAGAATGTAAGATGGCTATTAACACGGGAATTTACATAAGATTGTTATATATACACAACACCGAGTTTGTACTTGGAAAAATGTCAGAAATTTAAGACTGATCAGAGTTGCTTGATCCTACATAGAACATCTGTGCCCATTTAAGGCTTTTCATCAACAAAAAGAAAACAAAGACCATAAAACCAGAAATGCTCAACCCCTTGTGCATTGAGTTCATTAGTCAAAACACCATTTGATCTGTAGCTCTTATTGGGCACTGATTTATTCTTTATTTCATTGTGCACCTGCTGTGCCCCCTGCCAACAGTGGCTTTTATCTATTCATCAGCAACTGTACAAGTCCTGCCACGGAGAGCTGTGTTAAACCTGTTGATGTTCCAACAGCCATTAGCACTGCAGGAATGAGAGCGGCAGGGCCTGCGCTCCTACAGGGACACTGCAGTGCAGCAAAGCCACGTAAAAAATTTAGAGCATAAGCTAAGTGCTACCCAAAGCACATTAAGTCAGGCTGGATAAGAGCACAAAACTCGCTTACCCCTTTTTAATGGACTCCAAGAACTGCTGGTTTGCAACATCGGTGTAGCTTCGAAGTTCGCTGTCATTTACTGTAAACCCATTTTTCCAAAGTTTAATGATTACATCAACCTACAAAGTAAGAACAATTCTCATTATAACGCTGATGAAATAGAAACTTGGTATACCCACATACCCTGTGATTATAAATCATCCACTTCATGGACTAAAAATACTGAGAGCAGGCTCACTGTAATCTGACTTGGCCCATTGCCAAGAGGCACAGCAACTGCAAGGGGTAAGTGACATTTCTAAGTATCTTGTGTCAATCAGAGTTAAAAACAAACCTTCCCCCAATCATTTTGGCTTCCTAAGTCAAGAACCCTCCTTCAATTCAGCAGAGGGAAAAAAAAAAAAAAAAAAAAAAAAAAAAAAAAAAAAAAAAAAAAAAGAGCTGGACTATCCCAGCCAGCTGCAACTCTTCAAGAGCTAATTTGAGAGCAAACATGCCTGGTGTTGGAACACCAACTGCCAGAATAGTCCAGCTGGGGATTTATTAGGGTAAAGACTTGTTACAATCATTCAGGAGGATTTTCTCAAAGTAAAGGCATTGAGATGATGCATGCAGAAGCCCTTCACTCAGGAAATGAAGCAAGTATCAGAAAAATTACTTTCAGACAGTCATATACTTAGGTTACCCTGGAATTCCTGGGTGTATTCAAAACCTTGTTGACTGGGGGAATGAAAAAATAAATTCAGTAATTCCTTAACTTTGCCAGAAATCATCCACTACTCCAACTTGTAACCTTTGCAATGTTTACTGAAATCTCTCCAACTGTAAGATGAATATTTGGATTGTATTTTCATATTAATGCATCATGCCATTTAAGGAAGCATTTGGTTATCAAGGTCTGATCCCTGTAATAACATTGTCTCAACAGATACTTGGCCACAGATGAAGCCACAAATGCAGAATCCACCTCAGATGAAAATTAGTTTAAATGAGGCTTAATAGTACCTGATAAGTTTTAAGTTTGGGGGTTTTTGGTTTGGTTTTTTTTTTGTTTTTTTTTTTTTCAGTTTGACTTGTTAGGTGATTGCTACATAAATAAACAGCACATGCAAACTGCTGACTAGAATTCCTTGTCTTTCGGTTGGGTAATCTGTCAAAAGAAGTAGACAGCACTCAACAACATTAGATTCCATCAAAAACTCTTGTGTCTCATGGCACCAATGCATATGGAAAGAGTTCTAATTATGGGAAGGTTCCTCTACAGTGAGCCAGTATGCAAATTTAACATGGACTAATTATTCTACGTCAACTTCCCATTTAAGCATTGACACAACTAATGCCACGGAACACTATTTCAGGACTGCAATTTAAGATATTGCTCCTGACATTTCATTTCTTCCAGGGTCAGTTAAGGATCCATGAATATAATTTCTAACAATGCCCACTCCAAATTTCTTCTTGTCATCTTTGTTCTACATGGCCTTTTCTCCCTCCTCTTACCAGTCTTTGATGAGTAACAGAAAAACACAAAAAGGACAGAATCACTGAAATACAAACCCACACTGAACATCCCACTGCAACCATAATTATAATGAATAAGACCAAATGAAAAATATTTGGGCTATGCCTCTGCATAAAAAGGCTGCAGCTCCTTAAATAACTTCTTATGTAACAGTACTTGTCATTCCTTGAACTCCTGCTCATCTCACTCTCCTTACTAATAAAGCAGAAGTGCATTAGCCAATGCCAGGATCAGTTCTAGAATGACTCTAAACCGACCATAAAGCAGTAAAGAGCCAAAAGCCCAGCAGCAAAGGCCTGGCTGACTGGGAGATGGGAGGCTGTTCCTACAGCTCTCTGAATTCCATGTGCATTTTTTAACTTATGTACTGGAAAAGACTGATGGACTTCTGGTATCTGTTTTCCAGAATGCTCCTGGAGTGCTGTTATAACAAACATGAGTATTTTTTTCATCACTGCCTACCTGGTTCTTGACTGTAGTTGGGGGCACACACATAGCACCAACCTTCTGAGCCTCTTCAAACAGGTTATCTACAAAGTAGTCACAGTTTTGTTCTATACCATTCAAAATCTGATCATCAGTTCCTGATTTACACACCCTGCAGAATAAAGAAGCAAAAAACACTCCTCAAAGGACACATTAGAGGACAAGTAGATACCTCAGAAGCTCAGTACCAGGAAGTATAGAAGGCACACTCCCCTGCACCCAGCTTACTCAGCTTTTTGCGTACAAAACATCAGGTTAACTTCGCATCAAGCCTTTTCTATAAGCTTCTTACCAATCTCTGACTGCTACTATTTGCATTTCAAAAGCACAAGCTAAAGAACATCAGAAAAGATGAACCAATCCATGCAAAGCTTCCAAACTCGGTATCAGAGCAAGGAATGCAAGTCAGATGATTCATACTTCTAACCATCATACACCTAGCTGCACACCAATGAAGGGGTTTCCTTAAAGTAATTCTGTGATACAAGCTTGGGTTCCTCTGCCATAAGTTTTAAAAAATACAAGAAAATTGCCTTATGATTTACTCTTCCACCCCAACTTGAACCTCCCCATTCCTAGCACCATCCCAGAACCACCATTACTGTTTTGGAAAGTGCATTAGGGAAACTCAAGTGACTCGACACCACTGGAGCAGACTGAAGAAATACAATAGAAGCCTTCAACACTGTGGAGACTGCCAGGGTATTAAAAAAGATGCATCAACCACATCTTTTTTTAGAACGTTGTACATGTGACAGCCGTTCCTGTTAGATTTTCACCAATCAAAATGCAGAAATATGCAACCTGAATGATTATCTCTGTATATGTTCTTTGCATAGTAAGAAGATTATGCAGCTTTTCATAAACATTGCCGGAGTTGCTCCTACGGGAGATTCAGAAAAGTCTATTTTAAGCAATTCAGAAAATAAAAATCCCAGCTCTTGAAAAAAAATATCCAATTTTACATAAAACTCTGCATTGAATCCAACAGCAGCAATACTTACTGGAATGGTAATTAGATATTGCAATTTGCATAAAATGGAATAGTTCGCAGTGCACCTATGCAACACTAAGACTCCCTGGAGATAAACATCTTAAACAAAAGTAAACCTCAACAACTTTAAAGAAAAAATTTCAAAAGTATGCTGCTCCCATTTTAGTTTTCTAATAGAACAAAAGAAACTTGAAGCATTAATGCAGGTATTCACTGTGCTTTACCTCAGACACAGAACTGGAAAAGCAAACACCTCCGTATCAGATGCAGAGCTGCACAGTGAGTTAGCAGTTTGAAAGGCTGCATTGCTATTTAAATAAAAATATTTACACAGCTTCTTGCACCTAGGAAACATTTCAGGTATATGAAAAGTCTTTCAGCAAAAGAACAGGATTTTTTTGAAACTTCCAGTATATGTGGAGCAGATGAATACAGTAAAAACATTGTATTTTAGAATTTAACATAAAGTTTGAAAAGTAATGACAGAACACAAACAGGAGTGGGAAAGGAAGACAAAAAATGGGGACAACTGGCACCTACCATTCTTTCTTTACAGTTTTGATATTGTCCATGTCTTTCATTCTGGTGCTTCCCCTAATTACAAAAAGAAAATGGTTTAAAACCAAACCAAAACAAAATACCTATCACACCTCCTTTTGTAGCGGAAGCGCTCTTTATATCTTTTCCTGTGTTGATAATACATTTAACCAGAAACCTCAATCTCCCCCCCACCAAGTCTCCAGATGGTTCTTTGTTTTCCTGCAGTTTCTAATTTAATGACACATGAACCACACATCTGTTCCAGACGTTCAGGAGCAAGGTTACTTTTACATAAACGTACAAAATACATTTCACAATAATAACAGTGTAATGTGAAAATACATGCCTATACTTCGGTAAAGAGAGGAAAAAAATACCACATTCCTTTCCTGAGTGCCAAGGTTTAAACCTCCCTAATTTTGCACAGCATTATGAGATGGTTGCAGAAAAACTGCACTGCCACTGCAGGCATTTGAGTGACCTTCACCTTAACTGTGCATTCCTTAAAGGGGCAAGATTTGTCAGGTTGCCCTTCCTACCTTACCTCAGGGCATTGTTGCAGCAACTCAGAAACTGTGAATTATCATATCTGGCCTACTGTCAGCTGGCATGAAAATCCTGGATTTGTAAGTACTAAATATGATACAGGATTAGTCTGCTGAGTCAAAAGAAGTGAAGAATCCCACACTGATCTCATTACAGTCACTTTTGAGTGCTCTGAAAAAAGTCACAGGAAGTCACTAAAAGCCAGAAACTCCCAAAACCACCCTTGAAAATAAAATCGCTCTAAAATTGGAACAACCCACAGGAAAACAGAAATTATAAGTTGTAAATGTGTTCAGAGAGTCATCCCTGACAACCACTGGTTACACAGAAGATGATCTGCTCCTGGCAGGTTCAGGATTAAGTTATGACATTGTGCGTGGCTTTCAGAGAGCATCAAACTACGCAGTGACAGTCATCACACTCCTGAATAAAGCAGTATGCACAGCATCACTAATACAAATTTTAAGCTATTTTGAGATTTAATTTAACAAGATGTGGAGTTTAGGGAAAAACAACATTCACTGCAGCACTAATCAAAAAAAAAAAAAAAGCCCCAACCCATCACATGCAGTACTAATTCATGTTCTTTGGGACTTTAATACTGGTATTCTTTCAACTTGGAAGTTAAAATCCATGTGAAACATGTTCTGTAGAAAAATATAAAAGCCTCCAAAAACTCTACAATGACCAACCTTAAAT
Organism: Zosterops lateralis; assembly: GCF_965231275.1. NCBI lineage: Eukaryota > Metazoa > Chordata > Aves > Passeriformes > Zosteropidae > Zosterops > Zosterops lateralis. The sequence continues at coordinate 106,763,923 of NC_139764.1, read as the reverse complement.
TTAACTGGTGCTATTACACATTAAGTCAAAACATATTTTGCACACCTTTGACATGTCACACAAGATGAGGTACAGCCCTTTTTTCCCCACTAATGTTCTGCCAGAGCCCTACATCTATCAGGCAAGCCTGTGCTGGCACATGATGACATTATATACATATCTTTTTTTTGCTTTTGGAACTCAGTACTGCACTTGGGAAAAAAAAGAACTCTCAGTATCAAGTGAGCAGAGTGAAACTGGAATGCTTAAAAAGTGTAATTTTTAAGAACTTCTCTCAAATTCAGTTCTAACACACTCTGGCATGTAGGGCTTTTTTTGCATTTAGCCCAAAGTAATTCTTTGTGGTTTGTGTTAATGTGCCTATCTTCTAATCTTTCACTCCAGTAGGCTACTCCCCAAAGCAACAAGAGCCACCTCCTGCCATCTGCTTTTGTTGATCCTCTGTGACTTGTCATCGGAGCTGTTAAAAAGAAACAGACACAATGAAGCAGCTCTTCAAATGAGCTCTTTGGCTACATTAGCCTGGCCTCAAATGTGCGTGAAGAGTATTCAAAACTGGTCAGCTGTGAAAGCTGCTGTTCCTTCTACAGTACAACAGCAATTACACTTCGAAGAAATGTTTGTGTTGATCTCTCTAGGTGAAGAATCATCCTATACAGCATATTGACATTTATTAAGGCCAAAAGGCATTAGGACACAGCGATCAGAAGGCACTGCAACACTTTAGCTCAGCGTGTCAACCCAACCAGCACAGTCCACCTCCTCTCACAAACTTATGACAGACATCCCTCGTTGCTGTTTAAAATGTTAAGGATTTTGGTACGTAATTTTTGCGTCAGTGGCAAAAAGTACCTCAGAACTGAACTACCACCTCCAGAAACTAAATTTAAAACACGGGAAGAAGCTGCAAATGTCAGCAGCCCACCACAGCTACATCCATTAACTGGTGTTAGGATACTCCTGGACATTCCCACACAGCCCCAGGGGCTTTACAGCCCCATGGAGATGGGCCGCTGACCCAGCAGCAGCCCTTCACAGCCAGGGCTTCCAAACGGGCAGCCCTCAACAGGAATATTTGTTTTGGCAAATAATTTTATGGTCAATACTTTTGAGCCCGCACTTCCAGTTATTTTAACACAAGAAAAGCAAAACTGAAACTATCTGTGAGGCTTTCCTTGCTGTGAAGGGCAGGAATACCCACAGAAGCACATGCAACCCCCTCCCCTGAAATCCTGCTAACCCCTTACTAACTTTGGCAGAACAAACCCTCCAGCTGAGAGCTGCTCACAGCACAGCACAGTCTGCCCCTGCCAGAAACTACAGCTGAAAATTGCACTGCACTGTGCCACAGAGAGATGGGAAGCTACAGAAAAAAGGCAAGTACAAATTAGTAGTGAGATGAGCATCGAACTTAATGGTCTGCATGTGACTGATGTGCCCAGGTACAAACCACAGCATTCAGGCTTCCTCTCCAGCTGGCTAAAGGAGCTGTGCACTCAGAAAGAAACTCGTCCCCAACCTCCATGTCCAGGTGTTAGAAAGATCAATTACTTGTCTGGAGAACTGCCTTGTTAAGGTTTAGGATTTGACAAGCTTCAACAATCTCAGACCTAAGGGGAGGTTAACAAAGCTCGGGAAGAAGGATGTACCACTGAGGGTGGACACAAAGTTCACAGGCCACAAGGACACTGGGCAGAACTTCCATGATAAGGAAGAAACTAATAAATCAAGCTCAGCAACTGTGCTGAAACCACTTCCAAGTGGGTAAAAGGTAATTCTGGCAGGGCATAATCGTGTCCAGTAACTCATGGACCACCAACTCAAGAAAACCACCTGCCCAAAAGAAGAGAAAGAGCATGCAGGCTGCTTAGCATGAAAAGGAGGGAAACAATTTAACCGATAAAAGACTGAATAATCATTAATAAGAGAACTACGTAAACTTGTAGCCAGAGAACACTAATGTCTATGTTTGCTAACATGTATAAATAGTGAGAAGTTTTGACAGTCTTCGTGCTACGTTTGTGGATTTACGACCCAGCCCTTCTTTCTGATTAGAACTGAAAATAAATCAAGTACCTTGTCTCTGTGTGTGGATTAGCCACATACACAGCAGGTCAAAGAACCTATTTTGTGACACCCCGCGGCCCCGACACCCGCGCTGACCGCCCCGAGGGCCAGGCCGGGCCCCCCCGCGCCTCCCGCCGCTCCCAACGCCCCGAGCGCGGCCCCCGCCCCGCCCCGCCCCGGCCCCGGCCCCGGCCCCGGCCAGGAGGTATTTTTAGGCGATGAGGCAATACCGCGGTACCGGAACGCCCGGGGAGCCCCGGGAGGGGTCAGGCCGGCCGCCCCGAGGGTCGCTCCTGCCGCGGGACGGGGCCGGTGCCGCAGGGCGGAGGCAGCGGGGAGGCTCAGCCCGCCCGCCCCAGGGACGGCCGCGGGCAAAGTCCGAGCGCCGCCAGGAGCCGAGGGAGCGCCGGCTCTGCGGAACGTGCTGCCCGTGCCCGGCCCGCCCCCGCAGTGAACTCGGCCGGCCTGTTCCCGCAGCGAACTCACCCGCCCGTCCCGCAGCGCCCGGCCCGGCCCCGCCGCGGAACTCCTGTGTCCCGCCGGGAGCGGCGCAGGCGCGGTGGCGCCGGGCGGGGCGGGCAGAGCGGGCGGAGCTCCGCCCCGGGACCGCGGGGGAGCGGGGGGTGTCCCTGGGGATACGCGCCCGCTGTGCGGGGGAAACGCGGCTTCCCCAGGGCTGCCCTGTCCTCTGGGTAGAGGTGAGGGCTGGGGTCTTGTGGCTCGGCGTGGCTCGGCTTTACCAGCCGGACCCCCCGCGCCGCTGCGGCGGTGCCCGGGCAGGACCCGGCGCGGCACAGCATAAAGAGATAAACATCCCTGCCCGGCCCAAGCCTGGGAAAACAGCTCTGTCCCGACTGCGGAACGCGGTCTGTGTGTCCGACAGCGGGGAATGGTGCCGTGTTTGGGTGCCCGCCCGGCCCCGGCGGAGCAGCCGCCCGCTGAGCCCTGTGGAGAGCGGGAGCGGCTCATTGTGCGGCGGGCGCTAATTGCCGGCGAGTGTTGACATGTGTGAAAAGGAGCTCAGCCCAGGCCTCGCACCGAGGACAAAAGAGCGGCGCGGTGTCTGGGAAGCAGAGCTCCCGAGGGTGACTCAGACGGGAAAATGCGGTGGGATCTTCGGGAGGGCAGGAGGATTAAGCCGCGCTCCCTGGGCTGTGCTGGGCCCTGGGGAAGCCGCTCTCTGCGGGACGGAGAGGTCCCGTGGTGCTGCCAGGAGCTCTCCAAGGCCAACCCCGCGGAGGAGCCGCCAGCCCGCAGAAACGCGCGGAGCAGAGTGAACGCATCTCTTGCACCTGCAGGCTGTTTAATAAGGGTTGGGTTTTTCTTCTCCCAATAATTAGCGATGCACTGTAAAACGTTTAGAACTAACCTAAACTGAACAGCCACAACTATCTAATTCACGCTAATTAATGGGAAATCCACAGTGAATTTGCAAGTGCGATCAAAGGTAATTCTAAAAGCAGAGGTAATACTTCATTGAGTGTCGTCTTCACGTGGGACACGTTTCTGCAATCCCTTAATCGCAACAATTAAAATCACATTGTTCAGAAATATTCAAATAAGATGCTTAGTCTCAAAGTTCAGTGATGGGTGAGTAACAGAAGTAAAATCTGACACTTGACAGCTATAATTTCTTTCTCGTTATAATGCACGTCACAATGCACTGATCCTTTTGAAGGCATTTGGATTAATTGTTAAGTTTTAACTGGATGAGATCTAATTAGAGCTCCTACTTACGAATCTTCAGGGAAGATAGTAAGAAATTTGCCTTTTGTTTTTGTTAAAATACATGGAGTCTTATATTTCAAAACACGGATTGCTGAGATTCTGTTCTCCCTGGTTTTGTTTAATGCTTAAAATACTTTGACATTTTCAAATAGAAGGTACTTGTTTGTTAGCAGTGTTACAGATGCTATTAAATGGGTTTTATATATTTAGAATTTAAACCACGTATATCATGACACTGTAGAAAAGTCAAGGAATTTAAAAAACCCTAAGCTGAAACATCAGAAAATTGTATTGCAGTGCTGGACTGTTTTAAATTTTCTTTCAATATTTTAAGTAGACTGTCTTCATTTCATTGAACACACAAGTTCATTAATATGCTTAACCCTTTCCTGGAGGCCCTTTTAGCAACAATTTGACAGACTCAAAGGTGAGCATAGAAGGAGCTGAGGTTGGACTTACCTGGTGTAATGGTGCAAGCATCCTGGCTGCAATCACTTATTGATTTAGAAGATTTAGTTCTATTACTGGAAATCAGAGTACAGCTGGAGACCTGCTGACCTACTACAATAGAAATCAGTGTCCTAGTGAATTCAGTGGTTTTTAAAAAGCTCTTCTAAGTATTGCTGTCCCCCCTCAGGAGTCAGACTGTTGACAAAGCATAGAAGTAACAAAAATCTTAAGAGAGATCTGCAACTCTTTTATAATGTAAAAAAATATTTTCTTTAAAGCTGGAATTTTTCAAGGTAGAGTGTTGTTACAATCAAGACATCACTAAAATCCTTTTAGACTCCATGCATTTCATACAGCTTTTTCTCTGGCAGTATGCTAGATGAACAGAAGCAAATGGTCCTTTTCTTACCGCGTGGTGAATAGAAGCAAACAGCCCAGACTGTGTCTGCTGAAAAACCTCTAACAGGGTATTCATGAGATGAATACAACCATCTCATGCCTCTTTGTCAGGAGAGATCAGATGCACTGGCGTGGAAGATAGTGACAACCCCCGAACTTGTTTTATAATGTAGGAGTGAATCTCAGTGTTGACAAAGTAAAGCAGGGTTTTAGCTGTCACTGCCAGTCCTGTCAAGGTCACGGGAGAACCAGCACACACAGAGCATCTAAAAACAAGCAGAAAATTAATTTTGAAGGGATATTTTTAAACCTTATATTTAACAAGGTTAGCCTATTCCAGAGGACACTGTCAGCTACCTATAATTAAACATCAGCCGTATTGATTGACCTTAGCTTGAGAGAGGAGCTGTTGCCTGAAGCCTTTTGTAAGTGTGTGCACACAGAGCAGGAACACACTGTGAGGGAACTGGAACTGCAAAATAAATAGGAGAACAGGGTCTGGTTATCCTGTAAATGGCAATTCCACTAAGACAGCAGTTCCTCTGCATTAGGATGAATGGTCCTTGAAGGAATGTTAAACCTTCTAGGCTGCCACACAGGAGGGAGTAAGTTAAGGAACCAAGGAAGTCAGCTATGCACTGGAAAACCAAGTTGTTTCATGGGTGAATCAGCATTCATGATGAAGGTATTATCCCTGTGCATTTGAAAGGAGTATCCACACGTTGCTGGACTCTTGGACTGTAAATAGAGAAGAAAATTGAATATAACTTCAATTTTAAAATTAGCGTGAAATGCATAAGCCCGTGAAAAATTCAAGGCAGCCTGAGCAACTGTTTGTACCAGATAACACACATTTGGAAATAATGTATCATGAATTCTCAAAGACACTTTTAAGTGAAACTACAATGATGACATGGTAGTGTGTTTTATGAGCTCGTTCTTGGACCTGTAACAAAAAACCACAGTTTGAAAGCAAAGATTGTGTGTGAGGACTAGGGAGATTTATGAACCAATAATGTTTTTGATGGACTTGCCATGTGATCCTAATCAAGCCATTATGCATTTGTATGGTGCTGAAGCTTATCTACACACGTGTTCATAAATGCCTATTTTTATTGTGAGCATTTTAGGACAGAGTCTGGTTTTTACTACAAAGCTATACATCACCCAGCATAGTAACAGGCTGGCGGTGCTACTTTCATATGATTAATGATCATAAGCACCAAAGTGAGATGATTTGCCACTTTTGTCCAAGATGGAAGTAATTTACAGCCTGAATGATAGTGAAAAACAGACCCTGCAGATGCCTGGTTGCAATATCATCAGCCTATGAGTTTCACACAATTATTATTATTAGCAAAACTATCTACTGTGACTTTAGCTCAACAAGAAAAATGTTACAGAAGCTAATGGCCAGATGTGATGTGAAGATAATTTTGAAATATTACGAGGTAAGTTTTACCACTCCCTTCTAATGTTATCTAAGATACTCTCTGATCCTGCTTCAAGTTGCACTGATGTTACCTAGTGTGGAAAACAATCTTTAGATAGGTGTGCTGATAATGGGGCTGGACATTAACTATTTAATTTGAAATCATAACTATTATCCATTTCTAAATGACAATGGTAGTCTTCAAATAGTGAGCCTTCTTTAATAACACAGCAAAATGCCTGCAATGTGGAGAGATTGTATCACCACAGTGTTCCAGTTCAAGGTAGTACCAATCCTGATTACTGGACGCTGCTTGTTTGAAGTTTCCAAACTTATATCCCATGGACTTATCTTCATAATGGACAGTTCTCAAAGGAGTAACCCCACAATCTTAATTTCCTAACATTCCCCTCAGGAAAAGGCTCAGGGTGCGTTTACAAAAGCAAGATCTCTTGTGAATCTTTTTTTATTTCAAGATTCAACTGAAACCAGGAGGAGTTGACAGCATGATTGAGAGGTGCACATATGAGCTTATAAATAGAGGCCTGAAAAGATGATTTGATTTCTATTCTTTGGAATGTTACTGCTATTCGGAGATACTGCAAAGTAATCTCTGGTAAATTGCCTATGATTGAAGCAAGTGGTAACTCACTGAATAGAGCCCTCTGGTCCTTACTAGGAAGAAACTCTCTGCAAAAGTTCTGAATAAGGGATGAAGGACTTTTTCTTTGGTTGTAATTCCTGATTTCCTGGTGAAATAGGGAAACACGTGACAACAAAATCTTCCATCTCCAAATATTTCTTGTGTCATTAAATACCATTCACGTAGCAAACAAGGTTTTCCCTCCTGGGTAATTTTTTAGTCTTCTTACATCATGATGTCTCAATATGACTTCATTCCCCAACTCTTGTTTAATGCAAAGGGACTCTTTTGTTCAAGTTATTTTTCATATTTTTCCAATTTCCCAGTGGTGTACCTGCCTTGGCAGATGGTCTGCCTTCTTCTTAATACATTTTCAGATACCTTAATCTCTTTTCTGAACAAGTGGAGATAAAAGGGCATTGAACACTGCTGTAAGCTTCAGCATTCATTATAAACTGTTTCTATTTGAAATATGGTCCTTCCCAATGGCATTTATTTGTAGAAGCATTTAGACATCTGTCTGTAAGACCAAATTACAAGACAAACTATTTGAAACTGAATGAGCTCTATGATTTTTTTTTTAATGTAATACTTAGTGGAAGATGGCTTCAGTCCTTCTCCCCTTAATTTTTTCATTGTCTCTCACCACTCAGAGTTCTTACTTTTTCCTCCCCCAAGTATTTCCTGCATATAGAGTGCTGAAGGGAGCCTAAATAGGTTTTTAATGCTGTTCTGTCTTCATATGACACTTGAACCAACAACAGATAGAAAAAATGGGAACAAGTAAATTCTTGGATTAGTGAAATTATTCTAAATCCCTTTCTATGGTAATTCATCTTTCATTGTAAAACCACATTTAAATCTCTAAGTATGTGTGATATAAAATAATAATCCTATGTTAACATGTTCTCTGATTTTTAAAAAATCCAATCAAAGCTACCAAGCAAACCTTGTAACTTATGATTGATTTATTTATATTGTCAGTACTAAAAATGGTGATGAGGCTGACATGGAAGCTATAAAGCCATAAGCTATTTGAGTCAAAATAACCAGCCACACCTTCTAAGAGGAACAAGACAACTAAGAAACCTGTAAATAAAACCATCTGTGAAAAAGAACACAGGGAGTAAACATCCAAAATGAAGCACGTCTTTCTGTGTTTCCTACCATGCTAACATAATGAGAATGAAGCACTACAAATGTTCAAAGCAGAGATCAGGGATTTTTAACTACATCAATCTCTCCACAGTGGTCCCTCCGGCATCATAAAGAGTGTTCTCTGGGTACGGCTCACAGGATTGAGATCAGAACACACACACACACAAACCCCACACAACTGGGGTATAAATATCTAGCAAATATAGAATAAATAGCTTTTGAGTTGGGAAATTTCTATTATTTCAAGCAGATCTGGACAGGCACCCAGGAAAACCAATTTGCTTGCATATTGACTGCATTTATTTTACTTTTTAGAAGTCATCAGTGTTCATGAGAGGAGGAGTGCTGGTTTGAATCAGGCATGTTGCAAGCAGATGTTATGCAAGCTTCCCCAAACAGCCCTGCCAATGACTGCAATCCTGAGTTATGACATTCACTGTAACTGCTGCAGCCTGAGCCCTTTTTTGGGCCACTCATCTGTTGGTTTTCCCAAAATGGGGATATTTTTGTGACGAGTACAAAACCTTGAAGATCAACATTCATTTCCAGACCAAGAGAGTTTGAAACCCATATCTGTCTCATGGCCTATCAGTAGTACAGTACAAAAATGTTAAAGTACATTATTTGTCATTATATATATGATGTGATACTGTTACTGAACATATCGCCTGGTGTTTGGTAAGGGGTAGTCTCTTGCAGTTTCCTTCTATTCCTACTTTTGAAGGCTAAAAGGATGTGATTTCCAATTACCATTCACAAAACCCCTTGTAGCTTTTTAATTAAAATACTCCTTTAACCTACAACTGTATGAAATTACTACATCCCTTCAAAACCTTTAAACAAATAAATGAAGAAACAAAAGATATAAAACCTAAAACTAATCTCATGGAGCAGAACTACTCTGCTTTTGAAAGACACTGGAGATTCTGGGACAGGAGATGAAGTAGTGTTGCTAATACAGATTACAAGCATCTAAATATCAGATGAGACATTACAGTTCCTATCCCTGAAATGCACTGTAATTTGGAGTATCTCATAAAACTAAAATTTTGCTGCTATTCACAGTAAGATTTTTTTTTTTTGCTTGGCTATTTAAAAAGCTGGTTTTCTTATTATATAGCCTTATGTCATTGTTGCATATTTTCTATTTTTATATACACATTCTACCATGCTTTTACAGACTGTAATCTTGAAAAGAAAGATGTGGGAGTATGCAGGTAAAACAGAATAATAGTTTTTAAAATTTATTGTTCTTTACTAAAAGATTCTCTCCTGCTTTAAACAATAAAACTACTTTGATACTTTGATAGCGATTGCTTGAGCCCAGCAGTCAGAACCACGTAGTCAGTAATTCCATGATGGTATTCTTTTTGGTTAAAGGAGCAAGAAGCACCGAAATGACTTGCCCAGCAGTGCCAAACCAGTATGTGTGAAAATTAAAAGGTTGAGACTTTGTCACCTACAGCTGTATGCTTCTGTTCTTCAGCTACGTTCCTTTCACAAAGCTTTTGGTTTCGGGGTTTGCACGCACTGAGATTAAGTTCTGCACAGGGCAACAAGTGGTGAGAGAATGGTTCTTACATCGGCGAGAAGAGATTGGCTTCGTGAATAGGCTGAAGGGGTAGAGTTTGTGAGTACTCTGAAAAGCGTTTAGGCATCCGGTGTAGGGTAATGCGTTGTGTTCTCTGCCCCTCTGACACGCACCTGTGAGGAGGGGGAAGGTGGGGAGCAGTGAACTCCCCAAGGACCGAGCGAGGAACACGAAGCGCAGGTTGAGGGAAAACACAGGGGACGGTGCCGGTGACCGGCGCGGTGGAGAAGCGAGGGCGCACTCCCGGCTAGCCTGGATATCAAGGGGATTTCTTAACAATGAGGCTCACCAGACTGTGAAAAGACTTTTCCACAGAAAATTATGGAGATCTCATCCTCGGGAGATCTGTTCGCCCAAGCTGTCCGGTCGTCTCCCGGCACGAACCTCCCTGGGCGGGCAGACCCGACGTCTCCAGCCCCCCCAGGACGGGCGGCTGAGCCCCCTCCCGGACTCCAGCGGTGCCCTCCACCCCCCGCGGCCCCGGGCGGCCGCTCCCCCTGCCCTTGAACTCCCCAGCCCTCGGCTCAACCCTCAGGGGGCGGCGGCGACGGCGGCTCCCCCGCCCCGCGGGGTCACGCCAGGCCAGGCCCGGCCGGCGTCTCTCCAGGCCGCGGCGGGGCTTTGGGGCTGTGTGAGCGCTCGGTCCCCATCGCGGAGCCGGGGCTGGAGCCGGGGCTGGAGCTGGAACAGCTCCCCGGGGACCCGCGGCCGCCGCCGCCTCCCCCGGGCCGAGCCGGGCCGGGCCGGGCCCATAGAGCGCGCGGCGCCGGGATAGAACGGCCGCGCCGGGGCCGCAGCGCCCCCCGGCGGTGACTGGCGGGGGCGGCGCGGAGCGAGCAGAGAAAGGGAGCGGGGACAGTAATGGCGGCCAGTTAGAGCCGGGCTGAGCCCCAGAGGCGGCGGCGACAGCGGCGGGAGGAGCCGGCGCGGCTCCGGCTGCGTCTCTGCCCGGCGGAGCGGCTTCCCCGGAGGGCTTTTCTTCCTTCCTCCCTCCTCCCCCCTTTCCCCCTCTCCCTCCCCTTCCCCTCCCTGCCCGAGCCCCCGCCTGTCCGCCCTCCCTCCCTCCCTCCTCCCTCCGCGCCGGCGGCGGCGGCGGCGGCGGCGGCGCCCCCCGTGTCCCCCCTCGCCGGGGCCATGGTGAACACCAGGAAGAGCTCTCTGCGCCCCCTGGGCAAAGCGGCGGCCGCGGCGGCCGGGGCCGGCAGCCATTTCATCTCGTCCCGCACCCGCTCTTCCAAGAGGGGCACCAAGGCAGATGCGGCCGGGCTGGAGGAGGCGGCGGCAGCGCGGGTGAGGACCGGGGAGTCCGCGGGGGACCGGAGGGAGGGAGGCGACGAGGCCGGGGAATCGCTGGGGACGGTGCCGCCGGTGCCGGGGCCGGGGGGGCCGCGGGCAGCGGAGCCGGCGGGGGGCGGGTGCCGAGACGGCCGGCGGCTGTCGGGGGGACGGCGGGGCCGGCGGGCGACCCGCGGCGAGGAGGCACCGCGGAGCCGACAGGGAGGCGGGGGGCGGCTGCGGAGAGCCGCAGTCCCCGCGGAGCCGGCGGCGGGGCGGCGGGGGCCGCTGACAGGGGCGGGGGCGGCGGGGACACGGCGGGGAGCGGGCGCGGGGCCGGTGCCCGGCGGGGACACGGGCGGGGGGCCGGGGGGGGCCGGGGGGCCGGCGGCGCGGGGCTCCCCCTGCGGCCGCGCCCGGCGCTGCCGCCGCCAGACAAAAGTTGGGAGCTGCGCCCGCAGCAACTTCGCAATAAACCTCGGCCCGGGTTTGATTTGTGTGTGTGTGTATGCCTTTTTTTTTTTTTTTTTTTTTTTTTTTTTTTTTTTTTTTTTTCCTCCTCCTCTTTTCCCTAAATGACCTCGATTCGGCTGGCGGCTGCGGCGGGAGGACGCTGGTGCTGGGGAAAGCCCCCCGCCCTGCTTTTGTGGCAGGGAGGGTGAGATTTTTGCCGTCAAGTTTAAGTTGAACACTTCCCCAGCCGAACTCGCTGTGGTAGCTTTGGTTAGACGGGCTGACTGCGAGTGAAATTCTACAGCCCGATCTGGAGAATTAGCATTTGGTAAATTCTGACTGGAAGAAAGAACTCGGGAGCCTCCTTTCTTCCTTGTCTCCAAACAGCGCTGTTGACAAGACCTGCAGTTCTTGTTTTTAATTATCGAAGAGTCGCAGAATCAGGGAGGTTGGCAAAGACCTCTGAGGCCATCGAATCCGAGCTGTGACCACCCTGTCACCCAGACCATGGCACTAAATGCCACATCCACTCTTCCCTTACCCAGCCCCAGGGCCGGTGCCTCCGCCGCCTCCCCGGGCAGCCCGTTCCCAATGTTTAATGATCCTTTCTGTGAAGAAATTCCTCCCACGGGAGGAATTGTAGGCAGGACTTTTTCTTTGGTTGGTGAAACTTCACGTATTGCTGTAAAGGTTTCAGCTGGTATTAGTAGCTTCCTGCTTTGTGTGTGTGTTGTAAAAGCAATGCAAACGTGGAAGTGAAATCTGGGGGTCCGAGTGTGTGTCAGTCCTGCACCGACTGACCACGTCCCTGCCGTGCCAAGGGGGAAGTTAATCAGCCAAGTAGAAAAACAGCAGCAGCAGCAGCCAGAGGCAGATCAGAAGGATGTCACCTGGAATTCTCACAAAACCTTTTACCCCATCCATTTGGTCTAAACACTAAACCAAGTACAAATCACTCATGAGATACCCTATGCTTTCTATGTTTCTCTTTCAGTTCTTTCATACTTCAAGTGCTACCCTTCCCCCATCTTACTTTTCCTTGTTCCCTATTTCTTCCTTGTTTAATTTCAGTGGACTCCTGGGGATGCAGCACCATAGCTGTAAAAAGCTGTTTTGCTTGTTCTAGTGTGCAGTTTCTGTTTATTCATATCGCAGGTCTTGTGGTTTGTGAAGCAAAGTTTGAAGTAACCCTTACTGGCTTGCTTCTCAGGGAGTTTACTGCTGCTAAGAAAACTAGCTTGGGCTTCTTGCCAAGTATTTTTAATTCATGAACAGTGGTTTTTTTTTACTACAAATCACTAAAATGTTTGAATTATGTTATTGTCATGGTGTAAAGAAAGGCAATTGCACAAAATAGTGTAAAATATTGTAAATGCTTCTCAGAATATTTCCCACAGTTCTGAAAGAGCATTTCTTCTAAAGTTAAATGTAAATTTTGGTGTATGGGAATGAACTTGTTTCGCTTCACAACACATCTCATGCTTTTGAGGTGGATTTTTTCTTTCCTTTTAAGATATAATTGCCAAATATGAGCAGAAATTGTCCAAGAAGGTTTTTTTTTTCTTATTTCCCCCATCCAGTGTGTTTTATAAAATATATATATATCACTGTATTTTAAAGTTGTTTTTGTATAACTCTTTTTATTCTTCAGATGGAAGTACTGTCAGCAATATAGTGTCTTTCTGAGCTTTTGAATCTTCTTGAAGTAGTGCCAGAGAAGAATCTCAGTGATTAGGACATGAATAAGTATAGCAGTAGGGAGACAAAGCCTTTGCTTTTGGAAGCGACTGTCGGCGCCCAGATAGTGAGTGAAGCTGTGTTCAGAAAGCGTGCTGGGATCGTCTTCATGCAGTTATATATGGTTTTTTTGTTTTGTTTTGTTATGTTTTTTTTGCAGTTGACTGGAACAGTCTGTCCTTTCTAAATCTTTGGGGTGTCACATCAGGAAACCAGCCTTGGTACCAGCAGTTAATGGGGTTAATGGGCAGCTAGAGTTTGGAGCTCTGGCAGAGATGGGATGCTTCTTGTTTGCAGTGTGTGACTTAATTTTCTTTCATGGAGCTTTTGATTGGGACTCCCTGAGAAATGCTCTTCAGTGGGAATGTTTGTAGCCACCTTTCAGAATGCATTTTAAAAGCTCATCTGTCTGTTCCCTGTTAGCAACAAAAACTGAGTTAGTAACCTAATGGCATCCTGTAAGATGCTGAGTAGACCAAATGAGGGGATAGGACTTGCCTTTTACCTCTTCTGTATCTATTTCCTTCTTATTTTTCCCAGTTAGCTTTTTCTGATTTTTTTTTTTGTGTGTGCGCTTTTTTTCCCATTTGTTTGCATTTTTTGCATACATTTATAAGGATAGGCTTGACTCTCTCCTTTCCCAAGAACTTAAGTTTCTAGTCTTTTGCTCTGATATTATTTTGAGTTATATGTGCATAGTGTACTTTTTTTGTTTGATTTGAATCAGGAGGCAACACACATTTTGTGGAAATGGATTGTAATAGTCTAAATGCCTTTATCATGTTCAGTGTATTCCCTCAGTGGTACTCGCTCAGCTTGCAGAAAGCAATGACGTCAGGCTCTGAAAAGTAAACTGGTTTGAATTATTGATTGGCGACCACGCAGTCAGTGATGGAGATGAATACGTGTGTGTCTGTCTGCTGACCAGAAGCCAGATTAAAATGAACAAAATCCCTCACTAAATGGATCAAGGAGCCAAGAAGTTTATTGTCTGAGATGATGTCATAGCAGAGTGCATAGAGAGGGTACAGAGGGGAAAAACTGGGCTTTGTTTTCTTCCTGTTTCCAGGACTGATTTACACATTATTTGGTAGGTTCTGAAGCTGTGCTTACATAAATATATATTCTGTTGTTATGCAAATTATACACATCTGTATAAAAATACAGATTTTTTTTTTCTTCTGAGCATTAAAATTTGGGAAGTGTTCTAGTTTCATGTTAAAGCATTCTGACAAGGAAAGCTCATCAAAATCTTCTACAGAGACACAGAGTTTTAACACAACGCTTATGCGTTCAATGGACTTCATTCACACTGTGAAAAAATTGAGGATCCTGTGACCATAAGTGGTTAAATTTGCACTTTGTATCTACTGATGTCTGATGTTTTCAGACACCGAGTTGTGATTGCTGGTAACACTTCTTTGGCAATTGAAATGATTTTTGTTAGTCATCTCAAAGCACAAATCAAAAGTTGATCGAGAATTAATTGTGCAATAAACACTCTTGAATCATGTCAGTGTACTTAGACATTTTAGAAATTTATACAAGGTTAGCTTAATTTAATTAGCCAAGAAAGCATTAGCAGTGCCTTAAGAGCTACTTGAGGGCACGGTGATAATTGTAACACATGATCCTCGCTAAAAGTAGTGCTGCCAACATTGTTCAACTTGCTCGGTGCAACCCAGAGCTCTCCATTGTACTTAATTGCTAATGGGAGCAATCAGGGGCTGCGGGAGCGACACCGGCTGCTGGAGCGTGGAAAGGTACAGAGCTAAGAGAGTTAAGCAGCTTTTCTGTGCCCTGCCATGCCAGTGTGTTTCAGCATCTCTCACTGGAGTTTCTCAGTCTCTGGCAATGGAAGCGTTTTCTGATTTCTGGGTGATAATGCAGTTTTTGTAGCATAAACTTGTTCCTACATTTTACTCTTCGGAAAGCCTTTAATGGTCAGCTGTTGAAAACATAGACAATGAAAAACTTACTATGATTTCTCTTAAATTACAAGTTTAAACATAACCAATAGAGCTTTCTAAAAATCAAGTTTTCCTTTATGAAAGACCCTGATTGGCATATTTTCTTTATTGTGTGGGCAAAGTGTCTCATGGTGTTTAGAATAAAGCTATGGAAAAAGTTAGATTTTCCTCCTTATGCTGGATAAATGACACTTGCTGGCCACCTGTGTGTAAAGCTCTTCAAGAAAAAAAGCTGTCTAATATCAGTGTTTTAAAGACCTGCATTGCCTTCATGTTTGAGTTTGCAGTGGCATCAATAAAGGTGCTGAGGCTAATGCTTTTACAGTTCTTTGAAATATGTCCTGAAATATAAAGCCCTTGTGAAGTTATTCCAAACTATTTAATTTAAGGGAAGATTCCCAGGAAAGCTCATCTTTTCGGTGTGTAATAAAATCTCGGATTCTTTCTGGTTTAGTGGTCTGCTGCTCTTTTGGGATTTAGCAGGGAAAAATCAGTGTTCTAAAATGAGTTGTGCAGGCCATTCCTTGGCTGTATGGTGTTAATACAGCTGTGAGCAGTGGGAAATGGAGCAATTGTTGGAAGCAGTCTTTGTTCAGGTTTCTGTCAAAATACCATGCAGTTGGCATTTGTGATCCTTTTGTGGTTCTGAAGGGCTGTCCTGAGTTTGAATTCCTCTTATGTCTCCTGCCAGATCAGTCCCAGCCGCTCTCAGAAGTCAGGACACCTGAAGTGTCCGTGGTTTGTTTTGGGAGGCAGTGGTGCATCCTGTTCAAAGTGCCTATCCTTGCTGTCACGCTGTTCCAGGGCTTTCAAAGGAAGCAATCTAAGGGCTAATCCAGTGAATGGATAAGACCTCCAAAGAGTACTCAGGAAATGGTGTTGATGTTTCATGTGCTGCATTGCTTCCTCTGAATATTTGGCTTGTCCCAAAGTAATATTAATAAAAGCTGCTTCTCCAACTACTGTCTCTGTCTTCAAACAGAAGATTTGACCCATGGCTGTGAGACAGCCCATGCCAATTTTGCAAGGGTTGCATACAGCTTGGGGTTATGCAAGATAATTAGCTCAGGTAATTATATTCTGATCACCTACATCCCCCTGCAGTTTCAGTTGCATGTGGTATGGTTTTGCACATCCTGCCCTAAATTGTTGAATGTTTGCTACACTATGGAAAAGTTTTAATTCCAATTTAATGATGCTTTGAATGATTTCTCTGTAAAACTTTATAAAACCCATCTTGAACCAAAGCATGCAGCAAATAGGCATCAGTGAGCTGAAGCTTTCATAGATGTGAATTTTGAGTCGTTTTGTAACTGTGACCCTTTGAAAGACTGCTGATTGTTTATTAGATGTTTTAGCTCTGATGGATTACTTTTTATGTGGGTAATATCACTCATGAACCCCATTTATTGCAAAAGGAACTGACAGTATGTTTTTTTATCCTTTTTTTGTGTACACTTCATGCTTAGCTGGTTTTTCTAAACAATTTTTCAGTCTGACTTTACTCTTGAAATATTGTCTTCATTACCTTTGATGGGATTTTCATAGTTTATTTTAACCATTAATTCTGCTTTAAGTTGTTTAAGTGTTGGTTTGCATTGATACGTGCTTGGATTCTTTTTCTGAATAAATTTTGTTTCTTTTTGCTTGGTAGTTACTAAAACAGGCAACTTTTCAGCCAGTTGTAAGATTAATGTGTAAGCTTCTGTAAGCCTTTTAATTTTTGCTCTGGGTATGTGTATGCTGTAATAACTTCAACTCCAGCTGAACTAGGTATGAAGGAGGCAGCTTTAGTTCTCCTATAGGAAATGCAGAATTTAGAACCTTCTTCAAGTTCCATAGTTCTTGTAGCCTGTACTGAATTTTGTGGTTTTACTGTTATTATTCTAGTAGTGTTTGTTGATGGCCTAACTAATGTAAAGCTTTGATAGAAACTTTGTGTCCAGTTGCACTTGGAGCAGATGCTTTGGCTTGGTTGTTTTCATAATTTGGGAAGGGGGCATTTTGCTCTTCTCCAGCCTCCAGTCAGTTCCTTCATTTTAAATGGATAAATAGTTGTGCCAAGCTATTTAAATAACCTGAAATGAAGAAGCTGTTCATTCTCTACATGTGGAAGAGATTACTTGCAGTGAAATTTGTTGCCGTGCTTCAGCAATCCCTCATTCCAAATACTTAATAACTATCCTCTATTATTTCTCTGATGTATCGTTCAGGCTTTGAATTTTGCTTTTATTATGAGTTAAATTTCAGTACATTACTCTTAAGATTTCTGTCACAATTGTACACAATTTTAATTTATTTTTTCTCTCTTGAAAATATTTGCTTCGAGTGTACTGTAGCTAGGGGTGGAGAAGTGTTTTTTAATCCCATTTTTTATCCACACAGAAGGCCACCTTCCTAATTTCCTTTGCTGCAGACACTTCCTTGCTTAGTTTCCTGAGTCTGTTTCCTGGTCATGTCCAAACCTTGGGGAACAGTCTACTTGAGGGCTTCTCACTGTGTTCTCCGCTTTGCTATTCTCATTTAGATCATCCTGCTTCTTTATTTTGGTTTATAGCAGTATTTAAGGAGGCCGTGTCCTATAAGCTTTGTTTAGGATGTGACTGTTAAGCAGAAACAAGACACATTTTCGTGGACTGGGGGTAGGAAAAAACATTTGAATGTTTTCATTTCTTCCACGTCAGAATTGTAATAATTTTTGATTCTTGATTCATCACGTAAATATAATTTCTGCTTTAAAAGTCTTTGTTAGCAGAGTCTAGAAATTCACAGAAACGGTTAATGTAGTTCTGACTAAAAATGTGTTGCTTTTAGTATTCCTTCAGTGTTGAATAAAGAGGATCAGTGGTTTTAAAAACTTCCCTAAAGTGTATCTAGTAGAAAAACTTCCAAGTGAGGTGTGCACCCCATACAGCAAGCAGAGAACTCTTCTCAGTGGAGTTGCTCTTCTGCAGGTGTGTGACTTCACATGTGCTGTGAGCTCTGGCTGTGAACTCTGCAGTTGTGAAAACAACAGCCTCGCCAGTATTAATGCTTGCCAGGCCATTTGATCAGCTGGATCAGGATCACGTTACTGGTCCAGCTGAAACTAATCCTCTTCACATCCTCTGGCTTCCCCTTGCCTCCCTTCCATCCTTCTGATTTGATTATCTGCTGAAATAACGGTATCATAACGGTAAATAACGGTATCATCCTAATTTTGGTGAAGGCAGAGAGGAGCACTCGTGGTGGAAATGCTTGGAGCTGCTGATGAGGGGAGGATAAAGCTCAGCTCACTATTTATGGCCTTTGTCACAGTTTGGCAGAGGCTGCTCTGCAGGTCACTCTCCCTTTCATTCATGAACCAAGTAACCTGGAGATTGCAAGAGTTTTTTGTGTGTCAACTGAAGCTGTTGACAGGCACTCAGTGTGGATACAAACAGGTGTCTTTTTCTGTAACAGAGAGAGGGAATGGTTGCAGGTGTGAAAATCCCCAATTAACAGTGCTTATATTTTTAACTTGTAAACTTTAAACTTTTCTCAAAAGCTTTCACATTTAATAAATAACCTGAATTCTAGGGTTGAAGAGTTCCAGGAAATAAAATGGAAATCTGTTGAAATAATAAAGCAGATCTTCCAATGCCAGAATTTTTTTTTTTTAATTTTAATCTGAACAAATGGCGAAGAATTTATTCTTCTAATAATGTCTAGATGATGATATTCTTTTTGTTCTTAATGGCTCTTATTGACATGAGCATTGTTTACTGAAAAAAAAATACAGAATCAGAATGTTAAAAGGATTCAGATCATCCTGCAATTGAGGCATTCTTTACTATCATTACCACTAATGAAATACATCGTTAATAGTTGTTTATTCGAAGATCATCAAGCACTTAAGCATGAACATTATTTTCCCTTAACACCTGTGGAGAGCCAATGTCTGATAAATGACTGTGTGCAAACAAGTGGAAATTAGAGAACTGCAACCAGAAGATGCGTTCTTTAAACTGACGTTGTCTTTTTTTCGAGCTATCAGCAAGGTTAACGCATCGAGGCCTTCATGAAACTTGGAGTTCTCACTAAGACAGTTAATGTGCTCTAATCCCAATACATTTATTTCTCAGCTTCTTGACATTTGAAGGCTGAGGAAGAATGGTTTGGGTTAGAAGGGATGTTGAAGATGATCTCTTCCCAACCCCCTGCCATGGGCAGGAGCTCCTGCCGCTAGTCAGGGTTGCTCAGAGCCCCATCTAATCTAGCCTTGAAATAAAAGTGCTTTTACACTGGATTTTCAGGACACAAAGGTAGATGTTCAGGCTGCAGCAGTACGTTGTGTACCGTCACAAATACAGTCTGCTGTATTATGCTCGGCCTCAAGTTCAGTCATGTTCCCTTCTATCCCCAGACAAGTGTATCAGGTCTTACCTCTTCCCACTAAGCAGTCAGCCAGTTCTCCCCTGCATGAGGGGCTGAAGGCATTTGCCAGGAAAATGTGGGTTGGGGTGGGGAAGAGAGGAGCCTGTGAGGATGTGCTGGTGCTGGAGAGAGTGGGTAGTGTGGTGTGTCATCCTGAAATTAGGGCATACTAATGTGGATGTGTAAGGCAAGGTGTGGTACCTGGTTTGGGCATGAGAGTGCTTCAACTACTGAATGTTTGTACCAAGCATGAGGAGAGTTTTACTCCTTTCCCTGCCCCCCCTCCTTTTTTTTGGTGAAGAAGTTATAAAGCAAAGTGGTGAACTAAAAAAAAAAAATTAAAAAAAAATGGAACTAGGATTTGAAGGGATTTATTAGATTCTGGTTAGATGACATGATCATAGTCATAAGAAAATTTATTGATCTAGTAAGTAGAATTTAGAACCAAACAAAACTTAAAGAGATTGTGAAGTGTTTCTGATTTTTTAAAACTGCTTACTATGCCTAGCCCAAAAATGCATTAGCTTGATTCTAGAAGAACCTAGCTCTTACCTAACTCTCATCAATAGATCTTGACACAGCTCTTTAATGCAATTGTATTTTTAGGAGTTAATGTTTTAATCCATATTTTTACCTTTGCAGAAACTGATATACAAAGGAACAAGTGGCTTTTCCAGAATTACTGGACAGGCAGCTAGACAGTATTTTTGATGTATTTTATTTGTGTTTGAAATGTGTTGTAGTTTCAGCGAAAGCAAGTTATTTGTTAACTGGGGTGAGACATGAGTTTAACTGTTTGGGGTACTGGGGACACAGTCACATCTTTTTCATTAATAACTGTTTTAATTTGGAAAGACAATTTTAATGTTTTTATACTGTAGGATGTAAAAGTTTATTCAAAGCACTAAATAGTCCTCAGTGTTTTAGGTCTTTTAATGGATGGCCCATTTCAAGAACTTTGCATGAACTGGTAGGAGAAAAGGCAGAACAGTTTTTTCACATGTATTTTTAAAGTAAGAATCCAGATTAATATTCTGGGACACCCAAGAAGTTGTGTTGTTAATCAAAAGATGTATTTTAAATTAGAAAATAGAAAGTTAGGAACAACCAGGGGACCTGGATTTAGTTCCTTCAAAGCCAGTAAAAATAAGATTGAGACATGTCTGAAATTGTTGTCTTTTCAGAGTCAAATGAAGTGGAAAAAGTTACATTTCAATATCAGATGCTAGGATTTAACTAAAGTTGGATGCAGAGGTTTTTGAAAACTTGTGGCTGAAACAGATTTTTTGAAAATGTTTATTTCATTATTATTAGGAGAAAGTAACTTTCAGGGTCTTTTGTGCTTGTTTAGTGGGCTAAAAAAAGCTATTTGTGCATTTAACAAAATGCAGAGAAATAGGATTGGTCAGCTGAAGATTGAATGTCAGTGCATTAATTTCATGTCTTAGACATGGGAAGAGGTTGTAGAAAAAACAGTTGCTGCAGTGTTCAAGAGAAAGAGTTGAAAAGTTGTCTGAGTGAGCAGTGGTGTGAGTGTTCAGGGTGTGGCAGACACTCAGCAGGGTGTGCCCCACAAACTGTACCGTGAGGACAGCAAGTTTGACCATGGTGGATAACTCAGATATTCATGTCTGCATGCCTGTGTCTGAGTACAGACAAACCTGTGGCAAGCCAGACAGAGTCTTCTTCAGAAATTGCAAGGTGTGGTTGTGGTTTGAATGTTATATCATTTCTTACTTGAGAACTCAGTGAACTTGTGTTCACATGCTTGGAGATGCCAGTGGTGGAGATGGTTTGTACTCATCCTCTCTGTCCAGGACTACTGGATTAGGATTATTTTGGGGTGTTCAGACCAGCAGTATAGTGAAGACTTCTTTGGCTATTCTGTTGGCCAGGAGATTCAGCTTAAGAAACAGAAGAAACAAACCCCCCCTACCCTTTCCCCTTCAAAGATGTTATAAGTAATCTTTGTATTTTAACTTGGGAATTAATCAAATGTCATGCTTTAGCCAACTGGTTCCTGTGATACAAACCGAAGACACTGTCAGTGAGTACTCCCCTGCTCTGTGTGTTCCTCAGTCCTGCTGAAAGACTGTACTGGGGTAGTCAACTGTTCTAAGAGGGTAAATTGAGAGGGAAAAGGTCAGTTTTATTAATTGATTTCTAGTTTGTGTTTTCCAAAACTTAAGGACTCTACATGTTTTAAATAAAGCTCTGTTAGTGTCAAATTTGTGTTTTGAAATTTAGGGATGGATAGAGAAGAAACTACAAGTAATAATGTATACCAGTGTATTTGTAGCTTGCCCATTAGATGTGTATTAAACAGTGTTTCTGTATTTCTCCTTTTCATACAAAGCAGAGAACGCATAGAGATAATGTGCAGGTAGGTATGTTTTCTTGCTTTATTATTCATTTTAGCTTTTGTTTCTAGATGTATCAGTACCATCATTCAAGTGTCTTCAGTGAAGGTGTGCTACCAGTTTGCTCCCCACTGCCTCTGCCTGAACTGAATCTTAGCTCAACAGCTGATTTGTGGTATTCACTCAGCTGTCGCATTCCATTTTACTCTTGAATCCAAAGATAATGAAGACTGCGTTTTGCCAGTCTAGACCATGGATGGTATCCTGTTAATGCCAGTTAGTTCCTTACACATTATTAGCAAGAGTGCTTTCTGTGAGAGGTGGTTCTGGTTGTTCTGGATCACAGCTGGAGTTTGCTGAGTCTCTCTTTTCTGTTGGATCAATGCAGGTGCACTAAATTTTGTTTCTCTCTTCGTACCTTCTGACACTATGTAAAGTCAGTTTTTGATTCTTTTGTGCTTGCTTTTTCTTTGTTGCTTTGGTATGCTTGAAGGTAATTTCTGACATGATTAAGATTTTATTAATTCATGTTTTCTGCATTCTGTCAACTTGTGAGTTCATTTGCTTCAGTACTAGTGTTTCATTAGGAAATTTGAGTTCAGTGCATTGGTTCCTACTTCTGCAATTGCATTATTAATTTCTTAATTTTTAAGTTTGATGCTCGTATCATATCTTTCTAGTCTCAGAACATTTTCATGATACCTACTCTGAAGTAATAAGTTTCTGGGTTGAAACTGAAGTGCTATTTTTAATCATTAAAGGTATAAATGGTTTGAGACCCAGTTCCTTGAGGGAGCAAGTTGAGTGCTGTGGAATCATTAGACCTGTTTTGCTATAAATGGGAGGAAGCAGTGGATAGACTGCTCTCTGTATAGGCTTCCCAAATTGAAATTAATTTCCTTTCTTGTTCTAGTGCATCCCAGTTTGAATAATCTCTTGAGTGTTACAAAAACTCTATCTCCGTATTTTACTGTGGGTAGTGAAGGTTCTGGATGGTAGTTTGACTTGATTCCCTAGAGCTTGAATTTTTAAGATTGTCTGTTAACTGGAAAATGGAGCTTGGATTCTTGCTAATATATTTAAGATTTCAGCTTTGCAGTAGCTTTGTCACTACGTCATGGTAAAACATTTTCTGTGTTAGTGCATTTTACACAGCAGGTACTCTAACCTAGGTTAGTGTTTGGACCTGAGTGTCTTAAAATTTAACTTGATTTGTACTTGCTGAGTTTGTGCATAGAGTTAATATGCAGACAAGTGAGGCTCAGCTGAAAATAATAGCCTAAACAAAGAATAACCTAATTAAATAAACCCCTTAATTGCTAGTCTGGTTCCTTAGGCAGCTGCAAAGAACTGATCACTCATGTGATCACACTGACAGCCTGCTCTTCCAGTTTCTGAAGCTATTTGCCAGTATACGTTTATTTGGCAGCATTAGAGATCTCAAAGATACTCAACTTTTACGAATTTTGTGAATATTTGTAGCAGAGGGAGACCTGAAGTAGCAGAATTTGTCTCCATTGCCAGTATTTTGTTTGAACTGCCAGCTGACAGGACAAGATCCTGACTGAACTTGAGACTTGGACCAGAGGCAAGGCAGTGGAGGAAATGCAGAGAAAGGTGATGGTGGGGGACTCGGAGGAGCTTGGCTTTTTTGCATGGAAAGAGGTGGAGATGGAATACAGGAACCTGTGCATTACTAATTTCACTGCTGGCAAGTAGCTTTAATGTTACCCCTTGTAAAGCTTTGTTTCATGCTGCTTCATCTTTCCTAGTTTCATTTTCTCTGTCTTGCTTAGCCGGTTTTAAACTGGTTCTGTGGCTTACCTTGAAACTCTGCTTCTACCTTCACAGGGGAGTTTGTATAGTTTCAGAAAATAGTTACTAAAATTGACCTGAGCAGGGTTGTATTTCTCTAAGTCCACAAATGAATTGATGGCTGAATAAAGCAGAAAGTATATGTTCAAATACTTACAGTGCTCAGAAGTGAATATGCAGGCTGTTAAGATTTTGTAAAAAGTTGGTATTTTGTGGTTTCAGAGTGTTATGGAAAACAGCCAAGTGCTGCCCATGTATTTCATTGTGCTATGCAGGGTGCAGGTGTTTTGTATTTAGGAATGGTGGTAGTTATTATCTTTTGTATTTGTCTGATCCCTCAGTGAAATAATTAAGATCACTGACAAGGTAGGAAGTTCATCTAACAGAAGGAAAGTGAGCTTTTGAAGTTTTACTGAGCTGGTCTGGCTTATGGGTGGATCAGAAAAACATCAGAGGGAGATCCAAGGAGGTTGCGATGGTGTGTAGTCAGGCAAGGGAGTGCATGGACTCTCCTTGTGTTACAGTGGTGCTGAGCTCTCTTCTCAAACTGCACCCATGCATTTGGATTTCACTTTCTAAATACTGTGCTGTGATATTCTGTCTTCCTGTCTTAATAAACAAGCCTTTTCTTTTTTGAATTTTCTTGAGTACGTGACACGTGATATTGAAGTGTCTGGAGTACAGATCAGATTGTTATTGTTAATAAGCCTGATGAACAAATGGGACTTCTGTGGTCATCTCCTTCTGTTTAAGTAAAATTATCTCTTTGTCATAGTTCAAGTTCTTAGTGACAATTCCTGGACCTTAATATTTGATAACTGGTTCTCTATTGTTGCAATAAAGGATATTCAGTTTTTTAATCACGGGGTCATAGAATGATTTGGGTTGGAAGGAACCTTAAAGATCATCTAGTTCGAAAGCCCTTGCCATGGGCAGGGACACCTTCCACTGTCCCAAGTTGCTTAAATCCCATCCAACCTGGCCTTGAACACTTCCAGGGATGGGGCAGCCACAGCTTCTTTGGGCAACCTGTGCCAGTGTCCCACCACCCTCACAGGGAAAGATTTCTTCTTAATTTCTAACCTAAACTTGCCATCTCTCAGTTTAAAACTATTCTCCCTTGTCCTGTCAATACATGCCCTTGTTAAAAAGTCCCTTTCCAGGTCTCTTAGAGCCCCTTTAGTTGCTGTCAGGTTCTATTGATCTCCCTGGAGCCTTCTCCAAGCTGAACAACCCCAGTTCTCTCAGCCTGTCTCCACAGCAGAGCTGCTTCAGTCCTTGGCTTATCTTCATGACCTTCTCTGGACTTCACTCCAACAGGTCCATGTCCTTCATATGTTATGGGCCCCAGGGCTGGACACAAGACTCCAGGTGGGATCTTAGGAGTGGAGACATAAGCAGGGAGAATCCTCTGCCTTGACCTGCTGCCCATCTTGCTGCTTTTGGCCACTTCTGACTTTCTGGGCTGCAGGAGCACATTGTGGGGACCTTCTTGTCAAGCAACATCTCCAAATCTTTTTTCCCTGGGCTGCTCTCCGTCAGTTTTCCACCCAGCATGTACCTGTGCTTGGAATTACCTGGACCCAGGTGCAGGACCTTGGACTTGGACTTGTTGAACTTTATGGGATTTGCCCAGGGTGCTACTGGATGGCATCAAGACTGTTATGATGAGCTAAAATTGGTATTTAGTAGAATCTTGGTTTTATGTTTTGTTGTGGTAGTTCACCTAAATGGAAGCAGATCCTCTGAAGTTTGCTGTCTGTCCACTTCTTGTGTACAACTTTGAAGTAATTCCTTGCTATTATCTTTCAATTTCCGTCTCTGTTACCTTTGATAAGTGCAACGGAAAAAAGGCCCCTTTTGGTATTCTTTAGGTGCTTAAAAGATGTGAAGAGTAATGTGGTTAGTGTGCATAATGCTGTTAATGAACATGTTGGACATCTCCTGGCTGTGTGCTGGACAGTTTGATGGGTAGAACAAGGTACTAGAAAACTCTTACAGGAAGGACAAGTGTTTATTTAAGCATTTTAAAGACAATATCAGTGGAATAAATAATTGCTGTGTTTTTAATTATCTTAATTTTCTCTCTTTATGGCATTACTAGCTCTTTTGCAAGTAAGGTGAGAATAGTGGTGTCATGTATGAAATATAAAAAATACAATGGGTTATAGAAACAATACTTGTTCAGAAATACAGGAAATGTATTCTAGAAGTTCAGTACTTGAACTTAAATACTTTCAGAGCTTCTGGTGATGTTTTCAGAATAAGCGCTTTTAATATTTCACACAGGTTGGTCACTAAGAGTTTGACAGAGACTTTCCTTTTACTGAGCTGAAGTTTACCCCTTTTCTGTCAAAATATCTGCAAATGAGCCAATTAAGTATGATCTGATGCTTTTTTTCTTTTCAGAAAGATGAAGGTAGTGATGCTAGTTTGAGTGATAGCCACATATCTCCTCCTGCCAAACGTACCTCAAAACATGCTGATCCTGTGTGCAAAGACAAATCAAAATCACGCAGTACTGGGCAGCGAGAGGAATGGAGCATCTCAACTGGACAGTCCAGGTAATTGGTGCCAAGAGAAGGAAGAACTCAGACCAATTTTTTCTGTGTTGTTATCCCACTTAGGCTATTTCTGCAGTCAACTGCAGCTCTGGAGTGTGCTTTTGAATATTATTTTCCACACAGTTTTCTTCAGTTTAAGACTCCAGGAGTGTGGATTGCATCAGTTGTCTCATCTCTGGTTCCTTTTTATGTATCTTTATGCAAAAAATATAAACTAATTTTATTTGAGATGCAGTCTGAGTTTTAGATTCTTGGTGCATCCAAATTTAGTAATGTAATTGTTATTTTTATGTGCTGAATCTGTCAGAAGACATGACATTTTAATTAGGGAATCATCTTTAGGGAATGGGTAACGGTCAAGTTTATTTCTATTGTTGTTCAGCCTAGTAGGTAAATTTTACTGAATATAGTCTCAGTTCTGCCACATTTTTATAACTTGAAGCAGAAATAATGAATTTTATTTTATAACTGATTTTATAGTATTTCACAGACATCCTTGTGTTCATAGGATTCCTCACATGATGACAGGTAACTGTGAGACAGTGTATACACAGTGTATTCCTGATCCATGAACTTTCAGTTAATACTGATTCTTTTGTGGATAAGTATTTCATATTTATGCACACATCGGAATTGTTCTTGCAACTATTTGTATGTAAGAGTGACTCTACATCACTACTGAACTGTTGACTGCTAGGATGAAGCTTGCTTAAAAGCTTTGTAAATCTCAAAGTGGACCTCTTTTTCTGTTTATTTTTCTCTTTTAAAACAGAATGAATTAAATCTAGCATATTAATGTGTCATGGTCATTGGGAATGTATTGAAACTTGTGCACCTTTTCTTTTGTTTGTAAGAGTAGACTTGTACTGGACCTCCTAGAAATATCAATATACAAAAAGAAATATTTAATGCAGCTGGGAGAATTTAGACCATTGTGTCAAATGAAATTTGGCCGGGGTATTGAAAATCATATTATTGCTCATTTAAAACCCACTGCAATATGTCTTTGCATCTGAGGTTGCATGTTGTTTCTGCCAAAAAAAACCAAAGCACTGTGCTTAACAGTGATCTTGAGTCGTTTAAGACTTTTCCCAAAAGTTCTGTTACTTCTGCTGGTTTATCCAAGGTGTTGGGATGATGATTGCCTTTGGAGAGCTATACCAAGATTCTGTTCTGAAATTTAAAGAGACAGTTAACAGGACAAGGGCATGAAGAAAGATTAGGGAGATTAATCAAAGAGGTGCTTAGACATTTGGAGAGTTCATTTAATTAGTATTGAGCAGTTTTGTCCTTACTAAGGTGTTGGGCATGAAGCAGACTCTTCCAAGGCTATGTTTTACAAGGGCTTTGAAATCAGAGTATCACAGTATTTTTAGTGTGCCTTTTGCTTGGCTAAGGAATATTAATGTTATTTGTGTGTCTAATTGTCTCCTAGGTTAACTTCTCAGCCTGGTGCTACACTACCAAATGGACGTAGCTTATGTAAGTGAATTATAGCAAAACTTTTTGTATCAGCTTTTACATGAAACAGTTTTATGTCAATGATTTTCAGTGGCATATGTTTTTGATAACCTTACTGATTCCTTTGACCGTTTTGACCAGAAAAGTTACTGCTCAGTTTTCTCCTGTTGCCTTCTTGATTACTCTCTGTGGATATGGGGAACATTTTTAGATGAAAATCCATTTCTCTTCTCAATTCAGACCTCTTGGCCATGATCTTGATGTTTTCCTTAATTCCCAAATTACTGTTATGAACTAATTTTGGCCTTCCTCTCTCAGTTGGTCTCTTTAATTTACTTAATATCCTTGCTCATCTGAAATTTGGCCTTCTGTGGTTCTTAACATTATTTAACTCTATTGCTTTAGAGAGAGACCTGCCTTGTCTGCAGCTCCTGCTACCTTGAACAGTCTTCCTAAAAGCTTGTACCTTACAAACTTGCCATTTCATTGCTTATCTCAGATAAAACCACTTTGCCTCTTGTGTCCCTTTTTCATCAGTTCTGTCTTGTTTGATTTTGTGTTGACTCTATGTAAGTGTTACTTCATTAAGCATATTTGGTATTTTATTATTTATTGTGGTGCCTAAGGAACAATTAGCAGTGGGATCTCTTTGTTTGGCACGGTACAGAGTAGCTGGTATAAGTTTGCTTGTGAAGTCAATATGTTGTATCTGACCTTTTGATACTATATTTGAAAGAATAAGAATTGGATCTGTGGGCCAAATGTGCATTTTAGTATTGCTGTTAACTTAAAAATATTGAATGCCTAGTTGACTGCCAAATTTTCGTCATAAAATAAGATTACCGTCTAAGGAAACAAGCTTGAATATGCTGAAATAACTTTTAAAATAACTTTGATAGGAATTAAATACAGTTCTTTAGTTCATACTGTGCTTAATAACTTCTGGTTTATTGTCCTTGCTAAATATTCTCTTATTAATTCTTGTTTGTGAAAATGTTGTTTCCTGCATTTTGAAGTAGTAATACAAATTTCTCGTAGCTCTCAAAAGCCACCCCCTTCGAGGGGAAAAAAAGGGAGATGGGGACCATGCTTGCATAAACGGAGATATAGAAGTCAGAAAAAGTTGTCGGTCCAGGAAAAACAGATTTGAAACTTTGAATCAGAGTTTATTGTTTGATCAGCTAGTAAACAGGTATGTGGGGATACTACAGTTGTATTCATAAAGCACCTTAATGGTTTTTTAAAATCAGAAACCCCTGTGTTCCAGTGCCATGTCTGTGTTTTACTGTGGGGATGCATTGAGACAAGCTAGACTGTGCTTTGAGTTACAGCTGGGGCTGTGCTGTGACTGCCATGGTATCCATGCTCTAAATGTAGAGCAGCTTCCCAGGCTTTCATTGAGGAGGAAGTTACTCTGTGTTTACACCTGGATAAAACTGTATGTTGGCAGTTACTGCAGAGTGCCTGATGTGCTGTAAATCCACACCCTAGTTTGTTTCTTGGTAACCTGTTTATGTAGTGATACTTTAAATGTCCTGTAAATTGGTGATTAGCAGCAGTGCTTGGAAGCATTCTAGATTTTGCTTGTATGATTTTGATCATAAAATATCAAAAGTTTGTAGCTTTCTTTTGTTTTTGTTTTTTACCATTTGTTAATAATTCACATAGGGTGGGTGTCACTTTTTGACATTTACTGTGCAGACAAAGTAGGTCAGGCAGGGAGGCACGGTCTGGTCTGAGCATAGGAATGGGAGCCAGAAATGCTTTTTCTGAAATAAAATTTCTCTGTAGCCCTGGGCAGATCACTTAATATGTCGTCATCTTCCCACCTGTGAAAGAGGTTTTAGCAGTCACATGTGTGAGAGCCTGCTTTCTCCAGTGCTGGAAAATGATTTAAACATAAACATTTAATTGTCAAATATGATCTTTATTTTTAAATGTATTATATTGAATCTTTTATTAATTTAATTTTCTTTTTTGACTTACTCAGTAACTACTTAGTATCAGCTTGCAAACTTATATTGAGTTACATTTAGTTTTCTAGTTGCAGTTGAATTTCCCTCTCCTCACAACAGTAGTAAAAAAAGTCTACTATGAAAGTTGTGGTTTGATAAGATCATGGTACTGAAGTCTGTATATGAGGTTATACTAATAAAAGTGTGTCCCATAATCATTGGAGGTTTTTAAGAACAGGTTAGACAAAAGTCTGTCAGGAATGATTTAGGCATTCTGTAGTGTGCTCTCGCCTGGCAGAGCATGTAGACTTTCCCAAGTCCCTTCCAACACTATATTCTTGGGTAACAAACTGCAGCATGATTTTACTTGAAATGGTTCTGTCACACATCGCAGATATTTTGGAAGAATTATTTAAAAAGGAGAGGAGCTCTCATAATGAAAATGTGACTTTACTGGGTTACATCACCAGAACTTCCACTGTCTTCTTTCTAGGCAGTCTTTCACCCTTTAGATTTACTTTAAATCAGCTTGGGAAAAAAGGAAATGAAGGTTTCTGTCTTCTTACAAATACTATACAAATGTAGTAGAATTCCAATTGAAAGCTACTCTAATCACCATGGAGAGCAGTAACATTGTCCTTAGGACAGGTGGCCAAATAATTGACTTGGCCTGGCTGATACTGTGTTGTTCCCTTCTTGAGCAATGAGGCATTTTGGCCAGGGTTATCACTTGTGTACCACCGTTGTTTTGACAGCTGTTTACAAATACTCCAGATAATGAAAATGCTGACTAAATAGTAGATGATAAATGGCAGTGAGGTCAAATACTGAATGATGAGATTCTAGATGTTACTGATTTAACAAAAAGAAAATCCTTTATGTTCTAGTGTCTTTTTGAGGCCAGGGTAAGAAACTGTAAACCTTTTGAGGTGGAGCATTAATTGCATTCCCATTATTATAATTATGTAGATGAAAAACTTTACTTTCTTATTTTGCAAATATAATCTTATCTGACACCTAATCTAATGTCTCAACAGTTGCGAATTTGTATTCTACAATTTATACTGAACCAAATTCTTCAAAAAAATTTGTTAAAATACTGCTGTCTAATTTGAACCCCAGACTTTAATAGCATCAGCATTTCTTCTTTTACATACTTCTTAGTTTGTATTCTTTCAGTTTTATTATGGTTAGGTTTGTAGTTAACTGATAGGCAACTTAAAATGTTGAATGCTATGTCCAAAGTTCTGCATGTTACTGTTTTAAAACTGATATTTTGTGTGTGTTAACTGTTGGATGTATTTTAGTACTGCTGAAGCTGTCCTACAGGAAATGGATAATATTAACATCAGGAGGAACAGGAGATCTGGGGAAGTAGAACGGCTGCGCATGTGGACAGATACAGAATTTGTAAGTGCAAACTTTCTGAGATCTTGGATAAAAGTCATATCAAGGCAGAGCGTGTTTGTTTTTGCAAACACCATACACTGTAGCTCTGTCTAAAGGTTTATGATTTTCTTCAGTGTATAACAGTAAAAACCTGATAAACTAAACTTCGATAAACTAAAATTCAGAACTAAAATAATGAATATGCTCTACATTGTTTTCTTTATTGA
The DNA here is from genome assembly GCF_965231275.1 of Zosterops lateralis. NCBI lineage: Eukaryota > Metazoa > Chordata > Aves > Passeriformes > Zosteropidae > Zosterops > Zosterops lateralis. The sequence goes on along the minus strand of NC_139764.1, from coordinate 106,732,854 downwards.
CAAATTCACTGTCCTGCTCTCGTGATGTGCTGTGGTGGTTCTTTGGTTTGAAGCATACCCTGGTCCTTCAAAACAGGACCAGAGACTGTCACCTGTTTTTTTCATGAAAACTTGTTACTGATGTTACTCTGTATTAGATGGATGAGGTACTGTCTGAGAGATTTACTTTAGTATCTATTAAATGAGACTGCTTTTGTAGTCTGCCTATGGAGAGCTCTGCTGGAAAAACACTTGAGGGCTAGAGATTGTGTAGAGCATTACTTACTGCCCTGGGACTAATACTGGGTGACGTGGGACAGTACTGATGGGAGTGCATGTGAATTTTATTCCAGGAAAACATGGATATGTATTCTCGAGTGAAAAGAAGGAGGAAATCACTGAGGAGAAATAGCTATGGGATTCAGAACCACCATGAAGTGTCCACAGAAGGGGAAGAAGAAGGTATGGGTTGTAAAAAATTGTGGGGGCTTGTCCAAAATACTTATAAAACAAGGTTCTCCTTCCCATGAGATAGCAACATATTACACTACAGAAAGCAGAACAAAGCCTGGTTTCTAAATGTTTGTACAATATATTTCCTTCCTTCTGTTTTTTGTAGCACTAAGTAATTGGAGCTTTCCTTACATTCCCTGTAACAAGCCTCTAGTGGAAGTCAGGATGTGATGAATGTAGTCTACAACTACATGTGTTCTAACTGACATGACGTTTCTCATGTGCTGAGTGGCAATTACCAGAGAGAATTTGTAATAGTTAGGCCTGCATCCTTCCTTTGGGGGAAGGTATTAATTAAAGTCTGCTTTCTGTCCATTGACATTTTAGAAGGCTTGTAGGTGCACAGCTGTATTTGAAATTCTACTTTCCTTTAAAAATTTGAATGAAACTGGTCAATGAGTTCAAAAATTACCAGAGAAGAAGGGATTGTGCCTAGCTTTGATGGCCTGATCAGCATCATGCTTGGCCTTCTTAAAAAATTAAACTTAAACTTCAGGCATCCATACAGATTTCAGCTTACTGCATCCCAATTTTTAACTAAAATTACTGTGGAAGATATGGTTTGTCCCAATGGGTAAGAATGCAGTCCTAGTTCTGAGATCCATGGATGGAAATTCTCATCCTTTTAACAGATGGGCCTATATGCAAAGTATATAAAGTGTATTTCTGTGTTCTTTGCTTTGTGTAAAAATGAGACTGTAGATCATGACGTTGTACTTATTTTCATGCTGTGTCAAATATTTGATTTTTTGAGGCTTCTGTCATTATCCCTAATTTGAAGGAGAATTATTGAAGGAAAAATACAGTGGATAGAAATGATACTTGAAGTATTTTACAACTAAAGTTGTTTTGAATGCATTTATTTTTCTTTCTTTTGCCTTTCCAGAATCTTGTGTAAAAAAATAGAAGGAAATTTGACAATGTGCTGTAGATTTATAATGGTCTTCAAATTTCCAGTGATTTGCCAATAAGTGTTAATTAATAAATGGGCAGTAATTCTTAGTGACCATTGAAATGTTAATTTTTTAGGATGAAAGTAGCTCTGATGGGAAGTGGAAGTGTTCTGAAAATGTTTTTACCCCCCAACAGAGTCTCAGGAAGAAGATGGAGATATAGAAGTAGAAGAAGCTGAGGGGGAAGAAAATGATCGACCATATAATCTCAGACAGAGAAAAACTGTTGAGAGATACCAGGCCCCTCCAATAGGTGAGGAACCAGACAATGCTTGACCTACAGGACTACCAGGGATGTGGGAAGGGAATAGTTGGATGGCTGCTTCTCACCCCTGACAGAGTAACAGGGAGGCAGCACTGTGTGTTCATCCTGACCTGTTGTGGATGGGACACAGCCTGTCAGTTTCAGTGGTGGTGGCAATGCTGCCTCATTGAACTCTGCAGGTACTGCCTTGTGCTGGGCTCAGGGTTGGGGATGAATGGGGTTTGGGTCAAGAAATACTTGGCAGAAAGCAATCTAATAGATTAGGTGATTACATAGAAAAAATAGTTACTGTTACGCCTTCTTCTCTTCTTGGGTGGTAAGCCTAATTCATAACGGTGGATAAATGACAGCAGCAATTATCACAGATGAGAAATCCAAAGTATTTCAGTTGGAATGAATCTACAGCAATCATATACTCTGCCTGGCTGCTTTAGGGCTGACAAAAAGCATGTTATTCAGGTCATTGCCCAAATGCTTCTTAAAACAGTCTTGGGGCATCAACCACTTCTTTAGGAAGTCTCTTGCACTGTTGGACCATCCTCTCAGTAAAGAAGTGCTTCTTCTTGCCAAGTTTGAGTTTTCCCTGATGCAGCTTTGAACCATTTCCACAAGTCAGAGGATCACAGAATATGATTCCTCTGATAGAGAACTGCTGTGTTTTATGGGTTCAGAGAAATTTCAAGACATCCCGTATTATCAGCTATAAAGAGGTTTCTGTATGGACTTTAATATCCTGCAAATAAACTCAAAATGCTGGTGCCCTGGATGAGTTACATTCTGTGCCATGACAGACACAGCCCTGATAATTTGAGGAGGGTGAGGATGGAATTCCCATGCCTGCATCAAGCTGAGTATGGTGATAGTGACAAAGCCGCCTGCCCAATTCTTTCCTTAATTAAGCTTTTGGAGAAACCAGTGATAACCTTATTGATGAAAATTGATAATCCAGCACTTCTGTGCTGCATTTAGTTTATTATTCTTTTGTAATTAATGTTACAGTGCCAGCTCATCAAAAAAAGAGAGAAAATACGCTGTTTGATATTCACAGATCTCCTGCAAGAAGAAGCCATATCAGGTAAATGTGGGTCTTTCGGTGTGGATTTGTTTGCTTTCCTTTAGTACATTCTGGTAGCTTTTGATTTTCAAACCATTCTTGAGTGAATTGCACAGTTCATTCATGCATGTGAGTGGGTCTTGAATTGTATCCTGAGTTCAGACCCTGATCAGCATCCAGACAGAGTCATGGCGCTGTCAAACCCACTAGAAGCTTTGTGCTAAACGGAATGGAAACAGGTGTGCTACAAGTACTGGAAAGAATTCTGCATGGCACACTATAGCTTTCTCTGTAAGGCCATATATTTAATATTTAAATCCAATGCACCGGTTTAACAAATAACGCCTTCCTGATCTATAAAACTGAGCAAAGCAGGTTAATGTTTTTTGTCTCCTTTCAGTTCAAATTTCATCCAAGAATTATCAACAATTTAATAAAATATTTAGCAAGCATAATTTTTGACTCTTATGTTTTGTGTCAAACAAGTCTGGAATGTACCAAGTTGTCTTGGAAACTGTCAGTAGGCTTTATGTAACAAAACTGATGAGATTACAGCTTAAAGCATTTTCTAAAAAAATAAAGTTACCCAAAGCTTCAAAAAGACAAATCTATCCATAAACAGAATCCAAGTAAATGAATACTAGTCATAGCTGAAACTCATGTTTTATTGCTCAATTTAATGGCATAGTGAAAATATATAAAGTAAATAAAGTAATAGCTGAATCTTAGGATTCTGAAGTTTCTTTGTAATACAGATAAAAGTAGGTTTGTTTTTTTTTCCTTGAAGAGCGTATGACCTTTTTTTTTGGGTAATCTCTGGATTTGTACTTCTACTCACTATTCATACGTGAAGAGTGTGAAAGTTGTTATCCCTTTAGTTCTAGCCTGCTCATTACTTGGCCCTCATTTTATCCCTTCTTGTTAGGACAGTGTCATAAGAAGTCTTCCCAATTGCTTGATATTCTCTTTGATATTTTTTTGAAATGGATCTCATTTTTGGTCATTGAACAGTAAAACTGATAGACCATGTCATCCATTGGCAAAAACCAGTTAATTGAGTGCATTATCAAGTTCATACAAAAAATGCAGCTCACTACATTCACTTAAAATCCAAGACTTTTTACTAGTAACCAACTTCTTCATGCAAAAAGTGCTGAATATTTCAAATCCGTATCAAACTCAACACCTTTTTGTACAGAAGATTTAATGTACATCCTCTAATATTTCGAAAATACTCAGTTTTGCAAAATACTGTCATACTAAAATAAGAAATGGTTCATTCAGACTTTGGATAGTAATTTTACTTGGATTCAGATCAGAAGTACAGGTGTTTTGAGAACCTGTTCTGCTATTCAGAATTAATAACCTCATAAAAAGAGATTATATATAACTTTGTGAAGTATGGAATTTTTTCAAAGAATATTTAAAGGAAAGCAGACTCAGACTGAGTAAGGAGACTGGTATGTCTGTTGTGTTAGAAGTGGCTAAAGTGGTTGGAGATTTTCTTAAGTACAATTGCAGCTTATATATTCAAATCACATTGCTGAGGTAGCATGAGCTGTGACCACACAAGTTATGGGGTCACTCTTCAAGTGATGTTCATGTTGAAATCAGATAATCACTGTGGCAGTAAGAGCTGTTGTTCCCCTCTCAGATTATTTTGATAGTTGATGAAGCTAGAATTTGCATGCATCTCAAACCTGAACAGTACTGTACTTGCCATTTCAGTTTTATTTTTATAGAAGGACCAAAACATAACATTCTGCTGCAAAAAAGACTGAGTTTTCTGTTTGTTTTGCCACTTCAACAGGAGAAAGAAGCACGCCATTCACAGCAGTGATACAACCTCTTCAGATGAAGAACGTTTTGAAAGAAGAAAATCTAAAAGCATAGCCAGAGCAAGAAACAGGTATCAAAACATCCTTGGTCTTTAGAATGGTTTGATTTTATTCTTTATCAGAAAACAAGCGAAACTAGTCTATAATGTTATGAGTTCTGCAGACGTTTGATTCTGGTTTAGGAGGAGTGCTGGTTATATATATATTATTACAGGTTTTGGAGTCTTATGAGTAGATAATTAGTAATAGCAATAAAAAGATGGAAATACAAGAGTAGTTGTTTGATTCAATTGGTTTGATTCAATTCAACCCAACTCCTGTTGGTTAAAATACTATTGGTGTATCTTGGTCCTAGTTAATTCAGTTGTACTCCCAACTCTTCCCTCTTCCTCTTGTGTAAGAGTTCATGCATTGTACACACCCACTGCACATTTTTTTGACCTTACGTGTATTTAGCAGTAATCTAAAAGTGGAAGATCTATAAGTAAATTCATTCACTGATAACTAGGTAAGAAAATTCTGCAGGGAAAAAATTTCCTCATCTTTTTTCCATCTCTTCCTGTCTGCCATGTCATTCCCTTTTCCATCACAAGGAATTCAAGCAACATACAGTGACCAGAAGTGTAGTTCTGAGTGTAACCTGTATCTTACTAGTACCTTTCTTCCTCACTTTAACTATGTAGTTGGCCTGATATAAGGGGGCTTAAAGGAAGGAAATTGTTGTTTATTGTTGTTTATTCTGTGTTTAATCAAAATAATCTTGTCCAGCCTTCTTCAGATTGAAATATGTGTATGGATGCATAAAACTAACTTTATGTTAAGGAACTTCCAGATATATAACCATAATTACCACAAAAAAGCAGATTAGTTTTGTTTACCAATCTGGGAAGGTTATCTCTTCATGTAGTAAAAGGCATTTAATCTCTTCTTTCTTCACCTCCAAACAGTATTTATTTGGTGTCTGTTTGTTGTTGATCAGGTGCCTGCCTTTAAACTTCAGAGCAGAAGACTTAGCTAGTGGAATCCTTCGAGAGCGTGTGAAAGTTGGGGCCAGTTTGGCTGATGTTGACCCGATGATTGTTGATAAATCGGTAGGTTTTGTTAGAGCTTTTTATCTTCCTTCCCTCAATTACGCATAAAAAATTTTCCACAGCCTCTTATTGATGTTGAAGTAAATTCATAAAAAGCTCACTGTTTTTATTTTATTTTATTTTATTGTTACCAAAGCTTTTGTCTGTTTATTCCTTTGGACTACAAAGCATTTGCTCTGGGACTGAGGCTGGATCTCTGTAGATGTCCAGGCAGCCCTGGCACAGTTAACTTGCAATCCAGATAAGCCTCATGTGGGCAGCCAAGAGTTGACTTTCTCAACTCTTTTTTTCACACTTTGAAAATTCAGGGAAATCCTGTTGATTAATGCAGTGTTTTTTCTAATTTGTTTTCTAATGTTTTATATGTAAAGGTGCTTTTGTGGAAAGCTGTTACAATAGAAACTTTTTTTTGTTTGTTGTTTTTTTGTTTTTTTTTCCTTAGGTATGTTTTGATAGTATAGGGGGATTGAGCCATCATATCCTTGCACTTAAGGAAATGGTAGTGTTTCCTCTTCTCTATCCAGAAATATTTGAAAAATTCAAAATTCAGCCACCAAGGTAGGTGTATTTACTCTTACTGTTGCATTTATTTTTCTTAAGCCTAAGCTTTTTTTCTTAAGATCTGAAGAATTGAAAACACATAGGAGGTTGATTCTTTCCCTGAAGTGGTTTACAGTTCAGATAGATTTATGTGTTTGCTACCCAACTTGTCTATTAGAATATGTAATAGCAGGATGAAGACTTAAAAAAACCTTGTGTATTTTTCTTGTGGTAGGAAGGTAAACTTTGTGATTTGGTTAAAGAAAGAATTCTCATGTGTTCTGTTCAGTAATACCTTGCCTTTTTTTTCCTGATATGTTATTAAATATTTTACTAGATCAGGCAAAATGCTGCTGTTTCTCTCAATAATATTATACTGGGATTTTAATATTTATTGATGAGATGTCTTGGTATGTGATTTAAATGGGTACATGGTGTCTAAGTCAATCGAAAAATTTGGAGTATTTTGTCAATTAATTATTTCATTCCAAAGACTTAACAACCATTATTTAAGGTACTACCTAAAATCTAATACTTGAAGAGGTAGTATTTAACTAGTGTAAAAGAATCGTTTGGAAACTTAATATGCCTTTGATTAATGTTCTTTACAAATCAGAGTTTTACTGATTTGAAAGTATAAAACAAACTTAGATTTTATGAAGTCATGTTAGTACTACAACATGTTAATAATACAATACTGCTACAAAATAATAATATGAGATATTAAGTCATTCTTCTCCAGGCTCCCTGTCTTCATTATAAAATTTGACTTGGAGTTTTTCAGGAGACGTAAAATAAGTTTGTGACTGTGTTGATCCATTTATCTTCAGGGGCTGTTTATTCTATGGTCCTCCTGGAACAGGTAAAACCTTGGTAGCTAGAGCTCTAGCTAATGAATGCAGTCAAGGAGACAAAAAGGTGGCTTTCTTTATGAGGAAAGGAGCAGACTGTCTCAGTAAGTGGGTTGGTGAATCTGAACGTCAGCTTCGACTCCTTTTTGATCAGGTTAGAAGAAAATACATTTTTTTCATATGATTTCTCTGTATGTTGTGTTTTGTGGTTCAGGTGGTCAAAGGTGTTTGAAATTGAATCTAAAAAACTGTACATTTTTTTGTAAATTAAGTAGGATTTTACCAAATGGCATATTTAGATGAAAAGAATAGAGGAATACTGACAGTAATTTCTCTGGCTCTGGAAACTCAGAGAAAAAGACTCTTGATTTTTCCATTAATGAAGCAAAGTAGTTTGGGTAACACTTGGGGGAAAAAAAATCAGTCAGTGAGTTTAAGTTTGACTGGTATATTCAAGATAAATGCTACAGAGGAGAGTGCATGATTTCCTTGGTTGTGTGTCTATTTTAGTGTTCTTTTTGGCTTAGAAGAAGTTGGACAGAACACAGTCACACAAAGCAGTAAAATGCAATAGCTCAAAGAAAAGTAGTTGTCAGATGGAGATGTCTAAACAAACTGATTATGAGCAGATAAGATCATGTTTTCTGTAAGAGAGTGTGAGATGTGTGTCTTTAACCTTTCAGCACACAGTAAAACTGGTACACTGGTGCCATCTTGCTTATTCGAAGTAGACTGCACTCTGCTTTGCTTTGAAACACTGCTGGAGTTGGAAATTCAGTTTTCATTTCAGACTTGACACTTTCTAACAAAGATGTCTCAATATATGTTTTGGTTTAGCATGTTAATGCTTTCTAGTGAAACCAGTTTTCAATGTTGATGGATAAATTAGGAATTAACGGTGAATTCAATTTTTGTTTTGTTTATTGCATGCCAGGCATACTTGATGAGACCCTCTATAATCTTTTTTGATGAAATAGATGGTTTGGCTCCAGTTCGTTCTAGCAGACAAGATCAGATTCACAGGTAATAGTTCTTCTATGCTGCTATTATCTTGGTACAGGGTACATTATCTTGGTAAACTCTTAAATGTAATTTTTTCTCATTTCACAGGAAAGATTTTTACTTTTTCTAAAGCCCACTTACACTAGAAAGGACAGATTGGTTTTTTGGTGTTGAAAGTCATCTTTTCAGTCCTTCAGGCAAACTGTAATTTGCTGGGAATTGAATTGCAGTGACAATTACCCTTCAGCCACATCATTAACTGCAAGATTTCCACAGCCACTCCTTGATTTGCTGTTTTGTGCTGTAAACAGATTATCTGTTACCAGCCCAGTAGAAGAACCAGTTGAAAAAATGTTATTCTAACATGATGAATTGTAATGTTCTATCAATGAACTGAACTCACCTGTGATTTTGATTCTTAATGCTGTGATGTACAAACATATCTTGTGTTGCTGTCGTGTCATTTTTTAGAAGTTTTTTACAGCAGTTTGCTGTTGGCTGAAATTTTTCATGGCTGCTTTTGATCTCAGTTTTGCTGTACTCTGTATGGCAACACACTTGTACCTGTCATTCTATAGGTGGTGGTATTTATGTGTCCATCTCCCTCCACTCTGCTGAGAGAAATTTAGGACCAGCAGATCAGGAGGCCAATGGAACATATGAGACTTGAAACTGTTATGCACCTGTTTGTAGCTTTTTTTTTTTTTTTTTTTTTTTTAATGTATTAATGTTGCATCTGAAAATGCAAAAGTTCTTGCAGTGTTCCTTACACTTTTATTCTGAAAACTCTCTTGTAGCTCTATAGTGTCTACTCTTCTTGCCCTCATGGATGGACTGGATAATAGAGGTGAAATAGTTGTAATTGGTGCTACAAATAGACTGGATTCTATAGATCCTGCACTCAGGAGACCTGGTCGCTTTGACAGGGAATTTCTTTTCAACTTGCCTGACAAGAAGGTAAAACCTGGAAAGGAGATTTATTAACAAACATCTGTAGTATATTAAACATTCGAATGCCTGACAACCAAGCTTATGAAAAAAAAATATTCATTCTTGCTTGTGAGCATGTTTAATTTTAGGAAGACATTTTTGGTACAAACAGATTGTATACACAAAGTTGTATTCAGCTTTAGATCTTCAGGATATAGCTAAAACTGAACAGAGGTAAATTGTTCACAATAAACTGAATTGCTTATCTCAAAACTATGGATTTGTATAATGAACCATAACTATTTGGGGGCTCAAAACTTATGGTAAGAGAAAATAACTTTACATCTTGTAGACTTCTAAGCATGTAAAAAATGTAGATGCACAGCCAGGCATTATAATGTTGGCAGCAGGAAAATTTCAGTTCCTTTTTCAAAACTTAGATAAACTCAGCCATAATACTTCATGAATTTATACTTAAAATTAAATATACCTTGTATAGGGATAGATGTATTTAGATTCTATAGAACTTATAGCTGGAATTGTTTTGGGCTTCATGTGTATGTGCTGTGCTACTCAGCAGTACATTAATTGGTGAGGCCTTTGACAGTAGAATACTCGTAGGTACTGATACTCATAGGTGCAGTAATTAAAAATGAAATTATAAAACTATGATAGTTCCTAATAGAAAATGAGTTTTGATCAGTTCATGTATAATAATTTTACTCAAACAGAAATTAAAATGTGTAACTAGTGAAAAAAGTACTGCTTATTAAAAAGAAGGGAAAAGCTTTGTTCTTGAGAGACTTTGGAGTGCTAAGTTCTCTTTTATGTGTCTCAGTTACATACTAAAAGCAGGTAAAGTAACTAGAATCACATGAATAAAGAATATTTTTTTCTATGTCGTGGATTTGACTCGCTAGTTTTTTAATGTCATTTTCTTTCCTTTTCTTTTTTTTTTAAATCAGGCACGAAAGCACATTTTGCAAATTCATACCAGGGATTGGAACCCCAAATTGTCAGATCCTTTCTTAGGAGAACTGGCTGAAAAATGTGTTGGTGAGTGTTATGTTGTTAGTGCTTTTACTGTAGAGGCTTTCTCTTCTGTGTAAAACTTTGAAGGTATGTTAAATGTATCAAGATTTTCTTATCTCTACCTTTCTAAACTTCTGTACTTTGAACAGCACTCTTTTTGTAGTAACAAATATATTTCTGTCTTACTAAACCACAAAATGAGTAGCTAGTAGTCGTTTGAAAAATACATATATTTCCTTTCTGTGACATTGCTGTCCTTATATAGGATGCATACTCTTAAAGAGAAGCAAAATGAAGTTGGAATTGGAATCTTCAGGTAGGCTTCCCACTAAACTAGAAAAAAGAGATAGGCAGACTTGGGTTTTTTTTCTGTCTTCTTACTGACGAAAAAACCCAGTATTTGTGTGTGGGGTTTTTGTTTTTTGTTTGTTTTTTACTGACTGGCATGCTCTTCTCTGACATAAATCCAACAAACTAACCAGCTTTTCTAAAGAAAAACTTTTTTTCCAGATTGCTAGCACAGAGCAACCTCAAAGTATAGACATAGGTAGGGGAGGAAAAAAAGCAACTGCAACATGAATACATTAAATACGCCTTTGGAGCTCACAAAGACCTGCTGTACTGAATGGAGGTTGGTTGTTCAAGATAAGCCTGCTGTTTAAATCTAATCAGAAATAAACCCAAATATTTTTATAGTGAATTAAACAGAGGAAATGACCCTAAAGCACACAGCACAGTACCTTCTCAACAACTTGTCATGCAAAGATACATCCTCTGTCAGTCATCTGCTTGGACGAGCACTGAAGTACTCAGAAAAAGAGCAGTCTCAAATATCTGTGCTTTCGAATCCATCAACAGGGAATCTTAAGAACTTTAAATTGAACATCAGTCCATTCAGTCAGCTACAGTACATCCGAATTATCCTCTTCATCCACAGGGACATCTCTCATCGAAGCAGCATCCCTCCGCTTTTGATGCACAAAGACCTCAACATCTTCTGGTGAGGAGAAAACATAACTATCCAGCAAACTCCAGTTTAAGCTTTGCCGGGTATAATACAGCACATGACAAACCCTTCTCATGTAAATTCTGTTTGAATGATGCAAACACTTGGTGCTGCTTAGTGGGAGAGAGGGGAGTAGGTAGGAAAAAACCACAGATGTTTCTTTAAGAATTCACCATATTTTTTCAGTGAGAAGACAATATTTTAAAATTTTGGACAGTAGGGAAAGCCATTTGTACATTTGACTGGAAGACATTCTTTGTGCTCCATAAAGCCTGTCAGTTCTGTGGAAGTCAGCAAACAAAAAGAAACACTCTTTTCTGTTTTTCTTGGCTTTCCTGCTCTACAACTACTGTACGCTTGATTGTCTCCAGTCTGTATCTTGGAATTTAAGTGTTTCTGCACATCCAAGATAAAAATCTTTGGAGTATTATGAAGTTTTTTTCAAAACAGCTGAAGTAGGACTGGTGTATCTTCTTCACCTTGAGAATGTCTCATTGTTTCTGTAAGTGAAATCTCTGCAGCAATAATGATTTAGACAGACTTTTCCAGATTCTTTGTGGCCATTACCAATGGAACTCATTGGCACACGTGTATGTCTGTGATACAGTTTATACCAGTCTGCTATTTCCTCTTGTGGGCAGGTTTTCTTTAAAAACAAACAACCTTCCCCCCAGAAAAGCAACTCCCCCTCTTCCCCAAGTAAAAGCTGCCTAGACTTGGCAGGCTTTCGGCACAGCATGGTTGACACCTCTCTCCAGTTCAGCAGACTTGGCAACACTTAACTCCAAGCTTCTGGATCCTAATGAAGAAAACTGCTGAAATACTCCCAAAGCAAATGACTTTGGGGAGGCAGGTGTATGTGCAACTCAGGACTTCTTATGATCCAGGGGTGTAATTAGAAGGAAATTGGAAGGGAAGAGCCCCAGGACCTGCAAAAAATAGGTTATTTCCTGAGGGTTGATTTTTGTCCCAGGTGTTATGGATTACAACCTTTTAGTGGATTTCTCTATATGTGAGCATTAAAGACTCCACTTCCCTGAATGGCCTCATGCCTACAATGTGTGTGAGACAAAGTGAAGCAGCTTGGGGAGAGCACAGCTTTGCTCAGAAGACCACACACTTCTGTCTTGTTAGTACTTTCAGTAAACACACATAATTACTATCTTTTTTCTCTTTACTGGGGATGGGTCCCAGATATCCTTAACTTTATAAATTCTTTCTTATCTCTTGGGCTTATTCCTTTGTTTGGAATAGTAACTTTCTGTAGGTAGAGAGATTTACCTACGAACTCAGTCTTGCAGGAAACAAAACATACTAGCAACTGAAAAAGTGTGAATTCCTCCATCTGGCATTTTGCAGATGAATTTTTTTACAATGTGTAGTAAGGGTTATTTAAATGATGTTATTAAATAGAATTATAAAGAAACAAACTATTATACTGAAGATGCTTGTTAAAAATATCCTGTGCTTATTATTGCAGGAGTGTTTTGTGGCAAAATGATACCATGTTAGATTTTTCTTTCCCATCCTCATGTAATGACGGTGGGGGAGATTTTGGCATTATCATTCCTGTTTTTCACAATTCTTTAAAATGAGCCTAGTAGTTATTTTTCATCTCTGTCATCATGCTGAGTTGTTTGCTAACTTTCCCTGCAGCCATTTTGGGAGTTTTGTAGGGAGTTGCACAACATAAAGTGGAAGAAGTGGTCAAAATTATCAGAATTGTTCACCTAAATGCTTCACCCTGTTCCGTAGCACTTACTTGTGGGTTTTAGGCAGAAGAAATTTTAAAGAGGACACAGTTTCTGCACAGTAGAGGTGGCTGCAAAATTCTGGTGATCAAAGTGCATTCTTTGGAAACCGACATAAGAATCCACTTGTTTGCTGTCCTGCTTTTTGAAAGTTGTACTTCAGAAATGTTCAGCAGAGTTTGGTAGTACTGGGTAGAAGAAAATGGGCTGCTTGACAGGAATCTTCATTTTGTTCTAAGTTAAGCTGTGCCAGTACATTTTGCCTGGCAAATTGAACATCTTTCCTGAGATGCTTCAAAAAAGGAAGCAAATGCACTGAACTCTGAGTTTATATTACAGTGTCAATTTGGGTAAAAAACTGCATCAGGTTATTTATTGTTGGTATGATGCATTTTATTTTGTTTTGACAATACTTCACTCATGTTTTTCTTCTGCTTAATCAGTGTGTGTTTGCTTCTTAGCAATAAAAAGCTTTTAAATGTTTCACAAGGTACAGGATTTTTGCTGTTTTCTTGTCACTGAAATGGATGTACAGTATACATAAGAGAGTCCCTCAAAAAGAGACACCAATTATTAGTCTTCAAATGTAATTGCTCATGAGAAATGAGAGGTAGAAATGGAGACTAATTGTGTATCTGATCACCTGAGAATTTAATTTTAAAAATAGGCTACAGGCTATTATTTCCTAATTTTGCAATTCTTTGGAGATGTACAAGCGGTGATTAAAATGACTGTTAGAAAGTGATGTTACAGCATTTGTTAATAGAAAAGTAGGGAAGGATCTCGTTCCTGAGCTGCTGAATCCTTTCCCAAAAATACTAAACTAGATTCTAAAGTGACAGGCATTCAGGAAGCTGCATATCTTCAGCATATCTTTGATTTAAGCTTTGATTTAGTGCTCCCCTCATTTTTTGTTTAATCTTGGGTGGTTTTTGGATGAGAAGTGGACCAATTTAAATGGGAATGTGATACCTGATACCTAAAGAACAATGCAAAATTTAGAACCCTGGTTTGGTTTCTCTAATGCACCTATAGCTGCTAATAGTTTTATGTAGTTGGAATGTGCCTGCATAGTTTTGATTTCATGTTAAATGAAAGTTAGAAAAATCCTAAACAACATAACTTTAGTGCTGAAAACAATTAGTTGTCAATTGATTAATACAGTGGAATATCTGAACATATTTCAAATATAGTGTGTATTTATTTCAAGGTAACTTGGAAATGTGAATTGCTACATACATTTTCGGTAACAGTCATGGTGTGGATTCACCAAATTTACACAATTGTAACTACTGACCTTTTAATAAAATTACAAATCTTGGTTTAAAAATTGCAGGAATCATCCAATATTTATGGTGATTGTCCATCTAGGTTTATTTTTGTTTTCCCTTTTTTAATTATTATTTTCAAATGTATGTAAGAAAGGTGCAGTTTGAAGTCTCACCCAATTTAAGTCATCTATATAGCTGAAAAGTGGGTATCTTTTACTATTATCCCCCAAATTAATATGTGAAAGATGGGGATGGAAAAGTGTCTACAGTCTTCCATATTAATGGCTTCTTTTTTTATTTTTAAACACTGTCTATGAAATTAGCTTTGTTTCTTATTGCTGTATGGATCTTGTAAAAATATACATGCCAGGAGCACTGAAAGAACATCAGAGGCTGAAGAGAGGGAAGCAAGGCAGGCCTAAATTTTGTGACCTGGTGCTGCCAAAAGACCAATCATGGAATCACAGATTGTTTTGGGTTAGAATGGACCTTAAAGCTCATCTCATTCCACCCTCCTGCCATGGGCAGGGGCACCATCCACTATCTCAGGTCACTCAGAGCTGCATCCAGCCTGGCCTTGGACACTTCCAAGGATGGGGCACCCACAGCCTCTCTGGACAGCCAGTTCAAGTGCCTTATAGTAAAGAATTTCTTACTAATATCCAATCTAAACCTGCCCTCCTTGGTCTTAATACAAAAATAGAATAGAAAAAATGCAAGTAACTTAAGACTTGGTGAGGAGGAGGTAGTCTGGTAAAAAACCAGTTGAATGAGAATAGTTTTAACTAAAAATTTGATTAATTACCTTCTATAAACACTTCATTACAAACCCATGAATTTTTATATGGCAGTACCTCAGTGCAACATTTTCCTGTAGTGACTTTAATTCTCAAAATGACTTTTCTCACTGGAATACTGTTTTACAGTTTTTGAAAGATGAAGCTATGGTGCCTCAAAATACAGAGGCATATTAATGTCTCTTGCTGAGAGAGATGGAAAAACTTGAAAATCTAATTTCTAGCTCTGGGGAAAGCCCCCAAACCATTAGTACTGCAAAAGACTCAGAGGTATTAACTCTCTCTGTATTTCATAATTATCAGATCTATGTTTTTCACTAATGATTAAGCAATTATAGGTAGCCACCTGTAGATACTTATGAAGATAGGCTAAATTAAAATTTTAATGCGTTTTAATTTCTACCTTTGGTTATATTTGTAAAGTTATGGAACTTTTAAAAGTCTGAAACATTTTTCTTCATAGTAGAAGTTACCATTTTTCCAAGAATTCAGAGTACGCTTTTTTTAACAAGAGATTCCATCTCTTCCATATTCTACTCATCAGACATTTTTCTTTATATTGCTCATTTTCTCAGACCGTAAAAGTTTAAAGTTGGTGATGTTCAGTGTAACAAAATTACTTTGCTATTAAAGAATATATTCATGTGGAGCTATTAAAGGAAAAAAGGAGGAGAGGGACCAGCCTGTTAAAATTGCACAGATATGTTAGACAATATTAAGGGAAAAGAAAGAGCAATAACAGACCTATAACCCAGGACTGAAAATACGCTATATATCAAGTGATATAGTGAAAACGTACGTAATTTTAACCTCCGCGTGGAATGAATTTCTTAGTATAGCTTATAAATGTGTCTAATTTCTTGATATACAACACTGTCATCAGGTTATGACCTGATACCTTTTGGCAGACGCTTTGTGGACCTTGACAGTTAAGTACTCCTGACGTGTTTTTAGCTGGATAAAGCTATGTCTGAGGCAGTGCTGTTTCATGCAAGATGTTTGTGTCCCTGTGTGCACTAGGGTACTGTGGAGCCGACATCAAAGCACTTTGCACTGAGGCCGCCTTGATCGCCCTGAGACGCCGCTATCCCCAGATCTACATGAGCAGTCAGAAGCTGCAGCTGGACGTGTCCTCGGTGGTTCTCAGCGCGCAGGATTTCTACCACGCCATGCAGAACATCGTGCCCGCCTCCCAGCGCGCCGTCACCTCCTCGGGACATGCGCTGTCCCCCGTCATCCGGCCGCTCCTGGAGCGCACCTTCACTAAGCTCCTCGAGGTCTTACACAAAGTGTTCCCTCACGCTGAGTTCAGCCAGGGTGACAAAAGTGAAGGTGTGTGGTTTGGGGTTTTTTTTTTTTTTTTTTTTTTTTTTGGCAAATGCTGTTTCAGTTTGCAAGTTTTTCAGCTTGTCCACCTAGCCTTAGGTCTGGTGTGTATTTCCTTCAGTGTTAGGATGTGTTGTTGCAGGACATGAAAGAAAGAGGAAAGACTCCAAATATTTCAGAAGGCAAAGAGCATAGAAAAAAGGAATTATTGTCTAATTCTTACTACTTTTTATAAGGTGTTCCCATACAGACTTAACATGATTGGTGAATAGGAGTGACACCTCTCTAATCCCACTGGTTAACTAGAGAAACAGCAAAACACCACCTGGAGAAAGATAGTTTGAGAAAGGATAGTTGTTTGCCAAGATTGTTTTGAGAAGAAGCTTTCTTGAGAAATTTTTCCTTGGGAAAAAGTTAGCAGGTGCTAGCAGGATAAAATCTCTCAGACCCAGAAATATCAGGCCCACAAGGATGTAAATACTATTTGCTTGGATCTTACGTAATTATTTTTGCTGATTCCAAGTTGTTGTAGAATCTAATGACCTGACCTATACAGAGCAAGGTCCCATAGGTCTGAGTACCATCTATTAAAAGAACTCACAAGTAATTTACAACTTAAATACAAGAAATTATGGGGCATAATTAAAGGGCAGAACCAAAAAAAAAAAGTGAGACAGTGTTGCTGAGTGTAACAGGACCTGAAATTGATGCTCCTGTCCTCCACAATGGTTAGCTATCCTAAGTCCTTTGCTTGCTGGTGGTGCAGAGGCTTTGGGGGGCTCACAGCTCAGCTGGTGTTTGGCTGAGGTACCTGAGCCTGTGCAATGCTCATGTGCTGATTAAGAAGCAAGTCCTGAGGCTTTCCTCTCCTTGAAATGGCCTGGTCCACTCCTGATCCTCCAAGCTGATTCTGTGAGCTTAGCAAGTGGAGAATTATTTGCTGTTTTGTCAAGTTAACTTTTTTTACCAAATTAGTGAATAAAATCAACTCACTATGGGGTCAGTGAATGCCAGAAACCTGCTGCAATGGGAGCATGTGGGTGCTCCAAGGAAGCAAGGAATAAGAAGGACTGTTTTGACTGGCAGAGAGTCAGTAGGTTCTGGGGTTTTTCTACCTAGCTCTTCTCTGAGACATACTTTAATAGTTACCCTGGTCATTTCTTGGAAGTTAAATGTTAAACAAGATACCTTGGGTTTGAGATCTGTTTATTCTGATGCAGCCTACTGTTTTTATCTGGGATCATTCTCATCCCCCAGCTCTGTAAACAATACTTGGGGTTGTGTGTGATTAACTTGAAAACAACCCAGTCATAAAGCAAATCTGTGACAGCCATGACTTTCCTCTCATTCCTGTTCCAGAGCACGCCTTCAGCTTGCACCCCAGGCAGCTTAAGCTGATCCTTGTGCTGGCTGCTGCAGTTCTCCAGCCCAGCTGTGCATTTTTGCTCCATCCTTTCCACTTGCTTGAGTACTTCAGGTCCTTTGTTAAACTGTTTTAGCCAGAAAACTCATCCAAAAATGATGTATTTATATGTTTTCTGCTGACTGTGGTGTAGCTGGAGGTTTTAACAAGTGTTGGAGTTGGCCAGAGATGGGCCCTGGGAGCATGTGGTGGTGGGTAGGGGGAAATGAGCTGGTTTGCAGCTGCAGTTAGATCCTATTGGGCTCCCTCAACTGAAAGTTATTTCTGATGCTTAAGTTTCTGTAACCTGTTAGTAGCACCCAATTAAGAGATTGTCATTCTTGTTGAAGAATTGGTTTAAGTTCAGAATAATTTTCTGTGTTTGTATTTTTTACATTCCTATTTATTACTGCTCATTATTGGTAACAAATTGAGTTTGGAAGCTTAAGTTGATTTAAATAGTAGTTTTACTAGATAATTTGCTGCTATGGGTACTTTTTAAATGTTTGTAGATAATTGATTTTGAAGATGCATGAACTGAGTTTTCTTTTAGTACTTCCTTTAGTTTTTTCTTACCCCCTTAAATCTAAGAAAATACTGAATAACAAGCTTTAATCTTTGTTAAAAGCAGAAAAATCCACTTTCAGGTACAATGATTGCACACAAATGTAGATTATACAATGGGGCTTCAATTTTTTTTAAATTCAAAGTCAAGTATATAAAAGATGCTTACAGGTATGCTTACAATCTGCACATCAGGTTTTCTGCATTTCACTAGAATTTCCTCTTTCTTGTAATTCAATGAGTCAAATGCTTGAGCAGAGAATGTCACAGAGACTTGATACTTGGGATTAAAAGATGCAGGGCTGCCTTTTAAAATAATGCTGTATTTTAGGGAGAGAAAGCCAAGTCCAGTGCAAGAGCACAGGACTTAACTATGGCTACATTTGGTATACTGAAAATACTGTCTGTTTTAGGGACTGCTTTAGTGAGCCCAGAGATAGCAGGCTTATGTCCAGTTGATTTGGAGGTCTCCATCCTTAGCTTTAGCTAAATATCCAGCCACTTCTGTGCCATGATTTCTTGCTCTGGATTAGCTTTTGGCCACTGCTTGGAGTCTGCAAGCCTTTTTCACCTTTTCTCCCAAGGAGTGATTGTCAGGTGTGTGACTGCATCACAATTGACAAGAGATGTGGCACCTCCTCATCTCATGGCAGCAGAATATCATTCCTGCCCAGCCCACCCCAAATCTAGTTTCTTACATCACACAGCCAGCTAAGGGAACCTTTGTTGTCTCTTAAGAATTTTTCCTGGAACCCTGGGACAGTTTTTCCTGTGGCTTAGATGGCACCTCCATCTGACACTTGATACTGCCTTGGAGGAGATTCCTTTGTCCCGTGGTGATTGTCTGGTCAGTGTGGCAGGACCTGTGCCATTGCCTCACGTAAATCCAACGAGTCATGCAGTGGATTGGGTATTTGAGAATAATACTTGAATCTGTCTGTATTTCACACTTTCATTTCACAGCAATCCCTTTACTTAAGTGTCTGTGGCCAACTTGAGCTGCTGTTGGGATGTCTGGTGGTTGTCCTGAGCAGCAGTGTGCTGCAGTGATTGTGCTGCTCTCAGGAATGCTGCCCATCCATTGCAGAGCATTTTCTTGCTCAGCAGAGCTGGCCTCTGCAGTTCTCCTGCTGTACAGCTGAGTGGCTGTGGCCATTTTCATCCCATCATTGCAGGCTTCCTTCCCTATGGAAATGAGAATGAGTGTCCTTGCATAGGGCAAAAACAACTCAGCTCCTTTCCTGGGGCAAATTAACATCTTGCAGCATTTCTTTCCTATTGTCAAATCACACCAGGTAACTCTTAATCCCGTTGCAGCTCTGGGAGCTAATTTACCTGATTTTCAGCTCTTACCTGGTTGTTCTCCTTTAGTGTCATATTAGTAATTTTGCAGTTGTTTGTCTCTGAAGTGTGTCTTGTGAATATAATCAGTCTTTGAGCTTTTTGTTTTTCAAGGTCTGTATAGAAAGTGCTTCAGTTCATTGTGCTACCATATTAGCAAAGGAATTAAAATAGGTAAAGGCATGGTATATGAATATGGAATGCATTGAACTGATTTTGATAAAAAGTAGTTTTGTATTCTTCAGCAGATTATCAGAGGGTGGAAAACAATTCTTCATAAACATACACTGTCTAGGTAGTCATGCTGAGAATGATTTTGGAAGAAGTGTACCTGTGAGAATTTGGACACTTGGAACAAATAAATAATTACAAAATTCTATGTAGTCTGAGGAATGACAAATTTTATAGCTTCATCCTTGAAAAAGCCTGTAGCTGTGAAATAAACCCAAAGGAAGCATTTCATAACAAGTTAAACTTTTTTGTATTTGAAGAGTTATTTAGCTTGATTGTTTAAAAAACTAAATTGTAATTATGATTAGACTTCTACAGTATTTAATTTGTTTTGTTTTTTTGAAATAATAAGTACTTATTATTCTGAAGGCTGATACTTAGTTTTAACTAATTTCTTCCCCATTTGAAGATTTGTTATAATTGACACAAAGAAAATTGTAATGGCTTGTCTTGTTTGTTGTACTTGTACTTGGAAGTGATAAAGTTCTAATTAATACATCTCTTGGAACAGATGTACCAAGTCTAATATTAGATGATAGTGAAGATGAGAATGCTTCATCAATTTTTGAGACGAGCTGTCACTCAGGATCACCAAAGAAACAGTCATCAGCTGCTATACATAAACCCTACCTTCATTTTACAATGTGAGTGTTTCTCTGAATGCATATAATTCAGTGGATAAACCCAGGAGATCCTTACATCAGGAGAGCTAAAAAAGTTGTTCTTTTTGCTTTGGGGTGGCAGTGGGGTTCTGTGATGGAAACACTTAAGTGCACAAATAAGAGTTTTGGATGTGGGGGGTTCTTGGGAAAGGCCACATCCTACACACTGGAATCAGAAATGTTTTTCAATAGGCAAATGTAGATTAGGAGTAAAGATGCTAACAGCAATTGTGAATTTTAACAAACTACTTTGAATTGAAAGATTAAGAACTGAGAAGAGATGTATGTGGGAATATTTTGGAGGGGTTGTGTGCTTTTTCTTGGTCCAAAGTACAGTTGAGTTTTGGTGTATGCAGCTGTTTTGAAGCATCATATATAATTATTGTATTCAGCATTTCTAATATGCTTTTTTCATTGTTTTTCATGGAAAGTTTCAGGAAAACAGGCATTTAGAAAATATGTATGAAATTTGGATGAGTGTTTCCTGTATAAATTGGACTGGCTACACTAATTAACATTTCTTTGTTTTGTGTTAAGAATAGTTTTAGACTACTTTATGTGGTCGTTTCTGCAGGGAGTTTGCTGAAAAAGAAAATTAAGTTAGAAAAACTGGTCATTAGTGTCACTGTTTAGTAGAGCCATCTTGTGGAAAACTGCTAAAATTTTTATGCTAAATAATAATGCCAGAACAGAATTTATGGATATCTAAGCTTAAAAATAAGGATGAAAGTTAAAAGAGTTGGAGGGACATAGTTAAGTATTCTAATGCCAAATTTAAGCTTTTGTTGGGAAGAGGGGGAAGCCAAACCCAAAACAACAATAGATATTTGTATGGATGTGTGTCTTTAAATAAAAGAATCTCAGGACTGTGCTTATTTTTGCAAATTATGTAAGCCTCTCTGTCTGTTTTCTGAGCATTTTTGATTGTTGTGTGTATAACCACCACCACCAGAACTGAAAGCCAAAGGTCAGCAGTGTTCATTGCTGTTCCAAAATATTTAATATGAAGTAATACCAGCAAGTCTTGTTGCACTGCTTGAATTCATTGATGGGCAGATAAAATGCCTTAATGAGAGAAAATGCAAATTAATTAAAGACTTTCTTGTTTTATAATCAGTTTTCTATAAATGGAAAAGACTTTTAATGGAAAAACTTAATGTGTTTTTCTTCGTGTGTCATTTTTCCATAAAATTGGGAAAAAACACCCAAAAGAAAGAAACAAACACAAAATCCCCAGACCCCTTCTATGGATTGCTTACAGTTTCTTTCTCAATAGCAAAAAAACCCCCAAAATAAGTTTAACTTTGCAGTTTTTCTTTGAAGTCTTCCTTCTGTCCAGAAGTCTACTGATTAAAAGTGTATGAATAGGCTAAAATACACGATGAATAGTGATGTTATTCAACCCTAATTCAGGTCCTTTTTCTTAAATAAGTAAACTATTATAATGTTCATTGGTTCTTGAAAATCTTGGGCAGCACTTTAAGGGATGAAAGGATTGACCTGGGATTCCTGAGGCTACTGAAGAGATATGTTAGTAGCTAGGACTGAGCTAGAATGATTAAATTGCTCTCTTTACTGGATGTTCAATAAGTCTTTTTATATGATCAAGGAATTAGTTTTAAATAAACTGGTTATAATGAAAATTCTCATGAATTTAATATATGCATAGCTTCACACAGATGAGTTTGAATTAAATGGTTGTGAAACCAAAGAAAAGCTAAATCTTGAGTTATTGGCACCTGAAGTAGTATAGAGGGATAGCCAAGTTAGTTGATATTTTTAGGCTGTTATAGGAAGCTATTACCCATTACTGAAAGTCTTATGGATTCCTGAATACCTCCTGTATATCCATCCATTGATGACATTGGTGTGTTAATTGACTGTTGTAACTGTTCTGTCGCAGGTCAGCTTATCACCAGCCAACCTCTTACAGACCGAGATTACTGCTCTCTGGGGAACGAGGGTCAGGTCAGACATCACACCTTGCTCCAGCACTATTGCACACCCTGGAGAAATTCTCCGTACACAGGCTCGACCTGCCAGCTCTTTATTCAGTCAGTGCCAAAACGCCTGAAGAGTCCTGTGCACAGGTGATATTTCAGATTCCCTTGTAATGAGTCAATTATGTCATTCAGCTTTCTGCAGTGTAAAGGCAGCCAGTTGGAATGTGACTTAAAGTCCAGGGTTTTGTAGGCTCCTTCTATTTTCTGTTTAAAATAGAGAGGTCTCTAGAGGGTGATGGAAATCTCTCTAGTGACTAGTGAATGTAATTACATTTTTGACCTGCCCCCTCATCACATACCTAGTGCTAAGTAAGTCTAATCTGGATATTCAGTATCTGATGTTCATTTTATTCACTTGTGTATAGATTGGTGTGCTGTGGTTCTAGGTTCATTTGCTTAGTTTTAGGTGTTTTACATTTCTAAATAGCTTGTGGTGAATACTGCATGAATTGCAAAATAGTTTGATTTTCATCTTGATTGTTCAGTCATAGCAAGTTTTTAAAACATACATATTTTTAAAAT
The DNA here is from genome assembly GCF_965231275.1 of Zosterops lateralis. Taxonomy (NCBI): domain Eukaryota; kingdom Metazoa; phylum Chordata; class Aves; order Passeriformes; family Zosteropidae; genus Zosterops; species Zosterops lateralis. The sequence goes on along the minus strand of NC_139764.1, from coordinate 106,709,930 downwards.
AAAGTAGTTGCTTTGTAGTCTCCCTGGCACGTTGACATAAAAGAATTGAATGCTGTAGCTAAGAGTCACAAACACTTGTGTTTAGAAAGTCTTTAGATAATTCTATTCTGCTGGAACATTTGTCTATAAAATACCACAAACATGAATCATTCTCTAATGTGCAAGAACTTTGTTACTCACAGCTGATGGTAACAATTAGTTCCTTAGTTGAAATACGGCTGTTTCTTTTTAATTAGATCTTTCGTGAAGCTCGAAGAACAGTACCAAGTATAGTTTACATGCCTCATATTGGTGATTGGTGGGAAGCTGTCAGTGAAACTGTGAGAGCTACTTTCCTAACTTTGCTGCAAGATATACCATCTTTCTCACCTATATTTTTACTGTCTACCTCTGAGTCCATGTTTAGTGATTTGCCTGAAGAGGTAAGTTTATTGTGGAAGGAGGCATTGTTAGGGGGTTCTGTGCTCTTCTGAATGTTTTATCATGTAAAATAATTTTGTTTCATAGTGGCTTTCTACCTTAATTTAAACTATGTCAGACAGAAAATGTAATAATTATTGATTGTTAGTAATTTTCCTTAAGGAGGGATGTATGTCTGTATTACTGATTCTCATAAGCTCCATGCTACTCTACTGAGAAGACAAAATTGTTCATTTTCTCAATTGTTCTTTTTGACAAATGACTCCATTATAATTAAATGCAGATTTAGTCTGAAGGCCTGACCTTGAGCTTTACATTTTCTGAGGCTCTGGATAGGGAGAGGGTTCCTGGTTTTGTTCCTTAACATTTTATGTGATTTTTTTTTTCTCCTGCCCTTTTACTCTCCTTGTACTTCAGGAATGGCCATTGTTAGGATCATTGGATACTGAGAGTTTTGTTACTATAAAAAATTGAGTGAGAATTACAAATGTTTATTTGCCCTTTGCTGTAAACACAACTTTAGGTAGAGCGTACTATCTCCTGTCCTATGCCTGATTTTGAAAAGTTTGTGACTAATATTACAATATGGTCATTGTTCATGTCTTTTTCAGTGGGGGCTCATTTTTCTTATGTTCTTTTTTTTTTTTTTTTTAGCTGAAATGTATTTTCAGAATCCAGTATGAAGAGGTTTTTTATATTCAAAGACCAAGTGAAGAAGACAGATTGCGATTTTTCAAAGGCTTAATTCTTGATGAGGCAGCAATGCCCCCACCAAGAAGGAAACAGGCTGGTAAACTAAGTTACAGTAAAACCAATAATAATTTGATCCTAATGTTTTATTTTATGTTACTTTCCTTTTTAAAAAGGTGTGGGTAATTAACAGTTAGTTTAATCACCATGTGACAGCATTAATCAGTGCCCAGAATAAATTTCATAGTTACAGTTAACAGTTGTTGCAGAGCTGCGGAGTCGAGGATGCAGTGATTGTTAGATCCACGATGCATATTAAATAGACACAATGACATTTGGCGTGGCATAATCCAAAGAGCCACTGTACTGTTGATGTTCCCATTGTCTGATTTCTTGTTCTTTTCCCTAGCTCTTCGTGCCCTGGAAGTTCTTCCTCTTGCCCTGCCATGTCCAGCCCGGGAGCTGTCAGAGGCGGAGAAGCAGCGGATGGAGGACCAGGAGGAGAACACCCTGCGGGAGCTGCGCCTGTTCCTCAGGGATGTCACCAAGAGGCTGGCCACAGACAAACGCTTTAACATCTTCAGCAAACCGGTGGATATTGAAGAGGTCTTGTTTCAGTAATGTGCAAACAATGAAGTTGAAAATATTAGAAAAATAATTCAAATTAATGGCTAAATTAGTCAGAAAAATAGATGTTTGATCCATGATCTCTCTGGTGTAAGATACTGATTTTTAGTGGTGGTACAGTCATAGCCTCATTGTCCGTGGTGCAAGAATTTGGAACACGTTCTATTGCCAGTGACCCTTGGAAAAACCTTGTGCATTCCTGTCTGTTTTATAAATGAAATGAGCATTTTAAAATGCCAACACTCCTGTCCTTGCCAGTGCTTCTGAAATACTTGAAACCATAAATATAATTCTTTAATAGAAGCTTTTACAGCATTGTAATCATAAACATGATAATATTGGGAAAGTGATCTGTGTTCTGTAATGCATTCAGCATTAATAGTATTGTTGCATAATTTCAGCATTAATGCTTGTGGATGCCATTAATCACAGATGGTAGCACATTATAAGGCATTAACTGGTCGATTATGGACTGTACACACCTAACTGATGAGACAGTTCGATCTGCAAATTTATTTTCAGGTGCTGCTGTATGAATAGGATGGTGTTTGGTCTGACTTTGAGATCAGATGCTGGCCCCCTGCAAGCTTTGCAGGCTTACTAGCTGAAAAAAATTCCTAATTGCTTCTGAAGAGAGAAGCATCTCTTTTGGAAGACAGTAAATGATGAATATGGGACATCAGAAGCCCAGTATTGTAAAAAGCAGATTTGGAGTGTAAATTCCTTGCAGGGTGGAACATGCATCTTTTATGGGGTGATGCAGTTCTGTCTTAATTTGAGCTTTCCATAGTGTTCCACAGCTGACTGTTTTTGAAAGCCTGGTGAGCTGTTTAATGTGGCAACCTACAGTGTGAGCATGGTCTGAGCAGTAACTTGGTTTGATTTTTCTTGTGAAACTGGGAGGTCCATTATTGGAGAAACTCTTCATACTTGTAGTGAAGTTAGTTCCTTTCTGTCAAGAATTTGTGCTCTAAACTGACATGAATATAGGCATATAGAGAAAGAACAAGTAACTGCCCATTTTTGTAGATGAAAAGAATAAAAATGTGAATTTGTTGTTTGAAGACTTGCCAGAACCCTGCCAATATATCACAGCACCAGAAATAAAATGTAATCCTTTTTTGTCCCACCTGCTGCATTTAAGCACAGGACTAGCCTTTCTTTTTCTACAACAGCTTGTCTGCTCTACTTCCTTAGAAAATATGTTAGATTTGTTTCACTCCTACTTGCATTGCAGAGGATGCTGCTGTGTGATAAGTCAAGGATTTTCCTGACTAAATCAGCAGCAATATTTACAGCTTTCAGTGAAGATTTTCTGATGCTGTTGCTAACAAGAAAAGGAAGCCTGTGGCTTAGCTTTCCAGTCTCTGAATCAGATATTATAATGTTTCCATAAAGGGAGACAAAAAGAGAATTTTTGCCATTTTAATTTGTCAATATAAATTTCAATGTCTGTATTTAAGGAATTAGGTGAGTCATTGCTGTCCACTGAAGTAATGCATTAATGTTAGTTTATTTTGTAATATATGTCTACAGGCACTATATTAAAAAATCTTATAGAGCCATTATGGCTGAATATGTATTTAAGTCTTAAGTGCTTTGGCAGTGACCATCATATGTGGACAATTTCAAAAGAAAAAAATGCAGTTCTGTTTTAGATGCTGCCAATGTTTTTAATTGTCTAATCTAAATCCCACTGAAACATTAATTTTTTTTTCTGTGAAGGAAATAACAAATTCATAAATTTTTGGGTGGACTTTGTTACAGCTGCTGTGCTGATACATTTGACCATTAAGGCTGAGACCCTTGTGGTATCATGAGTTATGTTAAACACTTTTTAGTGTCCCCCATCGGTTGCTGAATCTCCAGTTACGATCTAAGCTTATAGTAAACCATGACACAAGGCTTTTTCTTTAGATTGTCCTTCTGTACAGCCAATCTAACATCTGCAGTCAATAAAACCTGACTTTTCTTTGTTTAACAAGTGATTGAAGAAACTATTTAATAGAAGGTATTTAAAAGCTGATAATTTGGCTGTTAAGTTTAATGAGAACTTTACCTACAAAGTGAACAAAATAGAGCTTCTCTAATTTTTCCTAGGGCTTCAAGTTAGAATGATGGGTTTTGCCTTTTTAGTCCATGACATTGTTATAGCACTATAAAAATCTATAACTAAATCAGTCTAAAATGAAAAATACATTTACAAGTATATTGCCTCAAAAATACTGTTTAATTAATTTGGAAAGATAAATCAAAGCAAGCTTCTGAAGGAAAAGCAGATTTGGAAGTCCTGTGTTTTTAGCCTGATAAAACTTCCATTTTTAAAATAAGTCTGCTTAGAAATCAAAATGTTTAGTAAATGTCTTAGAGCTAAGCATGTGGAATGAATCCAAATATAAAAGATATGATTGTCAGTGTTCAATATGAATGCATATGGTCCTGTGTCATTTCTGTGTGCTGTTTGTTTATAGGTTTCAGATTACCTTGAGGTTATCAAAGAGCCAATGGATCTATCAACAGTAATAACCAAAATTGATAAACACAACTACTTAACAGCCAAGGATTTTCTAACAGACATTGACCTGATCTGCAGCAATGCTTTGGAGTACAATCCAGACAAAGATCCTGGAGGTAAGAACCTACTTCTTTTTGGCCCATGTAGACCTGAAACTTCATCTCATATGCTGTTGCTATTCAGGCATTTAGATAAGCTGCATGCTTTGTGATAATTAGGATAAACAAGTCCTAAGGGTCTGTGTTTTCATATTCTAAGGCATGGAGTGCCCTGGGGGACATTAGAAGAGCAGGAACACTGCAGCATTCAGAGCTGTTTTCTAATAAATTAGGTTTTGTAGTTCCCTTTCAAATTTGATAGTTGCTTTTTGGTATCTAGACTTTGTATATGCAGCAAAACCCCACCGTAATTTGGAGAGCTCTGTAGAGAATCCTTGCACAATCTGGCAGTGGTCTGCTGTATTTCCATGTTAGCTTAAGACATGAAATTGGTATACAGAAATTCTACATATCTGGGGATAGAAGTAAAACAGGGTAAATCACCAGGCAAGGAAGTCAGTTGCAGCTGATTAGGAGAGATTAGACAGTATTGTCTTGACGAAGTGTGATGGGATACTTTCAATTAAAAAGGAATTTGTAGACTGAAATGCATGTAAAAGCTGTTCATGCTCCAAACTAAGGGAAGAACATCTTGTGTGCTCTTTGCTAGAGCTGTCTTACAGTGCACATTGCCAAAAGAAAGCCTTTCAGCTGGCAGCTTCAAGAGTCATCAACAAAGCATCAACACAAAGCACCCTTTTAATGTACAGTTCTATTAATATATGTGGTACTTGGAGATCAGCGTCCATCTACAAATGGAGTCCAATGTGTTAAAAAGTTTTTCATGAAAGCTTGTGAAATTGCTTTAGCAGGCTAAATCCTGATTTTTCTGTATTATTCTTCTCAAATTTTTACTTTTCTGAGGCATTTTGCAAGTGTATCATGTGTGGACTAGATACAGTTTAGTCTGGTCAGACTTGTTTCACATTGCCTTTTGAACCCGGTTCATATTTGTAGAAGATTAACTTTATTTCTTCAGTTTATGATGCACTATTTTCTTTCAACTAAAAAAGTCCATTTATTTTCTGTTCTTGATAACACACTTTTGAGGACTTCTAATGTGCAGTTGATGTGAATTAATTAAAGCCCTTGATGGGCACTTGGCATTCAGAGTGTATCTGAAGAGCACCTGTTTAGGGATATTTTGATTTTCCTTGCTGTCAGAACTGAGCTGGGAGAAATTGATCTGGCTCTTTCTAGGCTCAGTTTTGGAGAGGAAGGAACGAAAAATTGTTCTGTCCTCTGCTGTTAACAACAAAACATGTATTGCTCTTCTGGCATGCAGGATTTCTTGGGCTGTTGTGTGAACACATCTGAAACAGCACATTATGGCTGTTCAGAGGAAGCATTCCATGCATTCATTAAATGAATATTAACCTATACATGTTCACATTCTTTAAAGCTGGACATATATGCTTGCCTCTGCTTCACACTTGAATTTGCAGAAGACTCATACTGCACCTGCTTTTGAGCTGTTGTTAAGTTGGAAAAGCAAAGGGAGGACCAGACTGACTGATTTTATCTGCAGTCTGGATATCAGAAACTGGCTAACTGGCTGCTTGGGGATTTTTTTCCTGGTACTTTGCTATAAAATTTCAGACAGGTTCTGTAGTAAGACAGGTTGGGGTTTTCTTGCTCCATTGTTTGACTGGGAAATGTTTTTGAAGGCATGAGAACATAACCGTTGTATGTTGGACATGAGTGTTTGCCTATTGAAGCAGTGTCTGGGGGAAAGTCTTGCCCAGCACAGGATTAGAGGAAGGTAGTGGTTCAGTCAAACACCCCCATTTGATTCTTTTTTATTTCTCTCCCCTCCCTTCCTCCTTTGTCAGGGCTTCTTAAACTTTATTATCTGACCAAAACTTTGAATTCTAATATCTCAAAATTACATCTGGAATGAATGCAGTGTGGGTTTTTTTTGTCATCATAAAACATAATGCTTCACAAATATGTGGGCAAAATCTTCCAACTTTCAGTAGATTTAATGGACAGTAGTTTTCAGTAGATTTAATGGACAGAAAATGTTGGGCTCTTTTGAGCTGGATACTGGATAGTCTCTTTCACTCAGCAGTTTTTCCAGCTGCAAAACCTGTTCTTTCTAGAATTAAAAATATTCCAAAATAAATATTTAGTGATATTCTTAATTGTTGTCTTTAAAGATTATTAAAAGATTAAATCTGCTGGTTGTACAATATGTTCTAGACATTAATGTTGATGGTTACTGTTGAAGTACCTGCAACAGCTGAAAAAAGTAATTCAGTATGGATGGATTGGCAAATTAAATATGTTTGTACTCAAGTCAAACAATGAGTGTTATAGGTTTCATTGAAAAGCTACATTCTAGATGTCAGTTTTCTCCATGTATGGTCTTAGTTATTAAGTTATTCTTACTTTACAAATTTCAGTGGTGGAATAATTTGTTTTGTGCATTTCAAAGGTAGGGGAACTGGTCTGTTTCTTTCTGAGTTGCTTTTAGGCTCCCAGCATGGGCAGTTTGTCCTCTTCGCCAAATAAGGCTGAAAATATAGCTCACTCGAGGCTTGTTTCTTGCCAGTTTTTTTAAAATGAATTAAAATAAGAAACAGCTATTCAATATAAGGAATAAAATAATGTGTTTTAGCCCACTTTTGATCAGTTGGTAAATAATAATTAGGCAAAAATTTCAGGTTAAAGAAAAAAACAACAGGGAAGGAGCATAAGTGAGGCAGGTCTACCTTACAGCTGCAGGTGATGTCTGTGTGACTTTGCAGGCAGTATAACTGTGAATATTCCTAGACTCCAGTGGGTAAATTAATTCCTGGATGATTCTGTTACTTTTGGACTCTTTGCACTCCACTCCATTATACTGTGTAGATCTGCCTGTGGAAACTGGCTACACCTTATGGCAAGTTGATTTTGGTGTGTTCATCATTCACTGTTTGCATTTGTTTATAGATGCCACTGTGGATTAAAGTAACAATTTATACTTCTGAAAACGCCTGTATCTCTTCAATAGCTGGGTTTTGATTTTTGAGTGTTCCGTGGTATTGATTCATTTTCATACATCCCTAATTTTTCCCAGTTACTTCTTTTTATATCAGTGTTGTACTATACAATACAAACAACATAGAAATGCAGAGGAATTTTTGTAATTCTGATAAAAAAATGTGCTGTCCTGTTTTCTAGATAAAATAATTAGACATAGAGCGTGTACTTTGAAGGACACTGCTCATGCCATCATTGCTGCTGAACTGGATCCAGAATTTAATAAGATGTGTGAAGAAATCAAGGAAGCAAGAAGAAAAAGAGGTATGTTTAACTTCAGTTATCATAACATAACACATATAGAGACCCTCTATAGACAGATAGGAACGGGCTCATGTTCACAAGCCATGGATCTTGTGAGGGGCTTCAACCACCCCAGTATATACTGAAGGGACAACACAGAGGGCAGAAGCAATTGAAGAGGTTTCTAGAATGAGCAGAGGACAACTTCTCCAAGTCGTAGAGGAGCCGCAAGAAGGGGTGCTGTGCTGGACTTCGTTCTCACCAACAAGGAGGGGCTGATGGGGAAAGTGAATCTCAAGAGCAGTGGAGCTGCACTGACCATGAAGTGGAGGGGGTTGAGATCCTTAAGGCAGCAAGAAGGGTGCACAGCAAAGTTCAGTACCTTGGACTTCAGGAAAGCAGGCTTCAGCGTGTTCAGGGATCTACTTGGTAGAGTAGCCCTGGAAGGAAGAGGGGCCCAGGACAGCTGGATTGCCTCCTCCAAGCTCAGGAGGAATGTTTCCCAGCAAAGAGGAAGTTGGGTAAGCACATCAGGAGGCCTGTGTGGATGAACAAGTTGATCGTGGATAAACTATAACACAAAAGGGAGCCCTGCAGAAAGTGGAAACTGAGAAAGGTAACCTGGGAAAACTACAGAGAAACTAAGCAGCCAGGGATCAGGTTAGGAAAGCTAAAGCTCTGGGAGAATTCAACCTGGCCAGGGACAAGGGCAACAAGAAAAGCTTCTGTACAAATATGGGATAGAATTCACAGATCTTCATACAAAAATTTAAATTTAATTTTGTAATAAAGAATGCATATCAAATTCAGACAGTGCAGGTTAAAGAGTGACTGAGCTTAAAACCTGTCTACTTCCTATTCTGTGAGCTGAACTCATAAAGACACCATCATCCTTTCCCAGAAGAAGGATGCGTTGCCTGCTGTTACAGACAGTACTATAGAACCTGATTATCCAGTACATGTTAGGGTTGCTAACTTCTGATGTGGATGTGGTGGAACCAGAGCTGTGTTCTGAAAGTGCCTGTAATATGGTATAATAAGAATTACGATAAGGGAGAACAGCCTTTAAACTGGATTTTTAATTCACCCTGGTATGTGTACAAGTGTAGTTTTGGAGATAACGTATTGATTTTTTTGATTAAGAAACAACCCTTGCAAGTCTGTGTACAGCTTCTAAGGTGACTAGGGAAAGTTATCAAAAGTCCAAATATATTCCTGGTGTGGCAACCGTGCTCTGTTTACATAAAAAGAATCTACCTCCAAAAGTTTTAAAGTTTTGAAAGTTGAAAAAGGTTGAAAATCACTGAACTATAACATTAGGACAAAATTTCATGCTGATTTAGGGATTACTGATTTCAATAATTCCAGCTTTACCTTGGCAAGTTGTTTCCTGCTTTGGTATAAAGCTCCATTATTTGATTTCTAGGTTGAATTGGCTGTCTTACCATTCAGCTGCTGATTCTTGAAATACTTCTGTTGGTAGATTGAAGACCCTTTATTAATAAATTTCTTTGAACTATGCAAGTATCTATAGGCTTTCTCTTCTTCAGGTTAAAACAGATACAATTCTTTGTATTTTCCTATTCAGTCATCCGTGTTTTTGTCTAATTTTGTGCAAGCTTCCAATGTGTGTCTTGAATTGTGGATAAATGAACCAATTGTAATTCGCTGTGGCTGTAAAACAGAGCTAATATAATGCCTTCATTTCTCCTCTGTACTTTTCTGTTAGAACTACAAGAATATTCACAATTCTGGCAGCAACGTCATGCTGTGAGCTGTGCTCAGTTAATTTTCCAAGTCCCCATGACCATTAAAGGTTATTGCTTCCAAGGTTAAAGTAAATGTTTGTAAGAGCTCTTTGTTACAGAGAATGACTCTATGGCTTGTAGTCCTTTCTTGCAAGTTTGCAAGAAATGGAATGCTTGCCCTCCTTTTTGTGGCAGTGGCCCAGTAATAGATATTTCTGGGGACAAAGCCTGCAGACTCTGTTGAAAGAAGGGCAGTGTCTTAAGTCATAATTAAGGGTGATGGTATCATGCAATGAACTTGTTAAATTAGAAAAAGCAGGTACCATTGTTATGAGATGCTGGTAAGAAGGCCTTCAGTTACAGGTACATGATGAGCAGCACCAGTTTATGGGACAAAACAACTCACAGACAAGAATGGGCAGGATTCAAAGTGGATCCAGTACATTGGCATGGAAACTGTTACAGTGTCACAGGTACCTGCAGGTGACGCTTGAAGATGTTTGTGCTTCTGGACCACACTTGGTGGGTTCAGTGACAACTGAGCTCTGCAGTTGGTCCAGCTGTAAAATGTGCAAGACTAAGATCCCTGACTGGGTTAGTAAGGAATGCTAACCAAAGCAAGTCCAAGAGACTTGGAATGTGTGGAAGAGGCTGTGTTAGATTAACTGTTTATGAACAGAGGAAAATACCTCAAGCTCTTGAGGTGTGAGGAAGCCTCACGCTGGAAGGCAAGCACAGGATCAGGAGTTGGTAGTGCAGAACACCTGGATGGTCGCACTTCAGGACTGGAGTCTTGGCACTGATCAGTGTGTGATGGATGGATGTGAATGCTGATCAGTTCTGCCGTTATTCTCATTTTGCTCTAAAGAACATCCTCAGCAAGACAGCAGATCAGGACAATCACAGTACATCACAGACTTTGACATGTGCCCTGTATCAGAGCATTTTGAGCAAGGGATGAAAAAAGCTAAAAAGCTCCTTATCCATTTTCTTCACAATTTTGTTAGCAAGTTACTTAGCAATCTTATGTAGTTGTAAAATGGAAGGTATTTTCTGCATGGCTTTTTTTCCACAATTTTCCTGATGATTTTGGGGGAGTGGTTGTGCTGTTGGTTTTTTTTTTTCCACACCTCTGCTATTTTTACTTAGTACTCTAACTGACCAGTCTCAAGAGTGCTGCACATAAACTGTACAGTAAAATCAGTATGTAGAAGTCAAACTAGAATTTCTTCTTCCTCTGTTAGTGAAATGAGGTGCCATTGTCGAAAGATGGTAAGCCTAATGACAGCAAGTTTTAAGTTGGTAAATTAAGAGCTATATATCCTAGACTACTGAAATTTGCAACTACTTGTGAAGACCAGCAAAGAGGTAGAAGTGATAATTGTTTTGAGTAATGAAATATGTTTGAGATGCAGTTTAAATTTTTGTAAAAGTACCTAGAAACCCATGCTGTAATTATTAATTGTGACATGAAAGATTCTGTGTAAATCTTTTGATTTCTGCATCCATCAGTTTTGGAGCTTTTTGTCAGGTCTTGATCACTTGGTTCTGGTTTCTGTTGGAGACATGGTATAACATTTTGAAGACCATTTTAGTGGATGGATAGGAAATTCTAGTTCACAAATACAAAACTTCAGATATTAATTTATGTCTTTAAAATGTGCTTAACCAATATGAAAGTTTGCTTTTTTAGAATTTAATTAAAAACCTATGAAGCAGTAGAAGCTATGAGATGAAGTTATATTACAGGAAGCAAACCACACTTTTTGTTAAAAGCAGAATTGCATTTTCTTAATTTAAGAGCTCAGATTGACTCTGAAAAGGATCCATTTTACATAACATAGATCACAGTGACAATACAACGTTCTTATTCAGATATTCTTTTTGATATGGCGTACAATGCCATTATAAATTGCCACTTATTTTAAAACTATCTGTTTAAGGAAAAGATTGAAATGGTCACTAAGAATTTACTTGTAGAGGAAATATGAATAGAAGGGTCAATCTTTGGGGACCCAATGATTGTGAGAGACAGTCACATTTTTCTAATCCATCAGAGCTGACAGTTTAAGACCATGCAACCTGTAAGCTGTTTTGTCAGCAGAAACCAAATATTCTTGATTCAAATCCTTATTTTGAATGTCCGGGTAATTCCTATTGCACTATGGTGCTCCAAGTTTTTTCTTTGATTCAGTAGATTCCTGCAGCTTGGTTTATTTAAATAGGTATGGTTGTCTTTTGCATGCAGGCTTATCAGTGCCAGCAGAACAGGTAAATCCTCATGGTTCCACTGTACGGAAAACAGAAGCCAGAGTTGAAGAGGCATTTCGGAGCAAACAAAAACCCACCATGGCCGTGTGGCCCAACTCTGCAAACAAATGTGCTTGTAAGTACCTTGTGCAAAGATAGTTGTGCAAAATTAGATCCTTTCAATGGCCTTTAAAATGTGTCTCTACTGCTGCTTACTGATTATTTCCAGAAGTAATTTCAGGCATGAAACAACACATGGAACTAAGAAATACACCTTCTAGGAGTACATAAAATTTCTGCCCAAGAGGTATAAAAAAGCAGGATTCCTGGTTTTGTGATAAAGAATAATTTTTTTTCTAATGGAGTATGAGTATTTCGCATTTTTTGTTGTAAAAAATGTTTTATTGTAAAAAACAGTAAAAGACTGTTTTCAGTATAAGGCAACTCAGATCCAATAAAGACACTTTCCAGTGATTTGATGAGGTTTTAGGTTTGTTTACTCTGTGTATTAGTAGGTAAATACCTCCACACTGCTTAATACTCTCACCTGCACTACATTGAATTCTTACCTTCAGTACATTCAACATCATGCTCAAAGCTACAAAAGAGATTGCAAATTTAAGTGTATTTTCCTTTATGGCAGTGGTTTTCAACAGTCAGTAACCATTACTGGAGGATGTTAAGATGCACTTCCTGGAGCCTACTGAATTAATCCAGTTAAGTGATCAAAATCTCTAGGATTGTGAGGTGTGATTGGGTAATCAGAGGCAGTCCTAATTATTTCCAAGGGGTAAGTTGATTAGAACAGGCAAATACATAGGAGATACTTTCATTATAAGGAAAACAACGACTCTGGGAGAAAGTGAGTATAGGAGATACACTGATAGTTGCACCTGGCTCTCCTGCTGAAGATGTGGAGTCCATTATTAATATATTATCAGTAGCATTATCAATTATTGCTGATTGATGGCAAACTGATTGAAGCGGAAAAATTTTCATTTTGGTCTTTGTGCTGTCCTTCATGGTGCTTTTCCTTGATGAGAAATCATTTTCTAGGCATGGCAATAACTGCCCAGAGATGAACATTGTTTATATATGAATGATAGTGTTGATGTAAAATGGTTTAATTAATTAGAGGTGTATGATTTTATTTCCCGAAGCTGTAATTTCTTCCGTTAAAGGAATTAAAGTCAATTGTACAGAATTATGGTTAGAATAAATTGTTATATAATAAATTGATGATGTGGATCCAAGCTGTTCTTTATTCATTTGGCAGCTCATGCAAAACAGAGAGTGTAGGGAAGGGATTCCCAATTAATTTTTTTTGATTTCCTATGAAGTCCAGGATGGAGATTCTCCCTCTGGCTGCTCTACAGAGCACTTTGCTGGCTGTGCATGCTGAGCAGCAGACGGTGGGGTTTATGGACCTCCAAGCTGGACATCCCTTGGGAAGGGGGAGAGCAGCCCTTGCTGGTGACTCACATCCAAAAGCAGCTCCAGGACCTCTTTCACGTCCCCTCTGTTGTGGAGGCAGCAGCAGTTGTTTGAAAACTTGAGCCATCAGCTGCAGGAAATTGCCAGTGTCTCTGTGCAAACAACAACGTTACTGTTACGGCACTGATCCTGTTTGTATTTTCATGATCTAGCTTGGAAGGCAAGAAAATTTGAGGCTTAGTGGTGTTTGGGTGTTTGGGTCTATGATCAAATGAAAATCTGCCTTTTAAGGCTGAGTCTAGGAAAGGTAACTAATCCAGGAGGGATGTGATGCATCTGGTAATCAAGAGAGAGAACCAGGAATTGATGAGCAATCAGAAATCTGCAGAAAGGATTCAAGTAGTAGATGGGCACTCTTGAAGATTGATGTGGTCAGTTCAGCAGAAACTAGAAATGAGGAAGAGAAACGGCCTTTAAAGGATACTTGGAGGATAAGCTAGAGAAAGGTGAGAGCAGAACTGAGCAGATTGTGGGGAGCGCAAATAGCAGAAAATGAAACTGTGGATTGTGATTGTTTAAATGGAAGAAGTAAGTTTGGAGAAGGGATTTCTGAAGAGGGATTATTTTAGAGGAAGAGTGGAATTTTTTATGGTCACAAAATAGTATTTTTTAAAGACTATAATATATTGCACAATCAGAGTAATAAGAAAAATTATTAATGTATTTTAATTAAACAGGATAAAACCATACTTCTCAATAATTCTGAAAATAATTGCATGTTTTCTGCTGTTTGAATTTGAATTAATGTTTTCCCTTAGAGGAATCTAAAGAAAAAATCACCAATCATAACATTATTTTCCTTATCAGTTATTACTATTTTTTAGGAGCTTTGTTTTACCATATTTTAGAAAGAAGCTGCAAAAAGGTTAATTCAGATGACAAACCTGAGAATTCTAAAAGGTATTATTGTCAAGTATCTTCTCTAAAAACAGAGAGGACAGCTGAGAGTGCTGCAGCCTTGCCAAATTTAGGATCCTGCTCAGGGCTAGTAAGGTAGAGAGTCAGAGTTGGATTATTATGTGTTGGTTTGTTTTCTGAGGTTATATATTTTGTATGAAACTTTATTTAGTTTTTTAATTACCTATTATTTTGTGATTCATTTAATTTTTCTGGTGTATTTTAGATACTTTGTTAATTTGATTAGACCAAATGGGCTGTTGGAAATGTGGCGCATAAGTAATTTTTCTGTTTGAAGGCATGGTGATACACATTCCTGAGTTACATTTCATCTGCAACTCCCATTTCCCTTGCTGAAGGTACAGCTGTGTGAATTGTGTCTCACAGTATAGATGAGTTTTAAAAGTATTGAATTGCTAGAAGTTGCTGAAAATCTATTTGGAGAAGTTCTGCCACAATATAAAATATTTCCATTATCTACTCTGTATTTTGAGAAAAGTGCAAGTATTCTGGTGGGAACTTGGAATGGGACAGATGTCAGAAGTCTGATTGAAATAGTTTTATGATTGTAGAATCACAAAATTACAGTGGTTGGAGGGAACCTCTGGAGATGTTCTAGTCTGGCTCCCCTTAGAGGTGGTTGCTCAAGGATTTGTCCAGTTGAGTTCTGGACATCCCAAACAATGGGGGCTCTTTGTCATGCCTGGGGAACCTCTTGTAGTGCTTGGATACAAATAATAAATTCTTTTCCTGAATTTTGGGTGTCTCGTATTTCAGTCTGTGCCCATTGCCTCTTGTCACTGGGCAGTGCTGAGAAAAGTCTTATTTTGCCTTTGTATGGAGCTGTGTGGAAAAGGAAACCACCAGCAGTGTGCAGTTTGGTGTGTTTGCTTAATTAAGTGGTTTAGATACATGTTAGCTCAGAAAGCATTAGCATCTCTTTAATCATTGGGATCCTGTACAATAAAACTGCATCCAGCTGCTCCATTTTGCCAGTAGATGGGGCATGGTACATACTATTTTACTGTCGTGCACTTGCTTCCTTTAGAGTTACATATAAATAAACTCTGTGGGAAAGATTTGGCTTTGCATTCTTATCTTTTTTTGCAGCATTTAATGATAATATATTGTAGTGATAGACTGCAGATTTTATGTTTTCTTCATAGAGAAGATGTTTTTTATGCCATATGATAAATAGCATAGCTGTGAAAATGACATTTGGAGCAAATAAAGAAAATTTAAATCCTTTGTGTTATGCAAACTATTAAAAATGTAAGTTTTATATGAAAGTCATTTTATGAAATATGAAGTAAACACACTGCTAACTTGTCCCAGTAATTTAAGTGATTAGTGGTCTCTCTAGAAAGAACTGTAGGGATACCAAGCAAGGATTTAAAAAACTGTGGCAAAAAACATCGTTTCTAAATAAGTAGTATTTTCTTTGCCTTTTTGTGTTGGATTTTTTTTGGTTGGTTGGTTTTTGGTTTGCTCTTTTTCACTGCCAAATGGTGATCTTTGCTGTCCTGTGGAACACATTGTTTCTGCTTTATCATGGAAAGGCTTTTGTTTTGTCTGGGGTACTTTTTAAAAAAGATTTTTAGAAAGAAAAGGTCTTTCATTTACAGTCTTTCTCAGAAACCATTTTATTCTCAGTCTTTGTCCGATTTTCATCTGTTTAGTGTCTCTTCTTTGACCTTTCTGTTAAAGTGGTGTCAGTGATTGCTGTACTTTAGGCCTCTGGGACTGCAGCAGTGCCTTATCAAAGAACATGGCAGACCAGATGCCATATGGTTTTGATTATTTGAACTATTTTCTCCTTTTGGTCTGGTTCTGAGTTTGGATTAAAAAATTGGAAATTGGCAAATTAACAGTCATTCAGATGCTGACATGAAAATCCTAGTAGTTGTTGTTTTGTCTCTCATCCTGTATTTGCTACTGTTTAGTTTTCTCCTCCTGCTGTCCCGATTTGACTTGGATTAATTCTCACTTGAGATAGAGGCAAGTACTGTTACTTGATAAAAACCATTAAAAAAAGATTTTCTGGAATGTGAGGACATCTTTACTCAGAGCTGGGACAACTGTCTCTTTTTGTCTCTTTGTCATTTTGTTCTGGGTAGTGTAGGAGTTGGCATTCTGGATGGGAGTGGTTTAATCTCTTGTGCATGACACTGCCTTCAGCCAGATGCTTTAAAAGAAAATTGCAAACATTTGAGAAATAATCTTTTTTTCATGCCTGATTTTGAAGGAAATACCAACGTAGCTGACGATTTCAGGTTGGTTAACAGTTCTTTTAAACCCCATAGGCTTTTAAATTCTTCTAATTTAAAATGCAATTTAGTGAATTTGTGGGAGTTCTAATAAATCTTGACTGCCTGTTCTTTTTTGGGATCCCATCAAACTTTTGAACTCAGTGATACCTAGTGACAAAGAAATTTTCTTTCATCACTATTAAATACCTGCCTATTGAATTAATCAAGTGTCTTTTTTCTCTGACAGAAGGCTAAGTGGGTTCTACAATTTACCTGATCAGTGACTTCTTTATATTCTCTTGTTCTGTTCTTTATAACTCAATAATGCAGGATGGCTCAGCCTCTCTGAAGGTTTCTTGAAAGCATTATCATCACCTTTATTATAAACATGGTAAAAAGATCTTCTGAAGTAGTTTGGGATTTTTTTTTCCCCTCTAAGTGGTATGCACAAGTGATGTAATAAAAACAGTTTTCAGACCAGATAGATCCCTTCCTTCCTCTCTTCTGAAAGCTGTGGCAACGCTTGCTTTAAATTGTTTTAACACTTAGTGTTTCTGTCTGCAAAAGTAGTGGATTTTCTTGTGATTATTAGCCATTTATTAACTTCAAATTTGCCTTCTTGACAGAGAAACCACCCAGTAGCCATGATTCTTTCTTGTGTTTGTTTGTGGCTCTCTTGCAGCAGGAAGGTGTCACTCATAGTCCTTAAGAGCCAACTGAAAGTATCAAGGATGTGTATACCTGCAATAGGTGCTACTGTGCAGAGCTAATCAGCAGAGGGGAAATAAGCAGGTCCATAGAGGTGGAAGGTCTAAAAATTATCTCCACAGATGACATTAATCTGATTGTTGTTCTCTTTTAACTTCATTTGCCTCTTTAATTTTCCAGCGTGACTGTCTTGCCATGTATTTTACTAACATAATTACTCTGGTTTCATGTAAATTATGTTTTTATCTTGGTTTCCCAAGAAAATCATACCTGTGCTCTCTGTCCATCTCTGCTCCCCTAATAACTTCTGAATCATTTAGCACAGTTCAGACAGATTTGACAGGAGTTGAGAGCTGAAAGATGAGATTCCTGCAGGTTTTGTAAAAATAGGTAGCTGGAAAAATGCACGGGCCTTCTGCAGGGAGAGGAGATAGATTGAAAATGGTAGTTGAGTGGGTAAAACATGGTATTGACCAGGCATGACATGCACACCTCAGAGAGAGTGTGTCCTGTTCAGCTGGGGTGGGGAGGAACAGGAGACTGGGATAGTTCCATGAGAAATACTGGGAAGAGCTTGGGTGAAGAGCATTATTGAGGATGGTAGGGGAAAGCAATTGACTGGGGAAGAAAATATGGGAATGTTGCAGCCAGGATTGGTTTTGTACCTATTTCAACTCCTCTTTATGAAACTTGACTCCTCCTTGTTGATTAGAGGTGCCTAGGTTCTTCAAGTATTTACAAAACATAACCGTTACGTATAAGGTGATAAAGATCATAAATATGTGAAGTTGTTGCATGCAATTCTTTTCATGTGTTTGTCAGTTCTGTGCCTTGAGTGCCCTCCATCTTGGTGAAGAAAATGACATCTTTTAGGGATTTAGTTCCACAGTCACTTTAAGCTGGTCAAACTGCAGGTCACTACTAAAGAGGCTGTCTTTCCTTGCCACTGGTGGCATATTCCAACCTTGTTCCCTGTGCAGCACTGTCATTCATGACTTGGAAAGCTCAAGCAAAGATGTTGAAAACTAACCCAGAAACAAACCCAGCAACCTAATGTTTCAGATGGATTTAGTTCCCTTATCTGTTTTACTGCAGGAACAGTAGTGCCGGCACAAATGAGGCAGTGGAAATGCTATAGCTGGCTTTGGAGGGAGAAATGGCTTTGTTAGTGGAAGCTGGCACCTCACTTTGCTTTTTAAGCCATTGTGAAACTGTGATCTGTTCTTTCTTGCGGCTTATCTCTGACTGCAGTTTAGGACATTGTGAGTAGAAACTCCAGAGAATTTCAAGTGGACCATTTAGTGCCTCTTGGTAAGGAATGTGGAGCTACTGGAAGCAGCTAAATTACTGTGGCAGGTACATAGATATCCTGGATGCTGTATAAAAGAGTGTAAGTTGCTGGTTATAAGTGATTTCTCAAGGCTTTGAGTTACTCTACACACAAGACATCAGAAAGATGTTGAGGGTTTTGATCATGGAAGAAAATCCTAAAACACATGGATTGCTTTAAGTGGTTCTTGGTACTGCAGACTGAAAATCTAGATCCATGGTGATCTTGCTTGCCGTGAGAATCTTCTTTGGGTTTTAATCCCCAGGAATTCTTTATGAAATACAGTGACAACAGAGAATTTACTGTTTGATGGATTTCAGTTTTATCATTTACTGACAGAGGCTTCACATTCTGTGATGGGTTTTAAGCAGTGTGGAAGCATAGAAGGGTCTTTTCTGCAGCATAAAGTGAACTTGTTAGCCTCAAATACTGTGCTGCACTCATGGTACTGTAGTAGTCAAGCTACAGAAATTTCAAGAGAAAGATCTCTGCTGCATCTTATTAGGGTTCTTCCACATTAAGAGAAGCAGACTTGCATGTTAATAGTTGGCAGTCTCTGAATTATCTAATTATGTCTGCTTTCTTTTCCCATGTTAATTTTATTTCTCTGTAGTCTACAGTTCTGTCACTGTTCTGCTGAATTTGGGGGACAGTAACAGTGACTGCATACCTCAGCTCCAAAGCTTCTGAACCATTCACCAGGTTTTTGAGATATCTTTTCCTGAGATCACAGTAAGCAGAAAGGTCACCTCTAGGTCTTGAAGAAATGCTTTGGGAAAGTGGGAAGGAGTTGAATTTTTTGGTTCATATTGTTTAGGATGTTTTGAGGGTTTTTTTTTGCTATCACTGTTCTTTAATAGCTGAGAGCAGTCCTCTGCTCTGGACAGGGTTGGTACTTATGTCACCAGATGATGTTGTCATTAGTGTATCTGACTGGAGAATCTCCAAGCAGCAGCTGTCAGTGGGCAAGGATTGAGAATTTCTGAAAGTCTATTACAGGTTTCATTTTACTTAACTTCATCTAGAGGACTAGTTCTTCTGAATTAAGGACAAGTACAAAATTTCTTTTTAATCGTGCCTAGGGGAAATTCTGTCTGTCTTGTTTATGGGTCTTTCAGATGAGTGAAATTGTCTTAACACAGGAATGGAAGAGTTGAGGAACTTTACCTACTGCTTAACAAAATGTGAATTTGTATTCAGTGATTAATGGGATTGTATTACATAGCACTTTAAAAAAGTACTGTCTGCATAGGTCGTGCATCTTAGAAAAAAAAAGAGCAGGGGAAGTTTAGTTTTGATACCAACTTCATGTGAACCTGAGTGAAATGTTAAGTGTGACTTGTGGTCAGACAGATATTTATTGTTATTAAAATGCTTATTAGTGATTTACAATAAAGCAAACCAGATAGAAGCTAGAACTGAACTCTCTTGGCAAATTTGTAGAGTTTATGTGAAGATTATAGAGTGAATAGTTGGCCAATTTAGAAGGCAAGTGAATGTATTCATGTGTGAATAATTGCTATTATAATAGTTTGAGTTAGAGAAACTCAGTTCTATAAAACGGGATTCTTCTGACAATGGTATTTCCACTGCCTGTGGCACAAATCCTGCCAGAAGACTGGGTATCAATGGGGAGATTTCTGATGAGTCGTTTTAAAAGGAGTAATTGGAAAGGTATTAAGGATTTAAATTGCAGTTGTATGTACTATGTTTTTAAACAAAGTTCACTCAAAGTTTTTCTTCTGTAAATAGCTGTCCAATTCTGTTACCTACAGGAAGCTGATAGTGTGTCATGAATCATACTGACTAGAAAATAAAAAGCTTGGTGTTCTGCTCTTGATACTTTACAATCTTCTAAAACACAAACATTAAAGTAGTGAAGATGGGATTCCAGGTTCAGTTTATTTTTTAGCAGCAATCTGTTAGCCCATTAGTTCCTCCCCACTGGCCCTTTGCATCAGTTTTGCATCAGTTTGACCCTGTGGGAGCTCCTTCATCCTTTTAAAGTCATAATCAACTGTCCTGTAGGATTCAGTTTCCTGCTTCATATGGCAGCATCTCAGATCCATGATACTCTTGCAGTAGTGCCTTTTTTATTTCCAGTAAATATAAAGGGGACCAATATAGGTGGTGAAATCTGATGTCAGTGTCTACAGTTTGTCACATGGGTCTCTGGTCTGTTAAACACTTCTCCTACTTGTACCACTCCCTTAACTTAACTGGGGGAGTTAAGCAGGACAGAAAGACTGGTGGTGGGTTTTGTTTTTAAATGTTGTATTCCTTGCCCAACTTTTCACTCCTTTAGAGACCTGACTCTGTGTAAAAGAAAAATCTATGTAACAATGTTTTGGTTGCTAAGGATCTGGAACTAGAATTTCTTTTCTCATCCCAGAAGACATAGCTGCCTCACTTTTTGTTGTTGCTTTGTCCTAATTAAAACAGCAGTAAAAAACAACACGCCTAATGTTTGTTCAAAATACTGCATGAGACACTGTGTGAGCTGGACTTGCTGACTCTCACTTGGGAAAGACTTGAAATATAATGAGATGGGTAATACAAGGATTAATTCCATTTTGCTTTAAAGTGATTTCTTTCACACCTAAGAATTTTAGGATTGTACTTTTGTGTTTAGGCAAATTATGGATTCTCATCCCTGGTGGAACTCACAGTGTGGGCAGAAGGGATGCACCAGTAAATATTTGAAGTACAATTCACTGGTGTAAAAGATGTCAAATATACTTCACAATATATCTGATATATCTACCTGAATTACAGGAAAGTCCACCTAAACAGCCAAAAATCAGTGTATCTTTAAATATTTTAAGTTATTTATTTATACATTTAGGATGTACTATATTTCCTTTAAAAGACTTCTACTCTCCTTCAGTATTTTATTTTCCTATCTGTGGAGTTGCACTGAGGCTCAATCCATTGCCTAATAAAGGATTATTTTTATTTTTGTCTGTAAGTTTACATTTCCCTGTTTAGTTTCAGATTTGCGGCTTCAGTGATTAATGGAAATCTCTTGCACAATCTAGGGAAAAAAATACATGAACTCCTGAAAAGTTATGTGAGTAGATTGTAGTTCATCATCAGTAAAAGAGTGACACTCACTGTAGAAGTCACTATCAGATCTTGAATATAGCTGGAAAAAGGGGATTTTTTTCTCCTCTCAAATGTTGCAGTTCTCCATAAAGATTATTTGTAACAATAAATACACGTTCCAAGTGAGACTGTTTTTATTGCAGTGTGATTATGTCTTTAGATAGCTTTAAAGCTAAAAGGTTAAGATTTACTCCTAATGTAGTTGTTAAGCTACCTGCTTACATACAGCACTCATGGGGAGAAGTTCTGAAGTACAACTGTGCTTCTGAGTGGCTGTGAATTAATTCTCAGCACTTGTACCTGCATAGTGCTTGTATCTTCAAAGCAAGATCTTTGTAACTCAGTGTGTGGTTGGCAGACACAGCGTAGGACTTAATACCCCATAAATCAAAGCAACTTAAAAATATAAAGAACATTATGTAGGTGCTCAGCATAAGAGTTCACTTTGAAATGGAAGGAAATTTGTCAATCTCTGGTTACTATTGGCTGTGATATTCATTTATAGTAGTTGGCCACAACTTAAGCAATTTTGCAAAAATAGAACAGTCTTTATCATTGCTTGGATTTTAATGTAGAAGTTTCACTTTTTCCCTGTGTCTTCCTTGATCGTCTGAGCTGTGTCTAGTTGGTGCTTTTGAAGAGGATGTTCACAATAGCATTAGGTTTGAATCGTCTTCCTTCTGCATTTGCTCATCAGATGACAAATGTGTCCCAAAGCCTTTAGATCGGTACCTTAGTTGTATCTCACTGCAGATAGCATAATAAAATGGCCTTTCTGAAAAAGTTTCTTATGTAATTTTTCAAAGGTACAGAGCATACAACTAAGAAATAAGAAAAAGTAAAATTTCATGGAGAAATAATGAGAAAAGGATCACATGCCTATGTGACATCAAGTTGAGTAGCACAACATGGCCCTCACAGCTGCCTCTGGTTGGAGTGATAGGTTGGATTAGAGGATTCCTCATATCCCTTCCAACCTGAGTTATTCTGTAAATCCATGGATTGCGCTTGCATTTGTTTTACTGTATAATAATTTCAAATCACCGAGGAGCTAAAAAGGGAAAAGGAGAATAACTGTCTTTGGGGTCTGCATTACCCAGATGAGTTACCCAAATTACTACATCATTGCTTAGCTGTTCTAAGTAGGAATTTCTTGTTTCCATAGTTTGGGAATTGAGTGGATGATTGAGTGTCCACTCCCTGTATGTCTAAAATTCCTTGTTACCTCTAATTTCCTCACATTCAAATCAACAGACACCTTATTTTTACTTGTTTGCCTCACACAGCACCATATTCTAATATCCTGGTCTCTTTACTGAGGGGTACTTGTGCATCTAAAAGTGTTTGTGTGTTTGTTTTCAGTTCGAATAAGGAGGAAATCAAGACGGCGCTCTCAGTGGGGCAAAGGCATTATTAAGAAGAGGAAAGTCAATAATTTAAAGAAAGATGAAGATGATGCAAAGTTTGCTGATGATGAAAATCACGGTGAGGACAGTAAATTGCTGGAAAATGGAGAGCTAGAGATCAGCACTGACTGCATTGAGGAGAATGGAGAGGAAACAGGAGACCTCTCTATGACAAATGATGAATCCTCTTGTGATATTATGGATATAGATGCAGAGCAGAGGCTTAACAATGGGACATCAGGAAAGGAAAACAATTTTGCATCGACAGAAGAAGAGAGCTCAAATGAATCCCTGTTAATAAATGACAGTATTATCCTGGGTGCTGAAAAGGAATTAAGGAAGGACTCTACATTGAAAGGGGACTGTGTGAATGGAGAGACATCTGTACACAGCTCTGAAGGTGTATCTGTTCCAGCCTGTCATAATGGGAAAGTAGAATCACTTGATGCTGTTTCACCCTCTGACAACAGGGATGGGTCTAGTAACAAGCAAAAATCTTTATCTGAAGATCAGCCAAAGGAGAAGATGGGAGCTTCCAGTGAAAGTCAAGGAACAGATCTGGTGCAAGCTGAATTACCACATTGCAGCAATAATGAGAAAACACTACAGAGCACAGACATTGAAACTAAAGATGCTGAAGCAGATAAAGAAGGTACAGCTTGTTTTCCATGTTTCTGTCTTTATCTCAGTGTCGAAGTTTAATGTGTGAATTTTTCAGTGTAATATCTTATGTTACAATTATTATTATATAGTGATATTTTATTAATTGCTGGCTATTTATTTGAAACTCTTGGTATGCTTACAGCATTTAATTCCACAAAGAAAAATCAAAAGGACAATCTTGATTTGCTGTATTTTTTATCTTGGGCAAGAAAGTGTATCTCCATACTAACACTGCTTTGTTCATATCTGTCAGCTTTGTGGGAAATACTGAGTTAACATTAAAACAATAGTTAAATATTTAAAAATATTATAAATAGCGATAAATATAATAAATCTTTTGGTCTGTATATTCTCTCTGATTTATATTTTGATCTACATGATAGATATTGACTTGTTTTGTAAGAGGATACGATAATAGTGTCATTGACATTGAATAAAAAAGAATAGAAATAAAGAATGTATTCCTTTAAAAACTTGCTCATAGCAAAAGTTGAAGCAGTTAATGCATAGCAAAAGCCAGATTGTTGTTTATCTATTGGAGAAGGTATCTGGCTTTGGAGTCACAGTGAACACAATAACAGTGTAGGAAAAAAGATAAGAGAAGGAAAATCCTGGTGGTGTATAAAAGAAGGGGCCATGTCCTTTGAAGACGAGAGATAGTTTCCTCAGGGAACAGGAATAGAAGCCTTCTGCATGATTGCCTTTTTAATGAGCTTTCAGAATTATCTAAAAGAATGAAATCTTTACTTCAAAAGTTAGTGCTGAGATTTACAAAGTAAATGAGCTTTAATGAAAGATCTGAATTATGAGAAGATTACTGGGTACTTGTTGGCTGTGTTTGTACATACATATTTTCTCTGAGGGTAAGGAGAGTAATACAAGAAAGGTCCTAGGAATATCACAAGAAGAGCATGATGTGTCAAAAGCCTTTATATTTCTGAATTTGGTAGGTGAATTTTGTATGCTTTAGGATAGTTGTAATAGCAGGGGTCCTCAGAAGAAAAGGCATTTTAAATAGTTGAGGAGAAAAATAGCAAAGGAATATAGGGAGAGTATAAGGAGATAGGAAAATATTTTGTTCTTTGCAACAGGATTGGTGAATAGCTTGAATTCAGAAGTGGAAGAAAACAGAAATGTGTAATAAAAGCATGAGGTTTGGAGTAGAGCAGATGTTGGAATACAGTGGTGATGAAGACATGGGATGCATTAAAGATAAAAATGAAGATTTGTTTCACTTGAGCAGAAAGAATTTCAGCATTTGCTTAGTGTGTGAACTTGCCTTTGAAGCTGTTTAATTTGTTGTTGAATAGAAAGATATGGTGAGAAAACTCTTAGTGGAATTCAGTTTTCATTCAAAGTTGGCACTTTGGAGTTGTGTTTTAAAGATTGCCAGTTTTGTGTGTGTCTTCTGAACTATGGGTTTGTGCACGTGTAAACATTCAGAATTTGACAAAACTGATGAATAATGTGCACTGCTAGCTACAGTCTTGCTTGATTCAAAACAACCCAACTGAACTAACTAACTAACTAACTAACTAACTAAAGCAAAATCAAACTAAGTGGAGAAATAGGCTGCATTTTGTGGGACTGACGTTGCTGATAATTGTTTTTCAAATTACAGGTTTGTTCAAAGGCAAGAAAGCACGAAAAGTCACTGTGGAGCAGCCAAAGCCCACAAGTTTGGAACAGGTTCCAGAGGAGCCTTCAGATCCCTTACCGTCTGTGGTTGTTGACCATGACAGACTAAAGGTAACAGAAGTGAAAAAGTAAATTGAACTATTAACAAACTCCATGAAAAAACTTCCTTTCTGTGTTCTGAGGCAACATTTCCTTTAGTTTTGACTGCAAACAAGTATTATGATAGTAGTGACTTTTGGAACTGAGTTGTCAATCAATGTTTTTTGAATGAAAAGTTAATAAAACTACAGAATCCTTACTGTCCCATCATTACCTCCCTTATAATCCAGTAATGACACAGCAGTCCACCCTTTAATTACCATTTTTGCAGGTACTCATATGTCTTAATTGACTGTGCCAGGTACCAAGAAACTGCTGGGTGTCTGGTAATTGGGAGTTAACATCATCTTTTCCTGTGTAGGTATACTCGGTGGAAAAAAACTTAGTGGATTGGAAAGCAAATGGGAATTTGTGTTGTTGTTTTGGCATTATAGACTGCTGGTTAATTTTCTTTCAGTTTTTTTTAAGCAAAGTTACAACAAAATTTGCTGTCTTATGTTGTAAAAAGTAGCTTGACCTACTGTGACCTATGAAATTTAGATCCCATTATCTGTGGAGTACAGATGATAATCTCTTTGGAAACCATAGAATTGTTATGACAAGTGAAAAAAATCTTAAATGTCACTCTTTGCTACTATGTAAAATACTTTTACCTTTGTTAGGAGGAATTTTACATGGTGGTGTGTCCTCCCTCTATCCCCTTCTCTTTTTTTGTTCTGTTTATCAACATTTGTGGAAGTCCAAATGTTTTCATGCGATGGTAGTTTTTTTTCCCCCTGCCAGTATAAGTTGTTAAAAACATCTCCTTTAGCCATCAAAGCAGTTTTTTGGGTTTGCTTTGTTACAATGACTGACCAAGATGAAATAGGATGAAGTAGTATTCCAAAAGAACAAACGTTGCCCCAGCTATACTGAGTAAAAAAATCATAAGATAAGAAGAAAAGCATGGGGGTATAAGTGGAGAAGTGTAAAGAAACATAAAGTTCTTTTTGTATAAGTATTGAATCAGTGGCCTTGCTGATACCCAGATGTGTTCATTTCATTTGTATGTATCCCTTTGAAGGAGGGTTTAAGAAAGACATTGCATTTCGGATTTGTCTGTAAAAAAATTTTTAAAAATTATTCTAGAAACCCTCTTAACTTCACCTTTTGTTGTTCCAACAGAAACTACTTGATTTGGTGGTTAAGAAAAGTGACAACCTGACTGTTGACCAACTGGAGAGATTGTATTCACTCCTCAGTCAATGCATCTACAGACATCGCAGAGACTATGACAAATCACAACTTATAGAGGTGATGTTGTACAGCTTCTTTTATTCTTTATCTGAATGTTGTGAGATAGGCTTTTCAGAAACTGTTAATCTGTCATTTTATTGTTCTATTAGCAGGCAAAACCTTTAATAGACTTTGAAGAAGGTATCTATGAAAAAAAGAAAAAGCTTAAGTGTAGTAACTTAGAAACTGGCAGTTGTTTCTAAGAATGCTTTTCAGCAGAAGAGGTTTAAGAATTTAACCTGAAAGAAAGGAGGAAAAAGAGGAAAGAATGCAGCAGCATGAAAAGCACATGCTTAGCAGAGTAAAATGGAGTAGAGGCAGTTTCCATGTTTGTGGCATGACTAACAGTGGATGTAAAGTGGTGGTTTCATTTGCCCTGAATTGTGTTGGTGTAACTAGGCCAAAACCAATTACCCCCCTCTGCTCCATGCAGTTTGCAGATTCTGACTTTCACACAAGGCTTTAGAAGTGTGAGCACTCTCTCTTGATCAGTGAGTACAGCCTTGAGAAGGTCAGTGCAGCATGGTGGAAGCCAGGTGTCTGCCCAGCCATCATCCTTTGTCACTGAAGTGTTTTCCCTCCAAGGCCTCCTGCACATGAACAGCAAATTGGTGATTTCACCATTGGCACAGGCTGATGCCAGCTCTGGGTGTACATTCCCCTCCATCACCACTAACTGCAGAGGGGTTTGGATCAGCTTGCTGATTCAGTTGATAACCAGCCCTGCTGAGAAAAGGACAACAATTGCTACTTTCCAGTTGGATCACTGAGAACTAAATATTTTTCTCCATGAATAATTTACAACAAAACCTGGAAAAGCCATAGTAGGGGGTTCTGTAGAGTTCCTGCAGAATACTTCTCAAACCTTTTTCATGCTATCCCCTGTCATATTCACCTAAAAATGTGTTGAGAGTCTGTGCAAGATGTTAGGTAGATTAAAAAGGCATTTGTCCAGCAGGAGTGTGTAGAGACCAATCTTTACTTTGATTATCCAAACTGTGCAGACGTGTGGTTACAGCTGGGTCACCAACAGCATAAGTGTGCAGTTAAGACTTGAACTCATGCACTGTGCCACTGCAGTGCTTTCCTAATATATATTGAGCACATTAATTATATAAGTGACCCTAATAAACCTTGATTTTCTCATGGACTGTCATAGTAGAGTGCTCTTCTGCAAAAATACTTCTTTAATGAGTTCCCTCTCTTACCATATTTTGCAAGCAGATAGCAGCTAATAAACAGAGATGTCTGTTTTCATGTATTTATTTGTTCAGATTAAAAAAAGTATCACAGTAAGTACTACTACATAAAGTAAGTATTTCTGTCTCTCTATATTTATGAATAGTTAATGGTCTGTGTCTCTTGCAGGAGATGGAAAGAACAGTTCATGTGTTTGAAACATTCCTGTGAACTCGTCAAGATGGGTGGGTTTATCCTCTCAAACTGCTCATGGGAGAGCAGTCCTCTGAGCCATTCAGTTTCCATTTGCACCAAGTATGTGCAGAGCCTTGGTCTTAAGTGCTCTCTCTTTTTGTTTCTGTTGAATTTGGTGCTATTGTCTCAGGTACCTGAAACCAACCAGCCTACAAGAACCAAACGGAACTTCATATAGTTGTATCTGATATAAATAAAGAATACAATGCCACAGCTTGGAGATTTTTGGTGCTACAGAAACTGTTCTCATTCCTGCTCTTGTTCACTCTACATGCATTATCTTTGGGGAAACTTCAGGCAAAGTGAAGACCAACACATACAAGAGGACTGGAAAGAGCAGATCTAAGTTGAATATTTTTAAACAGGCAACCTTTTTTTATTTTTTTTTTCCAATTTTTCTCTTCTCTGGGGTTATGGACAAAAAAAATCTGTCCTAAAGAAGGCAGTGATGCATTGTGGTAGGAATCTTGAGTAACTGGATGTACAGTAATTTGAAGATGAGGCTCTCTAGAACTGCCTTTAATGTGCCTTTTAGTCAATTGAGAAAGATAAGGCTAAGCGATTTGTTTGGATTATAGCAAATTGTGATGTTAGAAAGCTGTCTGCAGATTGAAGATCTCCAAAAGGATGATTTGTATTCTCTTCATTGGATGGCAACCAGTATTATGGTTCTATAATGCCTGTCTTACTCTACAGAACTAAACTAAGACACACTGAAAAAGCCACATACTTTACCAAAATGGGGAATTTCGTTTTTCACTGGTATATTTGTTTTAGAAACAAGTTACACAGTGAAACTCTTCTGTGTTGCTAAAAATGAAGCATTTTCCCAACATGTCCTTGTTTTCCAGTGCGAGTTCTCTAAGGAAAGCAAGGTTAATACTGGCAGGTTTCATTGGGAAGGTCTGTGTTTGTAATATAGCTTGGACTGTGCAGTGCAGGAAAGAAGACACTATAGTTGGTCAAAGTCCTGGAGCCCAACCTCATTTGAAAATAAAACTTCTCTTAGGTTTCACAAGTCGTTCCGTGCAAAGCATTGTTACTGTGGGGAGGATTGGAGGAGAGCCTTTTGAATCCATCTTTTCTAAGAGTTCTCTGGGTCTGAATCGTGTAGTTCAACACCTTTCCTTTCTGGCAACTGGAGAGAACAGTTTAGGCAGTTTTCATGTTTTATCACGAGCTCAGTATTAGAACATTACCTGGGCTGGTTTATTTCACACCCGTGTGGAAAGTGCTCTAGAGCAGTTGTTGGCTGGTGTTCCCATCGTGAACCATTCGTTGTGACTGTCCCTACACAGCTGCAGAAGTGTCTGTCCAGAAATATGCAACGCAGTGTGAGTAGTTTTTAACTAGAGAAAACAGAGCTACTGCAGAGATACTGAGCTACCTCAGCTTTTTGTATTTTAGTTACCAACAGTGTTTATGGAGGACTGTGATCACGCTGCTCCCGTGTACAAACCCAGGCTTAGGGACTTGTCTCCACCTCTACGGCTCATCCCAGGGTAGTGCTGCAGAGAGAGAAAACGTGGGCCTTGGGCTACTGCAGTAATCCAAAGTGCTTTGTCCATCATGGTTAAGCATCAGTCTATCTTAGATCTTTTTCTCCCCTGGATGCAACTGTTTTTCTTCATAGGTAATGGCAGAAAAAGGTTTTAAGCATTCATGTACATCTAGTTACACCTAAATGCAACCCATGCAGAAACACTGTATTTTTTAGGTGGGAAAGTGCGATTAAAAACAACAAAAACAAGCAGAAAACACATTTTAAATGAGATTCTTTGATCTCAGATTTGATTATGGGATTTTTTTCCATGTTTCATTTAGTATTTATTAGCCTCATACCTGTTTGAGATATTTATGTGTCTGGTACATTAACAGCATTTTGTATTTTGATGGAAATTGTTACAAACTTTAAGATTTGATTAAATGAAATGTAGCAGATTTTTTGTAGCAAGTTTCTGATAAAAGGGTTTTTTGCAAGTCTCAGGTTCTTGCTGCAGAATTTTTTAAAAATATTTATTCCAGTTTCACTTACTCAAAGAAGTTTTTGTTCAAGTAACAGCAGCACTTGTGGAAGATAGAACTGCATTCATTTTTAAGAAGATAATAAATTTATATAAACTAAAACAGTTGAGAATTTTAGTCACCAGTGAGTGTAAAAAGCAAGTTTAAGCTAATGCCTAGCATTAAAAAAAGGTTCTAAAAGGTCAGGTTTCTAAAGGAAAATTTCTACTGTCAGTTGTTGATTGGGAAAAATCATTAAGAGGCAACTTTACTAATTGGTGGCTGCCATGTTGTTTTAGAGAAACGTAGCTAAAATCAGATGTTCTAGTGGACAGCTTACCTAAAATGATATACTCGCCTTCTTAGCCCAAATAACCACACTTCAGTTTTTGTTTTCCTTTACAGATGTCTGGTGGTTATAGAGTTAAAAAAACTGTTAATCTATCCATGTGGTCTAAACTTGTTTACTCTTTGTATGTTTTTAATTTTTTTGCCACATAGCACTGGCAAGAGTTTGTACAAATTGACCTCTCTTCCTTGTTTCTTGTTGTGAAAATTGCAAATAAACTCCTGTGTGAGTCCTTGTGCTGGACTCTGTGGAATGTGACCAACCAGGAGGAGGAGTTTTCCCTGGGGGTCTGGGAGGGGGCTGTTTTGGAGTGATAGAGTTGCTCTTGGGTGATGGCTCTGGAGTTAATTGTATTTGCAAGCTTGAATCTCACCTGTGATTATTTTTCTTTGTTTTGTTTTGTGTCCTCTGTATTGTTACTTGATTTCCTCATATGCCAATATATTTATAGGATTACTGGGTTTTGTAATATCTTGTCTTCCCTTTTTTTTTTTTAAGTTAAGTTGGTGAATCAGCGCTGGTTTTACCTTCAATCTCTTGAATGGCAGGTCCTGCAGCTGATAGTCTTTTGTTTTTGTTTTATTTTGTAATCACAACATAAGCTTGAATTTGGGCTTGTACTTGCATCTTTTGTATCTTGTACATTGGGTTATTTAGACATTGGGGCGTCCTGTTTGGTTTCATTAACGTGTGTCTACTTTGTGGATTAAGTAGACTTCCTTCATCAGCTATGGTATATTTTGGATTCTATAGTTTTATTCAGAATTGTGTTTAAATTGATGTTTTGCATTTTGACTTCATTTTACATTAGTTTGAAGTAAGTTATTTAATTTTTTTCAACTTCTGGAAATTTTGAACATTTTACTGTAATTTGTAATATAACTGCTGTGAAATACTTGAATAAAGATGACAAGAAAACACAGGTTTAGCTCCTTCAAAAATGTATTTAAAAGAAATGCTGCCTCCTGGCTGATAACAGTCTTTTCCTTACTAGACCTCCTTGGTTTTGCAGTTTAGATGTGACACTTTGAGATCTTGCTTTTTTGCAAGATTAGTTATTTTGAGCAGTTTCATCCAACTTCTGCTTTCAGTGTTTGTCCATTAGAAAAATGACTTCTAATTAGAGGGTTTTTTTCAAGGAAAGACTCTCCTTTCTATTTATTATATTTAGCAAAGTTGTTCTTACAACTTTGGAGTTTGTTTTTTTGTTTTTTTATAGATAAACTCTTGAGTTGTAGGATATGGAACACCCTTGGACATTTCCCTCTTTCCCTTTCTGTCTACCTGAAACAGTAGGGCTCCTGGGCAAAAGAGTAGTTGAGGAAGGGAGTAGTAGTAGCTTAACTTCGTGTCTGACTCCAATTCCTCTTTTATATGCAGCTTTGAAAGCACAATTAGATATGAAATTTAATACCTCTTGTATAATAATGAATTTGATTGGTGAGAGCCTGGGCAGGTGTGTTTTGACCTGAATGGCCTTTCAGGTACCAGCACCACACTTGGGTTTGCAGTTTGAATAAAGGAAGTAGAGTGTCCCGTCTTGTGTCTCTTTTGTCTTTCAGGAGTGGGAATGGCCCTGTTAAAAGAATAGATTCAGATCTGATTTCTGACAGTGGATGTAAAAATGACCAGTCGAAAGAGACAAAGTATTTGGAAACTGACAAAAGGATTCTTGTAAAGATACTTAGTGAATTTCAAGTAGTACTTCAAAAGCATGATTTAATAAGAAATAGTTAGGGTGGGTATTCCTAAAGCCTTAGTTAGATGCTTGTGCAACACTCATATTTGTCAAGTGTTCACTGCTTAATGCTGCTTCCTTCTGCTGTTGATTTCTGCCTTGAATGTAGTTTTGAAATCCAATTTCCCGTATTTCCTTAAATTTGCAGTGCTGCACATTCTCTGTTTCCTCTCTAAGCTCTTCAGGTAATTTATTTAAATAAATTAAAAATGAGATCTTTTCTTCTGTATCTTGGGTAGGATTTGGACTTGTAATATGTGGAGTTTTAAGCCAGCACTGCATGTGAATAAATTCTGCAAGCTAAATCAGTAAACTTATGAACTGATTAATGAAGCCAAACACTTCATTTTTTTTCCCTTCTCCTATTATGCTTCACTTGTGGTCATGTAACTATTATGTAAAAATGAGGGATTATAAACTTTAACACTAATTAATTCAGCCTCATTCCATTTCTAGGTGAGTAATTTTTTTCCAGTGTGATCATTTGCATGGGAAGTATATTTTGCTTGAACCCACTGCCAGGAGATGGTTGTGACTACTGCGAAATTCCATTTATTTTAGAATTGCATTTGAGTTACGCTATACTGAGCCTTACTTTTATATCAGGAAAAAATCCTTTCCCTTTAAAAGTATGATAAGCAGCTAAGATGTGAAATGGATTCATCACTTTCAGTGGAATGTTAGTGTGAACCTGGCCATTTGCATTGAGATTGGCTGTTCTGGAATGCTGGTGTGGAATAATGCTGCTTTCAAGACTGAGGTGCAGGAGGTGATGTGGTGTTCCAAGGCTCCTCACATCCAGTTATAGGGGTGGGGCAGGCTGGGGGCAGAGGGGGTTCAAGCTCCACATCTGGGGTGTCAGTGATGCAGCCCCAGGATGTGTTGGCCAGCAGATGAGGTGGGATTGGTTCTGTTGTGCTGGATTCCTCTGGTTTGCTGGGTTTGCTTCTGTCCTCCAGCAATCTGGATTTTGGCAGAGTATATGTGAGAAATGCAGTGTTCCCTCAGACTGGGTGGCTGCTGGGAGTGTTCACACCGTTTTGTCATCCTGGTTTTGTTGTGGACATGAGAAAACCCTTCTGCATCAGTGTAAAAATCTGATTTGTGCCATAACCCAGAGATGCTCGACTGTGTCTACGTGAAAGTAGGAGTTTGTAGAAAGTGTTCACTTTGGGACTCTGCACTGAGAGGAAGAAAAGACTTATATTTCAAAAGGACTCCCTTTGAAGTATTTATTCATCAAAGGGAGTGAAACATAATATAGAGGATTAATTCATTCTAGCAAATACGTTAAATTTGGACTCAGTTGGTTTTCTAAGAAGGAATCTTTCTGCTGTAGAAGGAAAAGAAAATAATGTTTTAGCTAAGAACCTATTTGTGATCTCCAAAGCCCCAGCTACAGTTTTGTTGTAAAGGTATGGCATTCTCCTGCTGACTTTGTTACACCTTGTAGAATCCTTTCTGTGTGGAGCCTGCCTGGAAGAACAGTGATACCTGATTTTGATGACAGGGAAGGACAAATTGCTAATACATTTTAGGTTTCTAATGACCATAATTCTGATGCCCACTGTATTCTCTGTGACATTACAAAAGGTTTAGTATGATAAAGGAAATGCGACATGGATAGTCACATGTTGTATGTGACTACTAACATCAGTTTAGTAATAAATTACTGTTTTCCGTCGACATTTGAAGTATCATAAATAAAAGCATGTAAGACTACATTTTCATGAAGTACTGGAGATTTAACTGGTATAAAATTAATGTCTCACCTTTATACTGGGGTCAGGCTGCTTCAGAGTCTTGCTCTAAAACCTAAAGCAAGTCAGCAGGAAAAAAAAAGCTTTTTTTAAAAATAAAAAGCTTCCTTTTCACAGGATTCAGAGGACAGCCACGAAAGCACAAGCTGAGCATAAATTTTACACTGTTAATCTTGTCAATGCATGAGAATAAATTTTGGAAATGGAAATGAGGTGACATCTAATGATGATTTAAATGTTCAGCAATTTGTTACAAAAATCTGGGTTTATTCACAGGGAATAATGCCAGCAGAAAACACTGGTTTGTTGAATTGGATGCTGTGGCACGTATGATTTAATCTCCTGCCTGCCGAGGGCCTGCTGACATCTGAATGGCTTAACAGTATTTTTGGGGAAGGCATTTAGTCTGCAGAGTACATCTGCCCTGCTCTCTGAACTTTTCATGGAGTAGTTAAAAGTCGTGGGTAGAAACAGGTGCCTCATTCCTCTTTTGTTTTGGTCCAGCTTCAACTTCCAGGCTCTGCTTCTTCACGTCTCTTGGTGTTTTAGACTATTCATACCTGTTTCCCCTCCACCATCAAGACACTAATGCACTGTGATCAAGTAGCCTCTCCATCATCTTTTTGCTGAAGAACAAGCTCTCTATGGCTCTCACTGCATTTTCTGCAGCCTTTAAGTCAATTTTGTGGCTTTATTCTGCAGTAGGTCAATTTTTCAACATCTTCTAAAACATTTGTTCACAGAGGAAATTGATATGGTATTCCAGCATAGGTCCCTTCAGTGCCATTTATAGAGGCAAAAATCACTGATTCCTATTCCCTGTCCCCCTTTTTGCACATCTAGAGATCAATTTAGGCCTTTTACACCGTGAAATTGGACAGGGAACTCTTGTTTGACTCTTCTCAGACTTGTAGCTTTTCATGATGCACTTCTCCATCCTCAGTGTTCCCCATTCCCACCTCTCTAAGGTTTTGCTTAGCTTTATGGAAAGTTTTATGGGTCCCAGCCAGCACCATATGTATGACTTGTTCAGGCTTCATTATCTTTCCCATGGCTGATCTTTTCCCCAGGTCTGTGACTAGTGATTTATGTCAACGTTTTCCTTCAAGAACTTTGGGAGAAGAGGATTCCCCCATTAGAAACATACTGATAGTACCAATTTGAGAATTACTTGAGCAGATTAGATATTCCTCAATTAATCTGCCTTTTCTTAGCTCATTTAATATTTGCTGTCTGAATACTGTGCCAATAACTGAAGTATTTTGTCACATGCTGTTGAAAATCTATTACCTTATCAATCAAATGTGTAATCCTGTCAGAGAATGAGATCAGCTTTGTGTGATACAGCCAATTTTCTAGAAAATCATTGTATTTATTCTTATCCCTTTGATTCATGATCACTTTAGTTAGATATCATCTTTCCATTTTTACTTGGGCTTGATGTCAGGTGAATGCCCTGTAATTACCCAGTCATTTCACTTGCCCTTTGATAACTGTCACATTATCAGCACTCCCTGAAATACCCCCATGTTATTAAAAATGAATGTCAGCAGGGCAGAGACTTGTGGGCTTTGTGGAGATGGTTGAGTGTTAGGTTACCTCTGGAATTAAAAACCCCTTATCCAGTTGGGGAAGTCTAATATTCTCTCCAGGTAGTAAACAGTCTGGATGTATTGATCTCCATAGGGGATACCTCTTGCCAAGCAGTAAACAGAAATATGAGCCATTCTCAAGCTGCCCACATTTCCACTCTTAATTTTCCCCAGAAAGGCTACGTGTGGCTTTTTAATGATAGAATCAGAGAGTGTTAGGGATTGGAAGGGACCTTAAAGGTCATCTAGTCCCAATCCCCTGCCATGGGCAGGGACACCTCCCACTGGACCAGGTTGTGCAAGGCCTTATCCAACCTGGCTTTGAACCCTGCCAGAGTTGAGGCATCCACAGCGTCCCTGGGTATCCTGTGCCAGTGTCTCACCACCTGCACAGGAAAGAATTTCTTCCCAATATCTAACCTAAATATCCCTTCTTTCAATTTTTACCCATTTCCCCTCATCACTAAAGTTCCTGTTGAAGAGTCCCTCTCTGGATTCCCTGTAGGCCCCTTCAGTTCCTGGAATGTTGCTCTGAGGTGTCCTTGTAACCTTCTCCAGGCTCAACAGCTTTCTCAGCCTGAAAAGTTCCAGTACATAAACAGGGAACTTGCAGAAAAGCTGGGCCTGAATTGGAACAGGTAAAATTGAAATTGATGTAACAAGTAATGGAGCACTGTGTTCACTGGACATTAAAATATATAACTAACTAAAAGATGGTATCTTTTCATGGAAACAGCTACTAAAATTTGAGTGGGTTTGGAAGTTCAGGTTTGCTTTGTGAGAGCTAATTATTGTTTCTGTGGTAGAGGGACAATGATTCTGGTGGAGCATCAGGCTCAGGATGCTCGTAGAGCATTTGGTGTGTCCCCTTCCCTGTTCAATTCCCTGATCCTTACTTTGATGCTATCCACCAGCACAGGGACATTGCATTAGAAATTAGAGACTGCTTAAGTTCCCAAGATGTGGAGAGGGCTCATTTCTACCTGTAAGACCTATTTTTTTATTACCATGTATTGTTTTTAATGAGAAGCTGATGCTTCTGCAGGAGTGTCACAGGTGACCTTATGTGAATGTCTGCTCTTCAGCCACAAAAATTTGGGAAGAAGTCACTGGTGCTGGACAACAGCAAAGGTTTGATATTGTATTTTACCAGTATGAATCTTGCTGTGTAAGATCTGGGGTATGTATGAACTCCAAAGGAAGAAAGAACACTGCTCAAAACCAACAGATTATGAAATTAAAAGTAGGAAGTCTTTCATCCTTCATTGTACACCACCACTAATGAAAAATTCAGAGGCAGATACGGCTTGGTGGCACCACTGGAGCTTCCTTCTTCCAGGTAGTAATTGAGCCAAAACACTTAATTCTGTGTGTAAAGCTGCTGCCGACTGAAGTAGAATTTGTTTAGATAAAGAAAATTGGAAATTATTACTCTGTAAGAAATCTGCTAGCTACACAGGACTTCCTGAAAGTAGCGTGTGTTATCAAAAGAAAAAACACTGGTGACCAGCAAAGGGAGAGTTGTTTTTCAAAGTAGTCTGCCACTCTGGTTTTTGTTTCCAGGCTTCCAGAGCTCAGCTGAGGGGCTCATGATAGCAGCTCTTGCTCTCGTGAATTCTAACGTCAGCGAGTGTTTAATCATGCCTCAAACAGCTTGGCTTTTTGGAGGAAAAACGGTGTTTCTGTTCCGGTATTGCTGTCCAGCTTAATGTAATGAGTGATGGGAACACCGTGCCCAGGATCCATCCATCTGCTTCCCTCCAGACCTTTTTCTTTCTGACCTTTTCTGCAGTCTAAAGTTACCAACCCAGAACACTCCCTGATGATGGGAACTTAGTGCTGCCTTCCTGTATGTGCAGACATCCTTACCTCAGCTGAAAGCACGCTTCAGCTTCTGTTTTTGAGCTGACTTAAAATGGGAAAGAAGGCATTAAAGGGCGAGTTTAAGGGTCTCATCCATTTTAAAAGGCTTGTATGAGCATGATATGTTAAAAATGTCCAAGTAGATACAGAGTCAGCGTCTTCTTACAGACCTGGCACAGGTTGCAGCCTGCCAAGTCCTGACCACATATATTGTGTGTAGGTTTATTTGATATTACATTATAGTACATCACCTTTTTTCAGCAGGGACAGGGAGGCAGTGTGGTTCTGAGACCATACCCTTACATTGGAAACAGTGGAGAACTGCTTGGGGATCCGTTCCCTTTTTTCCAAATTCTTTATGAGGAGCTGAGAGGGTGGTCAAGTACCTGAAGCCACTTGTGCCTGTTCCATCTCTGCTGATGAAACACGTTTGTGCTGGTGGTGCCGTGTGGGAGCAGCTGCTGTCCTGGCTGATCCCTGCAGCCGCAGAACGCGGGTGCTCCTGCTGCTGCTCCGTTTGTCTGGACCCCTCCAAGGGCAAGCTGGAGTGTACCCAGCCCTGTTAATTAGCTGCTGCAGTTACACTGTGCTAAGCTCAGCCTCAACATCTACCTGCAGTTAATTAATAGATGGGGTTGCTGAGGTTTTATTAGTACAGTGTGTTTGCTGTGAGATGAAACAATGGGAGAAAGGGGATGATGACTTGTGTAATTGTCAGGGGTAGGTGATTACCTGAACACAGTGAACAGTCCCATTTGGAGATCACCCTCCTTCCCAGGTGAGCCAGGGGAGTCACACCAGTGAGCAAAGGAGTTATTACCAGGCTCCCGTCCCCCTGAATTTCTTACAGCTTTTAAGAAGAAAAATCTCTGAGCAGATATGTGCACATGATTCATTTGGCAAAAGCACTCAGCCAACTTCCCAGAGGGGAACTAAAATAATTTCCACATACAAGTGAAGTAAATAGTCTGTGCCTTGTTCATCCTACCAAGTATTGACTAGTGCTGAGTAAGATATCCATGCAGAGCCTTGATGAAAGGTTGGCAACTCACCCCACTTGGTCTGGATTATTACAGCATGGTTTTGTAATATTAAATTGCAAGGCTTTTAGTAATCTTCACAGGCTGTTCAACCTCAGCCACTAAGCCTAAACTAAAATGTTTAAAAACTGCATTTCACGCTCTTAAATACTCTGTAAGAACCGGAGACAATTTCAATAAATGTTAAGCTCTTCCTGTTAATGTGCAAAACAGAAATTACCTCCTCAGATCAGGCTGAAATGTTCCACTGTGGTGGTATTTGAGACTAGTTATATTTGGCTCATCTTTGTTCCAGATCCAGTTTTACAACTACCAGATGACACCCTAATGAAACATCAAAGAAGCCATGAAAGGTTGCATGGAATTGCTCTCTGAACGATGTATCCAGTGAGGTACAGAGTTCCCACACTGGATACGAAGGAATTTTGACCATAGGGCAAATACAGCTTTCATCTTTTAGACATCACAGCAGCAGTGCAGCACAAACTTTTGCTTTCATTAAAAAAAATAAAGTAAAAAAGCTGTTTATCAGGGCTTTTTTTCAAGATCGTTTCCTAAACTATCTTGAGCCCTTCTGTTCTTTACTTAATAGTACATTTGGGAAAATAGATGAACAAGAAACAGTCTTTCTGAATAAAATCTAAAATTACTTCTAAGAGATTTTTTCTGAAATGAGAATGAAAGCACTTTGGAAGCTTCTGAGTGTTTTTAGTATTAGCAATAAATTTTTAGATTTGCAAGAGAAGCTAGTTGGATAGAATGAATACATTTTCATCCCTGGCTGGGTTGAAACATGAAGTCCCCATTAGTGCAGTGTTTTTTCTTGATCAATCATGACAAAATTAATCCAATCTGGATGCTGAATCTAGATCTATAAATATATTTATTATAATATAACAAGAACTTAACAGTAAACATAAACTATATACAATACCATTACAGATAACCCTGTTTTTAATATTATTCACAGAAATAGCCAGTTTTGTTCCAGTGTGAGAAATGAAGAAGTAAGCTAAATTGGAAATGTCGAATGTGTTTCAGTCTTGTTGACAGGTAGCACCTCCTTTGGAGGTAGACACACACCAACACTAAAATTAGTCCTGCCCCAGGCAGTTAGAAACTTGTGCTCCAATCTTTAGGTTCACACTTGCACCCTGTTTGACATAAATACTTTAAATGACATACTGGTATATAATTTTGTTGTGCTTATTATTTTTCTTTTATTTAAAGAATAAATAAAACAACTGCATAACAAAGGCTGGAACCTCACTGTCAAAATGAGAAGCTTGAGTCATCCTATAGCTTGACTCAGCTGACTCGAGCACATTTTCTTTAAATACTGCAAGATACAAATGTCTTTATTTTTTTTAAATTTTATTTTATAAATGATTATTAATAAAATAAGATGATTAGCTAACCATCTGCATTGATTTCCCCAAAGCTGTAGGCAGACCTCCCTCCATATAAAAAGGCTACTGTATTTGGTATGAAATTCAACTAGATATTGAATGCAAGATCTCACCCACACCCTGTACAGGGCCCTCCTTCTTGTATTACTGGTATGGCATTTGGGATTTGAGTCTGCAAAGGCAAGCATGGCAACTTTTTTCCCTCTACTTGGAAGGAAACCAGACAATTCTTAGCTTGGGGTTACTTCCTACTGGTGAATTTTAAGATTCTTTTCCCTGCCCCCTCTATGTTACCCGGTCCATCTCCCATTTGTTTTCCTTTTATGTATAAATTTATAAAGAATTTCCACATCACAATGCTCTCTGGATAGACAATATTTTAATATATATAAAAATATAACCCCTGTGCTGTGCATATACTTACAACTCTACATAGTAATAATTTGAAGTCTCTTACACTGGGCTTAAGTCTATGCATTTTTCTACCATGGGCTTTAAACTCATGTTTTTAAAATCTGTAAATAAGAAGTATAAGGCTTCCACACCTAGGGAAGGAACTTGAAAAATAAAGTAAAATAAAAAACCCCAACTTCTCAGACTTTACATAAAAGATAGTGGCGTGTATCCCGACATAAGGGATTTTGGTTGAGAGCCAAAACCGAGTGCGCAGCCACAGGAGGCATCTTCTGTGTTTGATGGACACGTGGCCAACCCACACCAGGCTGTGTTTGACTGTGATTCTGGCCAGCAGTGAAGGGTGGGTTATCAGGAGATGCCTCTGGAATCCAAACCATTTCCATTTTGCACTGCGGGAATTGAGCACTGCCAAGTGCATCAGCAGAAACCCGGAGGAAAAGGTTTAGAACCCCCCCCCACCCCCACGGTGGGCACAGCCACATGTGCCCACACGAGAATCACCAGGAGCAGAAACTCATCCAGCCCAACAGACCTTTTGTTTTCATCATTTTACATGGAATTTATTACCAATGGCTATTCTTCTCCCCAGTCCTCACCTCACCCCACTTTTGGGCTCTTCTCTAGAGAACTGAAATACTTGTTTGATCTGATGGAAGACTGACATCAACATAAGCCATCTGTCACACAAGATTTCTCTCAGTCATTGGTATTGAAAAGCATGTATTAGAAACAAATGTAGGAATCAAAGTGGTAAGGACACTTTGACCTTTCAAATAGATTGATGCCTAAAGTGTAATAGTAAAACTAATCTGCATGGTTATTTCAAGAATCAAGCTTGAGCTCTAAAGTAAAATGCAGATTATTTTTTTCCTCTCTTCCCCAGCTTAAAAAATATGAGAAATTCTATTGCACCTGGGTTGACCAAAAGCCGATGTCCAGAACAAGTGCCACTATAACATCTAGTGACACCCTTGCATTTTTAAGTTACAATATCTTACATAGCACGGAGCTCTCTGCTCCTTGTTCACCAAAAGGTGAGGATGATTTTTCTACATTCAATGTAGACACTATTCAAGACTTTAGAGCAATATGTTCACTGGCTGGCTTTGCTGCTTTTGTTCCTTAAGTAATAGCATTCCTCTGGCCTGCTTTCAGCAGGTACAAACAGTTCTCCATCCAACTCCTGGGGAACATCAGCCGCTCTGAATGTACTTCTTGATTGCTACGCAGCCGTGTCGGAAAACAGGGCAGGGCATATTTGGTAGAAGTGTCCATGTGTTTGTTTTGGGGTCATAGGCTTCCATGTTTCCCAGGGCAGGTCCTTCACTGCTGACAATCCCACCAGTAGCATAGATTTTCCCATCCAGAACCACAGCACTGTGTTTTTCAAAAGAAAAAAAAAAAAAAGTTAGTTTGAGTTAGTTGTCTTACAGTGCAATTTTCTTTTTAGGCTTAAAATAAACCCATCTTTTATTACAGTGGGTAAACAATGATTACACCTTTGGTTCTTATCTGTATAAACCTGTGTGGGCATTTCTCTTCTCTCTCCCTTTCTCTCTCCAAAAGTAATCCTTTTTTGTTCCTGCCAGGTAGGTAACTGTTGTCTTTAATGTAAAAAACAGATAAAAGTCCAAGTAAGATGTTTCTCCAGCCCACACATGGTATCTGCAGCAAAAGCAGCAGGGTGGTGTGTCCCTGTAATACTTTGCATGTGCAAAACCAATCCAAGCAATTTGGGGTTTCCACCACCTCAGCTGGAATAAGCTCTTGCTTCAAGTTACTCCTTTAATTGTTCATGAATGCTACAAAATGGGGAATAGAAATCTTCAAAATATGTTCAGCCCCTTCCATGGTTGTGCCTTGGCATGGGGGCCTGGAAATCCTGCTTTGTCCTTGTGCACCCCAGAGCTGTCCATAGGAAAGCAGAGCTGGGGCACACAGATCTGATGGTCAGGGCTGTGCAGCTGAGGGAATGACAGGGCAGCTCTTTGTTGGCATCTAAAGAAGACAAAAAACCTCAGTGCTTTCCTAAAGTGAAAGTGTTTGACTTCAGATACCTCGTGTAATCAGGAATAATTAGGCTGGGCTAACCTGATGGTCCATAGGCTCTTGGTAAGAGGGAAGGTGCACAGGTGTGGAAGGTATTTGAAAGAAAAATTGCCCCTTGGTCTCATCCTTTCCTCTTCCTTCCACTTTATGCCTTGGCTCTTGAGCAATGGTGCACATAGCAGGACACTGATTAGGGCTGGAGAAGATGGGGTTGGGCTCCCATGTGTGCATTTGGAAATGGCAGAGTATGGCAGAGGCATCTGGGTGGGAAAAGCCAATGCAGGGCCTGCTGTGTGCTCCATGCTGCCATCCCACTGTTCTGGGGGGAACCCAAAATTGGAGTTGTCTGCTTTTCATCTGCCAAGAGGCCAAAATTTGCCTTCCAAGTTGATTTAAAGATGTTGTTAATCTGGACGGGATTGGCAATGGCTTTTCTGGTGCCTGGGTCCATTTGGAGAGCAGCTGATGAATGGTTGTGTTGGGAAGAAAAATGGAGACTTGGAGAGTATGTACCTGCCAAAGGATAGCAGGGAGAACAAGAGGGATGGGAAGACAAGAAATTAATTGCAACCAAGAAGGTGGCCTAGATCTAACAAGGTGGGAAAGTGTACTGATCCTCTAGGCTTGGTAAAAACAAAGTAATTCTGCCTGGCTAATTCTGAAGTAGGGAGAAGAGGAAAGATAAAAAGTGATAAAGGCAAAAGCCAGAGAGCGCTGGAAGACACAGGATGAACTCAGACTAAAATGGCACTGACAATGCCACGTGCTTCTGAAGAACACAAGACTCTGATGTCCTTGTGGAGAAGCAGAGCCTGAGGTTAAAAATAAACTCACAATGACAACAGTGAGGACTCAAATAAGCCTAGTCCCTGGGTACCGCCAGGAAATAGGAAATAATGAGAATCTTGTCAAAATAACTGTTAATCTGAAAGGAGGAGGAAGGAGAGAGAGACTTGAAACACTTGATTAGAGCCTATCCACAAATCAGCAGGGCTGGATGATGCATAGCCCAGGGTCCTGAGGGAGTTTGCTAATGAACTTACTGAACCATGGGTAATTATTTTTCAAACGTCAGGGAGAAATGGGGAAGAATAAGGACTTGGGTAAAGCAAGCGACATCCTGAAAGACGGCTTTGAAAGAGAAGGAGCCCACCTCTGAAGGAGCCAGAGCTGGTGGCAGAGAGGCACTGCCTGGCAGAACTCCTGCCAAGGCTCAGTCCCTGTGCCCTGGAGGAGG
The DNA here is from genome assembly GCF_965231275.1 of Zosterops lateralis. Classification (NCBI taxonomy): domain Eukaryota; kingdom Metazoa; phylum Chordata; class Aves; order Passeriformes; family Zosteropidae; genus Zosterops; species Zosterops lateralis. The sequence goes on along the minus strand of NC_139764.1, from coordinate 106,666,559 downwards.
CAGAGGTAGCAGGTAGCCACCACAGAGCAGCTGAGCAGCCAAGGAAACCTTCCCAAAATCACCTTGGTCTGGGCTCCTCCCCAGCCCATGCTCTGGATTTGGGGTTACAGCGAGTGGGCAAGTGCTGCCCTCGTTCTCTGGAACCTGGGCTACAGCCCTGGAAAGAATTCCTGCCCAGTGCCTGAGACAAGCAGCTCAATCCTGTACCTTCCCATCATGGTGCTAATACAGTGTGGAAGAAATGGATGCTGACTTCCATCCTCTGGAAGACTATATGAATTTTAAATGGAGATTAGAGCAACTTCTGCTCCCTCCATATGCAACTCCTGTAGATAAGACTGGCATAATGCTTAGCTTGTGAGTCATGCCCGAGGTTAAGTAAAGCAGTGAGCTGCTCCTGCCATGAAGAAATAGGCAGTTCTGAGCACACAGTGAGTCCTCATATGTACAAGGAACTTTGGAGACATTCAGGCATCTCTGGGCTAAAGTGGCAGGTAGGTGCTTAAGGTAATTAGGAATTTAATCCTAAATTGCTGCTACTTTGTAGTATTAGGACAATCACTGCTAATTTCTGGGACCTTAGGGAACAGAAAACTCAAGTGGGTTCTAAAACATTGAGAAAAGTGAGTGGAAAGGACTATGCTCATTGCTCTTTCTTCTCTACTGTGACAATATTTCGTTCTTCTCCTCCCTTCCATCCCATCAGCTGTAAAAACATCGTTACCAAGGCTGACATACAAAGAAAGAAATAATTACAATAATTAGGATGTGAGTTTATTGCTTGGTGCCATTAATCCTGAGAGATAAAATGATTACAGGCTGTCAGAGCCTGGGAAGGAAGGAAAGAAGTAAGGAAGGAAGCTCTGTGCCAGATAGCCTTGCTGCAGGGACACAAAACTTAGTGGCTTTGGGGCAGTGACTTCCCTGGCTGTGGAGAAGCCAGACCTCCACCTCTCCAGCAGAATGCCTGGGGAGAAGGTAATGGGCATCCAAATTCAGATCACTTCAGCCACTCCTTCCAAAAAAATGAGTTTCAGCAAATTATTACCGTGCAGGCTAATGAATGACCCAGCTTTCTACTCTGCAGGTAATTACTGCTGTTCACTAGAGAGGCTTCTCCTGCCCTAGGACTGATTCTCCTGAGATGCCTGGGCATCCTTCATTTCCCAAGCAATGCCCAGTGTCAGAGGATCATGCTGCAACTGTCCCCTGACACTGCCATGGGTCATCTGATCCATCTGTTGACCTCCATGAAGCTCTGGATCACACTCCCAGGAAAATCCCAGTGAGGCTGAGGTGTGCCAAGGGCTGGTGGAGACGTGACTGTCCATGACTGGCTTGTGTAACCTAAACACCATTTACATCTCTTCCCTGCCTGTCCACCTTTCAGTCCTTGCCCAGGCTGAGCAAATGGCAGAGAAGGTCCCTCTCTGACAGCTGACTATTAAAGGACTTGATGGACAAAGTGAATCACTGAACCAAAAAAATCAAAGAACAGCCCAGGCAGGAAGGGACCTTGAAAGATCATCTGGTCCAACCTTCTGTGGGAAAGGGACACCAGGTGAGATTATCTTGCATCCTGTCCAATCACATCCTGAAAACCTTTGGTGATGGGGCTCCACCACATCCCTGGGGAGGTTGTTCTAGTGAATGACTGATCTCACTGTAAAAAATTCTTACGTCATGATGAAGCCTCTCTTTGTGCAGCTTGTACCTGTTGCCCCATTGTCTTCTCCTCATGGCTCCTTGTCAAGAGAGAGTGTCTGTCCTCCTTGTAGCTGTTCTTTTAGTGCTGGAATACTCTGTGAGGGTCCCCTGAGCTGTCTCTTCTCCAGGGAGAAAAGACCCAACTCTTTCTGTCTTCCTTCATCAGGCAGGCTCTCTGGCCCTTTGATCATCTTCACAACCCTCCTCTGGACCCTCTCCAGTCTATCTGTGTCTTTTTTGAATTGGGGGAACCAGAAGTGCTGCCTGACAAGAGCTGAATAGAGTGAGAAGATTAAAGTCTCCTGATGGGCAGTAAGATTTAGAAGCAGAGGATGTCACCGTCCTTTTTTTTCTCTGTGTGTTTGAGAGGTGAATGCCTGGGTGCTCTTGATCCAGCACTTTTCTCTCCAAATGACATGCTGGACATATCAAGCAGTGGGACTACAAGAAATGTTAATTTTATTACTGCTTTAAAATTTGCTGCTCAGTCCTAAAGATCACATCAGCCTCATCAGGAAATGTTAACAAATAATTTTTTAAAATTCTGTCTTGTAATTCTCAGGGTTGCAAAAGATTTGAAATGGCTGAATTAGTGTATTGTTTTGATTGCCTGAAGCTTAGTATCTTCTGAGGCCTCAAACAATGCTCTTCTCCCTCCTCATTCCTGGCTATGCATGCAGAAGCACACATTTACTTGGAGCAGTTCCATGAATGTTATTGAGCATTATCAGTTAGGTCAACACAGAATCTGCTTAAAAGAAGGGGAAATAAAAAAAAAATCCCTGCATTTATTAGTGCATGAATTTCTTTCCTGCCCTAAGATTTCAGGAGAGCTTTACTGGAGGTGGAACTGAATGATGCTGGTGGGATTCTTGGGGCTGTCCTGTGCAGGGACACGAGTTGGACTTGATGATCCTCATGCATCCCTTCCAACTCAAGATATTCTGTAATTCCAGGAAGCTCATCAACTGGATGGAGCTGGTGTTAGGAACAGGGAATCCTCCAGGGTGCCAGCCCTTGTGGGGTGTGGCTCTGGGCAGTGCCAGGCAGAGCTGCAAGTGCCCCTTAAAGTCCCTTAAACCAGGGACCTTTCTGAGACACCTGCATGGTGTTTTGTGGTGCTGGTGCAAAAGGCATTGCTGGCACTCTGTCCATGGGTGGTGGCAGTCAGGGAGCCAGTCAGGAGTGCTGTCCCCTGTTTGGTGGCAGTGCTGACAGCCCCTGGCACTGGCAGCCAGGTTGTGATGTCGCAGAAGGCTTGGGCTCGGGTGGCCGTGTCGCGCTGCCAGAAGTGTCATCTTTACAATGAGATGGATAAATGAGGGTCCAGATTAGTCATGGTCAATTAGGAGGATATCATGCCCCTTCCTGGAGCGGGATTAGTAGTGTGGGTGTTTTGGCCAAGCTCCAGTTATATTCTCCCCTACTCTGAGAGCACTTTCCCTTGCTAATGATCCAAAACCGTCACGTGGCATCGTTACTTGTTGCTGAAAACCAGCAGTGTTTTACTCCAAAGTCCACAGCACATCAGTAATGGCCTGAGTGCTCTGTCTGTATCAGTTATGCTTTAGTGCCCACCACAATCCTTCATGTCATCAGCTGCTACAGAAATTACTGCCAGTAGTCTGGTGCAGCAGTTCTCCCTGCTGTCTGTGGAGCACAGCCTCACACCTCTGTCTCCTTCCAGACAGGCTGGAAGGTTTTGGTTTTCCCTTTTGGACTACAAACACCTCCAGCTGCAAATGCTGCTGGCTGAATGCACCAACCTTCCTGCCTGTAGGTTCAGGAAGCCCATGGCCATTGAGGAAACCTGCTCCACGATAGTTGCACCTAGAAATTTCCATCCACACAAGCTGTGCTCCAATCCCTTCCAGTGCCTGGAGCTACCATAAGCTTTGCAAGGCAAAAAGGAGCCAGCCTGGGGGGACTGTAGCTGGTGCTGTAGGTCAGCAACGCCTGGCAGGTCAGTACAGGAGGCACCATGCTTTGCTGTTCAAAAACAAGGCCTTACTTGAGAAGAAAAGGTGGGCTGGCGTGTGGGGGGGTGTGTGTATGTGTAAAATAATCCCCAAACTGACCCTAGTTTTGTGCTGTTCAGCCTGAGTCAAAGTTTTATTGAAGATTTCCATTCAGCAGAACCATTTAATAAATCTTACTGGTTAGCAGTCAGAGGAGGAGGCAGAAAATGCTTTTCTGGTATCTGTTGGGAATTGCTGGTACTAAATTAGCTTCTCTGGAATTATTGCTGGCACCACCATGCTGCTGCTGTTGCCCCGTGGAGGCTCTCTGTAGCACAAGCCTGTTTGCACGCTGCCTGCATCCTAAGCAAGCAGAATATGGAATTTTTAATCATGCACAAGAATGCATTTGGTATTCTTTTCACTTGTGGAAAAATAAACTCTTGAAGGGCACTGCAGGAAGGGAGGACTCCTGCCTGCAAAGGGAGGCCTTGCCACGCTGAAGGGGAGGGATATCTGCAAGTCTGTTTGGAGGGAGGTGTCTGACAGAGTGAGGTGTCATCATCTCATCCTGACTTTTTATTCCTGTTGGCTGCTATCCCCCATCTCAAGGTCCTGCAAATAAACAGGGACTGCCAAACTGAGACAGGGTGTGTGGCAAAAAGCTTACACTTGACTGATGTTTGGGAAATGTCAAATATTTCCCTCACCTGTTGTGTGAAAGGTGTTCAACCTCTCAGTGAATTTTAAAATGCTTCAGGCCTATTATAGCTCTTTTCTCATTTAGCACCATCTTTCAAAGGGTTAATTCTACATCAGCATGAATTTCTTATTGACTTCCATCAGGCTGGGCTTAATCTGAAAATGATCCTCAATTTGCTCTTCTGTTGATTGTGAGCTGGAGATCCAAACCATTTATTTTTCATTTTTCATTAAAAGTAATTTAACTTGATATTAAAACCATTTGAACGGACCTTTAGATTTTCACAGGCAGGGAATGTCACACACATTTCTCTTCCCTCTGCTCAAGGCTATCATGCTCCCTCATCACTAACTTGTAGAAACAAAGCAGATAAAAATAAAAGTGATGCGGTCAAGATTTTTCCCAGCAAATTCAGTATTGAGTTATTCCTGGTGAGAGGAGATCAATAGCATGCAGTTAATTTTTAAGTTGTTTATGTTGCTGCTTTTAAACCATGTTTTTTGTGATCCATGCTAATGAGTGGAATGAGGAATTTATAGATTCACAGGCTAAGGTCAGAAGGGACCTCTGTGCTTAGTTAATCTGAGCTTGTGTATACACAGGCCATGGACATTTCCCCAGGCAGCATCTCTCCTGGAAACGTATCTAATCTCCTCTTAAAAACAGCGAGTGTTGGTGAGTTCACCCCCTCCCTTGCTGCTTCTCTGTTTAATTATCCTTGCTGTTGGAAAAGTGCTTCACTTCAAGGCCAAGATGTGTAACCTGACTTTCCAGCCCTTGTAACCTGCTACGCCTTTGTCAGCGAGACTGAAAGCGTCTCCATTTGCTCCCAGTGATCAAGTCACCTCTCAGCCTTTCTTTGATAAACTCCTTGAGTTTCATGTCAAAGGTTTGATTTGCAATCTGGGGTAGTTTTAGCAGCTTTCTCTTTGAACTTGTGCTGATATTTTCACATGTTGATGCAGGACCCAGGACCGCACTCGTCTCCCAGTGCTGTATGTGGCAGCGCTCGCTCTCCCCAGCTTCAGCTTGTTTTCATTTTGGTGTTTGGGCTGGTTTCATATCTCCAGTATGGCACTGACCTTTTATCCAGAGCACTGTGATGTGAGCTCGTGTTGTGCTGCTCTGAGTGATCTCCTTTATGTCCTCCTCTGAGAGCCTGGCTTTCTAAGGGAGCAGGGCTGCTGTGAGTGCGCTTCCTCCGTGTCTTACTTTGTATTTAAAATACCACTGCTGCCTTGAGACAGTTCAACTGATACATTCAGGGAACTGATAAAATAGCTCCTTCTGTAATATTTTGTACCCAGTAAGTGTTAAGCCCCCTGCAGCCTTTATCAGGAGAGATTTTCTATTACCTGGATTGTTGATAGATGTATTAAACAGCATTGAAAAAGAAGAAATGCTTGCTACCAGTGGCCTTGCTCAATGATATCTTCTCATTAACAACTACATTTTGAAATCTGTCAGTGAAGCAGATTTAATCTCTCTACCATGTGCCTTGTTAATTCCATATAATGCCAGCCAAATACCTTGGAGAAACTGCAGTATATTACAGCAGCACAGTTGTCTTTAGCAGCCAGGTCTGTTGTATTACAAAGCAAAACAGAGAACCAGGCTTCCCAACACCTTTGGTGGACTTGGCAGTGTCAGGTTTATGGCAGGATTTGGAGACCTTAGATGTCTTTTCAAACCTGAATGATGCTATGACAACAGGGTGGTTTAACAAGCCTCATTTTCCAGAGAAGTGCACTGATTGATCTTCATTATTTTATTAGCATCTAGTTATTTGCTGATGAAATCCCAAATTAACCACTCTGGTATTTTGCAGAGGACCAACATGAGGCTAAGTGAGACCACTTACCTTGATGCTGGTACTTTGCAAAATTAATTGCTGCACTGAAATTCTCCTTTTCACCTTTTCAAAATACGGAAACACTTTGGCAGTGCCCTGATCCATCCTCAACTTGAAAAGTTATTAAAAATCAACATTAGTGGTTCAATCAGCTTCTCAACAAAGTCTCTAAAGACACCTGTGTCTAAGACAGCTGGGTCGCTGGATCTGAGAATATAATTTCAGAGTTCCCATCTTTCCTTGCTGCCAACGGTGACTGCTTTTGGTCCCTCACAGCAGAACACAGAACCAAACCTCCTTGTTCCCTTCCAATTACAGATGACAAACACCCATCCAGTCGGTCTGTATTTTACTTTGCTACCTCATCAGTTTCATCAGCAGTGGTTTTAACTGATTCAAATTACAAATTTGATCCCCTAAGTTTTTAAGTGCCTTTCTTTTTACTTCCATTAGGCCTCAGCACTGGTTCCCTCAGCCTCTTGTAGCAGCAGCAGGTTTTTAACCTATTTGTTACTGCTGACCCCCCATCTTTGCTATTTCCATACACACTGATTTATTTAGATTTTGTCACAGGCTTTACATGTCTTCAGGATGAAATACTTTTCCTTGACTATTTCCCAGTGCATTCAAGAACCTTTGAAATGGTGCCTTTTTTTGCTTCCAATTATATGGGTTTTTTTTTTTTTTGGGTGACCATTCCATTATAAATGTAGGTTTCCTGTCCACTGTTGCTTTAGGCATTAGAAAAAAATGTCATAATGAAGTTGGAAGATACTTTTTTCTGGATGGGTGGCAAATTCTACTTAAACAAAGCCAGTTATTATGGTGCCTAAGCACTAGGGAATATTCAGGTCACCAGTTCACTTTCCTTGGTCATTCTGTTCTGCAGGCTGAAGAGCAAAACATCCCTTCATGTCAGAAACCCGGGCAAGTTTTCAGGTGAGGTGCTCAGCCAACGGCTGAAATCAGCCATGCAATTTCTCTTGTATATTTAACAGATTCTTGTTACTTTTTACAAACCCAAGATATTCAAAGAGTAGCTCAACCCTCTCTATGATGGATGGGAAGATGCAGGAAGTTATCAAATATCCAAATCCCTCATGTTTCATTTTACAGCTTAGGGCTCTAATCCTGAGTGGTATTGTACCCATTATTTCTGGTTTTCAGGAGAAAAATATTATATGCTGCCTGAGCAATGCACTCCTCCTCCTGGTTTGCCTCCTGCTAGAGTGGAGGGACTAGGAGGATGTGTCCTTAGAGCAGGGGAACAGGGCAGCAGCCACTGCAATGGAGCTGGCTCAGGACAGAGCTGGTGCTCTGACCCCTCTGCTTACAGCAGTATCTGCTCCAAAAAGAAAAAGCAGCCAAGAGAGGGCACCTCTTAAATTAATAAAAGGAAGGGGGGAAAAAGGTGAAAATGAGAAAACAAACCAGCAGAAAGAGAAAAACTGAACATGATTTCGTAAAAGACATTTTCTCATGTGCATTGAAGTGAAAGGCTAAATCCAAGTTAAAACATGGAGGTGTTTTCCAACAGTAGGATGGGGGCCAGGGACACCCTTGGAGCAAGGTGCAATTGGCTGAATATTTGGAAGATATGGGTCTGCTGTGGGCCCTGCTGCTGCCCCATTACTGCTCTTGCTCCCACCCCAGCCAGTGTTTTGTTGGGACAGTGCCTGACATATCCCCTCCACCCTGCCAGGCTCAGTGCCTCAGGGTCCTGCTGCATCAGACATGGATAACAAACCCTCACCTGGTGCCTGTGGCAGTGTCTAGAGACCAGCTGTGGCTTTTCCAGGGAAACCAGCAGCTCAGCCCATCCCCAGCATGGGAATCTGCTCTGTGGAGAGCTGGCTGTGCACAGCCCAAAACAAGCCCGTCTTTCAGTAGCAGCCATGTAAAACTATTTAAAAGGCCTTTAAGTGCTGCCAGTATCTGTAATGGCTGCCAAGTTTTATTTTTGTCAGACAATTTTGTGAAATTTGTTCAACTTGTGGCCATGATCAGGGAAGTGAGCCCGAAAAGCAATCACAAGCACCTAATAAATAATAGTAATTAATATTGGTGTGTGGTGCTTATTCAGTTTTCTTTTTCTTTCAGGGATCTTTTAGCTGGTTAGCAAAAACGTTCCACATTATGGTGGTCTCTCCTACAGAGGGTATTCATCATCCTCCAGTTGCACATGGCAAACTGAGAACAGCATTCCTGTAGCCACTGGAGGAGCTCAACACACACCCCTCCCCATGATCCATCATGCCTGAATGTGAGGAGACACGTGAACCATTACAGACTGCTGAATGTACATTTTGGGAAATGCTGTGTGCCTGAACACGTACAGAAAAGAGATGAGGAAAATCCCCAAATGGTTCACACCTCCCTTCCCCTCTCCCCTTCACTTGTAGTAGCTTATTTATCAACAGAAAATGTTAAGGCACCAGTAATTCCATTTTAATGTTTTTTCTCACCTGCAGAACTGCCTGGAGTGGTTCATGTTGGGACCTGCTTTAATATTGCCTTTCTCTGGGTCATAGATGGTGGTTGCTCGTGCATAAGCTCCTCCAAGAATAAAGATGAACCCATTGAGAGTGACTGCAGGAGCATATTTGTTATCTGTCAATGGAAAGCAACACTGAGATCAGTTTTAGGCTCAGGTTTGGAGACTGTTTTTTTATTTATACATTCCCCTTATTTATAGATAAGTCACGTTTCTCTAAACCTCCAAGGCTAGGGAAAGAAAAATGAGGAAACCTTTCCTGGATTTGTTCTCCTCTCTCCAAGTTCTCAAAGGCACTTTTAAAGTTCATCACTTCTTCATTCCCAAGTATGTGCCTCCCTCTAAACTGGTAAAGAACAATTATCTTCTCCTGAAGCCTAATGGAGTCACCATGAAAGTTTCACACTTACAAATGAAATTAAGATGTCAAATTGTTTCAGAATTTTGAATTGCTGCAAATTTTAGCTCAGCTGCTTCCCATGCCTGTGCAGCAGCTAAGTATAGCAGAAACCCACAGCACAGAGACCTCATTAATAATTTCCAATAGTTGATACTCTTTTATATTGTGCTTTTGCTTGTGGGAAGGTCACCCACGCATTTCCAGAAGATTTTCTGAGACCTGATTTCTTTTTCACCTTTATCTGTCTCATAAATTCACCTGCATTTTTATTTCCAGATGTGTGTGTATCTCCAAGCAGTCCTGTAATTTAGCAACAAACTGTGTGAGGTTGGGGGTTTGAAATTAAGCAAATCTCTCATCCTGAGTCAAGTTCAATCAGATTTTCTGAGGACACTTTAAAATTCTTGTTAGCTGTGGCATTATTAGAAATATTAGTAAAACTAATCATAAATTATTGAATAAAATAATTCTAATCTAATTAGTTGGCTTGTCCCTTATGCTGCTAGCACACCATATGCACATTATTAAATATGAGCCAGTTGGGCTGAAATTTCTCATGATGATGTCTGTCTTGATGAGATACAGTTTTTTAATCAACATTTCTGTGAAACCAATCAGCAGTGTCTGGGAACAAAAGATGGGAAAATAAGTTGCTTTGAGTTAAAATAAGCCTCACAACCAGTTCTGTAAGAGGCAGGTGGCTTAGCCCTTTGGGGTGTGAAGTGCATGTTTCCTGGGGGACCATCCTAGGGTCAGAGGATACATAAAAATTCTCCATTTGTAGCTACAAGTTAAAGCCTTTCCAAAAATCTGCATTTTCATATGCTCAAGAAAGGTTGATCCTGCTGCACCTCCAACAGGGAATCAGACTGGACACAGTTCTGCTGGTTTCAGCACCTGCAACCTCCTCCCAGGGGGACCTGCAGGCAGAAGCTGGAGAGAAGGTGAGATACCACCTTTACTGTGCTCTTACATCTCTGATAGCAGCCTCTACCTAACACCAAAGGGGTTTATATGTTCCTCCCATATCTACAACATTATTGTAAATTGATCTGTGTTCTTTCAGGAACACAGAAAAGGATGGGCTTAAACCAGATCCGGCAGCTTTGTTCTGGAATTTGCTTACCTCTTGCATAGTGTGTTGTAACCCTGAGGTTCTTGTAAAATTACCTTATTCCATTAAATATTTAACAGAGATTTAATTTGACAGGAGTTAAGCAAAAGCTGATGAACATCTCCAGAAGTGAGATGATCTCCTTAATTGAAGTTTCAACTGGTAAAACTAAAATGAAAAGAATGCTGTCTGCTTCTGTCCCAGCATGGCCATGGGGTGGTCTGGCTCAGTCCATCCCATCCTACACTGGGACATGCCCAGGAGGATGTACAGGGGTGAAGCACCCAGCAGGGAAACACACAGAACCCTTGTGATGGGTTAAAGTTGAGCTCCTGCTACGCTGAGTATCTACAGGCATATGTCAAAAAACCACGGCTGTATTAGGAAAATGTCACTGATCCTTGGGAACAGATGGGAAGAAACTAATTCATCCAGAAAATAGAACAAGGAGTATTCAGTTTCCTCGCGGTGCCACTAAGCCACTGTAATTCATCAGAAAGGCTTATCTGTCCTAACAACCCGGCTCGCATCCCTTTCCAAATCAGACTTGCATATGTGACATTTTTTCCACTTAAGACACTCACCAGAAATTTTCCATATTTAATTATCACATCTTCTTTTTTTTTTTTTTTTTTTTTTTTTTTTTTTTTTTTTTTTTTTTTTTTTTTTTTTTTTTCCCTCTGACTAGCACTGTTTTGCAGGAGAATGAAACTCTTGCATTAAAGAAAACCCCTCAGCTCCCAAATCTCCCAGGGAAATTATTAGGGGCTCCCTCACGGCAGAAACAGTGACTTCTCAGGGGACTGAATCACTGACTTCACATTTCTTTTTGTTAAAGAATGAGAGGGAAACCCCCTGGGTATTTTTATAGTGACTTTTTTTCCCCTTTTTGAATAGGCAGACAGTCTGATACTCTTCTTCTTCCTTTTTTAAGAGGCAATCGTGTTTGATTCTCATCAATTTTTCAATACATCTCCTATCTATTGTCTTTTTACTGCTTTTGTCTTTAGCTATAATTTCATAAATTGGTATCAAGTAAGTCTGAAATCTTTCCTGTGAACAACTCCCTTCCTGAAAGAAACAACAAAGTCTCTTGTTCCTGATGAGATACAGCAAAAAGACATGAGGAACACTCCTCCAGAAACAGGTAGAAAGGAAGCAGTGGGGTTTTTGTTTTGTTTTGTTACCATGGGGACAGAAATTGTTCATGGATACCGGGATTTTGGAAACCTCAAGTCATCATTCCTGATACTGAGGTGTGGATGTCCATCTTCAATCTTTAACCTTACTTCATCCCAGGTGCAACCCACACTCTTCCTGTGGTGGTGTCTTTTTCAGGGCTTGGTATGCTCATGCAAACTCTCAGGAGACTCCAATTTCTGCCACAGTTTGAAGTCCTTAACATGGCCCCAGTGCAAGGTGGGGAGCCTAGTTTTGCAAAAACATGTTTTGCTTGGGCTTTTTGGTAAATGTGCAGCAAGGTGGAGAGGAGGTGGACAAAGCTACTGGGTGTGACCACGAGCTTCTATGTGTCAGAAGCCACTGTGGGATACAGTGGGGCCACTGGGTATTTCAAAGGGCTGCTGGAGATAGGAAGAGAGGGGAGAGGAAGCATGGAAACAGAGAAGCAGCCTTCTTTCCTCTCCAAAGTCTAAGTGTTGAGGCTGTTGGATGTAATATAGTAATCCATTTCAGGCTGGAAAATCTTAAATGGGATTTGTCCAGGTCAGCAAACACACTTGAGACTAGAAGGCAGAATAAATGTAAATGAAAGAATAGGTAAAAGCTAATCTTCTCTGCAAGTGGATAACATGGTAACATCCCTCTCCTTTTCTGTTGCTACAAGAAGATAAGCCAGGAGTTCTATTCTGTGACAGGCAATTGGAGGAAGGAGTGTGCACTCCATGACAATCCTTGAGCCAGAGGTGTCCTTCATGTGGGGTTGATGATTTAACCTGCTGCTGTGCTCCTCACTTAGGGAGCACAGGCGGCTCTTGGGATGTGTCCACGGCTCTCACATCTCTTCCAACATTACATGGCCAAGTAGCACAGTCCTGTTTTCCCTTGCATGATGCTCAGAGAATTTTCACTGCCTTCCAATAATGCACGCGGGCAGAGATTGAAGGGGCACTGCAATGAATGGCAGCAGCACTTCATATGGAAAAAAGTTATTATAACCAAACTAGTTAAACATTTTTATTGGAAGAAAGAAATGTGGTAGTGCCACCAGTCCAGGCAGAACTCCAACCAAATTGTCTTCTGGCAGGTGGGTGCCTGGTGGGGATGTTGATGCATTTGATGGAGCAGATTAGAGAAAGGAGTCTGGTTAATACAAACTAAGCCTCCTTTTAATAGTAAGTGCCTCTTCCTCTCCTTGAACACTCTGCAGACAAACTTAGGAATGGCATGGGCATAGGATAACCAGGAGACTGTGATCTGATCCTGAACACAGCTTGTGAGGCCCAGGTGAAGCTGCTGCATGAACAGTGAGGGCTTGGGTGTCACCCTGCAGGCTCAGAGCTCTCCTGGGAGCTGATCTCTTCCATATACACAGCTGGCTGCCAGTCTTATGGCTTCCCCACTGACCTTTGAGCAAATCCTCCTTGGAGACCCCCAAGTCAAGTGTCCTCACTTGCAAACACCACATTTTGCGTATGTGTGGTGGGCATGGCACATGCCCAAGCATGGCAGGAGGCTCCACCTGCCACCACAGGGCAGCTTTAGCTTCAAATTTATGGGCATGATGTTGATGAACTGAGGAGTGCTGGAAAAAAAACAACCATGGAAATGAAGGAGAGGTAGGAGGAATATTGAGAGGTAAGAGGTCATTGGCTAAACAGCAACACAAAAATACTGATTTTGCAGGGCAGAGGGCAGCTAGTAAGTAGGGAAACACTGAGGAGTGGAAAATGTCATTCTGAAGAGAGCACATGGCACGTACAGAGGAGAAATGGGTGAGATAAAAGTCAAGCTTAGTAGAGTGAAAAATACTAAGAACTGGCCAAGAGAAGAAAAATACACTGAAGAATGAGATGAAACACTCATTGCTGTGGGACTTTCAGGTGAAAACCAGCCATATTCCCCTACAAATACCAAACTATTTGCCTTGGGAGAGTGTAAAGACATATATCTGATTTTTCTTGTAAAGTCAAAATTATTATTATTATTATTATTATTAATTTCACCCAAAATAAGCCACAGGACAGTGTAGTAAAGATGTACAGATGCTTCTATTGTTGTTTTTCAGATAGGTCTTGCATTCTTAGGTCTGTGATTGTCCCACTTTGGTCTGACACATCACTGCAGGAGTAAATGTTACGGTGAGGAACTAGATACTTAGATTAGAAACCAGAAATACTCACAGAACTTAGATCTCTGTCCTCTGGTTCTCACCAGATTTTAAAATTTAATAGTCATGGTAATTAAATACTGTTTTTCTTACAATCCAAAAACATGAATAAAAACTTTTAATTCCATTCTGACTATTCAGAGTATCAAAAAAAGTATATTTTAGTGCCCTGTCATGAAGGCACAACGTGAACTAAAAGACAGTGACCAAGTAATTAGGCTTACTTAGAATTGCTGACTTCAGCATGTCTGTGGCCATCTCGTTAAATAAGACAAAGCTCAGGAAGCTGGGCATGGAATACATTTTTAGCACAGCTATGTAGGACAGCTTGGCTAGCAATGGAAAGGCAGGTGCTGCAAGTACACGGCCTCAGTTCATTTACTCAAAAAGGACTTTTGTTTTGACATCTAAAAACATGAGAAGGGGATGTGCAATGTGGTTTACTATAAACATGAAGTGTAAAGCCCTGTGAGGCTCCATTCTCCCAGTGACATCCATCCAGCTGTGGGCTGCACTGCTGCAGGAACATCTGCCCACTCCAAGGTGGGAAGGACTAACACGAGGCAGAGGATGGGGCATTGAGGAAGGCCTTCTCCTCCCCAGATGGGGATGTGTGTGACCAACACTCGCCCAAAGGCTTCCACGGCACTGGCATGAAGTGAGCCTGGTGTCACACCTACTGCTCACAGGCATCCATGTCCCAACACCTCCTGACAGCTGAAGCATAAAGAATAAATGGGAATTGGGAGTGAATTCACTGCATATTCCTATAAGAATTCCAGGCAGAAGTGCAAGGGCTGAGCTGCGTGGACTTGCTATCAGTCCCCAGCCTGTATCTCCTCTGCACAGGCAGGATGTCAGTATCCAGCCTGCTTCACCTCCACTCAGACTGGACAAAACACAAGCCATGATTGATGCCAGTGTTGCCTTGGGTTAGGCTGGCATGTGATACTTTGAAAGAGATGGACCTTTTGGGTTTAAATATGTGCCACACTGCATTCAACTCACTAACATTAAATACTCAGTGAACTGAGACAGGTGCTACTGGTCTAAAAATCTCCACAGACCTTGGCTGCTTTCAATACCTGCAGCTACTGTTGCATATCTGAGCATGCTTGAGGCATTTTTAAATAAACTGTTGTCCTATTTGAGGTTAAACAGGTTTCACTGATCTCTGGGGTGACTTTGTAACAACTCACCATCAGACATCTCAGTTGCCTTAGCTCAGAGGTACACCTTAGGAATTCACAAATCAACACAAAAATGCTCTGAGCCTGTCAGAGGCACCCTGGCAATGATCACGTCAGGATTGATCCCAGCTCCATTTTGCAAAAGGCTCCTTCTACTTCCTCTTTCCTTTAGACTCTACTGTACCTGGCCCTGCATCCAGTTCTTGGGGGGATACTTTAAAAATACTGGAAACACTATGGTTTCTGTAAAGCTGGAGAAATTAAAATGTATTTCCAACATTCCCACTGCCTTGTAGTGAAAATCAGGCATTACCAGTTCACATTCCTAGACATTCTCCATGGGGGTGCCACTTTTCAGACTATGTTATTTTAAGTTATTTGCAAATAAATTTACGTTACACCCAACAAAGAACTCCTTGTTTTATTATATATTTTATGCCTTCAGCTTAACTAATGAACTTTGCTTACACCAAGAAAACATAAATACCATCTTTTAACTTCATAAGTATCTTTAATGTATTTCTGTACTATTAAGAAATAACAGTACAACTCTATTGGAATGATGGGTGATGAGTCCAACTCTGGATGGTTAAGATGATTTTTTTTAAGCACACATGGTATTGAGACTTGCTAGACTTTAAGGATCCCAGGGGATGATTCCTTAGCTCCTGTGGCACTTGTACTATTACAGTAAGGAAGAGGAATACAACTTTGCATAATGCACTCAGTTTTTCAGTATTTTTCTGAGTCCAGGAAAACCTCGTGCTGTCAGTGAATGGATTACAGGAGCAGCAGTGGCTGTAGCCAGGTAATGGAAGGAGCCAGGCAGAGGGTTGTTTGTGCTGCTGTGTTACACGAGTGTGCCTCTGGCCGGCTGCCCCTCCCGCTGGGCGCTCCGCGTGTGTGTCGTGTTGTATCAGGCTGCACGTGGGAGCAGGGCAGGGCAGGCTGTGGCCACAGAGCACCAGCCCCTCGTGTCCTGACCTACCAGGAACCCCAGCAAAAGGCTGGGAATCATCCTAACAAGCTGCAACGGGAAAAGCAGCTTATTCCAAGTTTCTGATTATGCTTAGGCCTTACCTGAATACCTTATAGCTGTCCTGTAATTACTTACTTGCTACTCCTATTGCTCTAAGGCTCAGTAATGAGAATATGATTTTTTAAAAATGAAGTCACAGTTTCAACACAAATGGTGAAACACTGGAACAGGTTGCCCAGACAGGCAGTAGATGCCCCATCCCTGGAAACTTCAAGGTCAAGTTGGACAGGGCTCTGAGCAAACTGAATTAGTGAAAGATGTCCTTGCTTATCGCATGGGTTAAGTGACCTTTAAAGGTCCCAAACCACTGTATGATTCTCTTAAACTCGGAGGTGAAGGCAAACCATTCCGAAAGCAGCTTCTCTGCAAAGACTGTATGTGAATTGTTTGGCCACTTGGGTGCAGCCAGACCAAAGGCTGGCAGAGCCCAGTGCAGAGCAGATGACCCAGGTCAGCTGTTGCCTGCAGGAGCATCTTTGCCAAGCTGAGTGCTAAACCGCATTTCCAAAAGCAGCCTAAACACCCAGGGTGCAAAACGCCACAGAAAGCAAGTAAGTTGCAAACCTCTGAGTGCTGTTCTAATTCTGGAAGGAAGTCACCACCTCTGACATTGGCTGGTACGTTGAAAAATCTGGTTTCTTGTCTTGCTTTTTATGTTTGGTGAGCTCAAGGGCTTCATAAACTAATAAACACAGTTTTAATAAACTACATCTTGACGCTGTCAGCCTCTGAAGCACATATGCCTGTGGACACCACTGATAAATCCCATTTCAGAACGCCTGTCACTTCTCACAGGACAGGCAGCATTTTAACAAACCCGTGAGTGATAATCCACTACTTGAGTAGTGCTGTGAGCCCACATGGGACAACACACGATGCCAGCATGAAGTTTCACTTCATTTGGAGATTTTTTAAAATCTAAAATGGCTAATTGTTCATACCTAATAACAAATTTCTTTTCTCCTCTTTTGCCTTGAACTCATTACTTCTAGCTGGTAACTAGTCTGTATTAATGAATGACAACTGCCTTCAGCAGAAATCCAGATATTTGCTGGTATAATATCCATACATTCTTGCCAATATATTACAGGGATGTCCCCTCCCATCTCACAACTCCCTTTCTCTCTACAAAGGCATTGAGATACCTGTAGCACAGAGCTTTGCTGTGACACCACGCAGGGCTTACCAATCATGGGGGACTCAATGAAGCTCCAGGAGTTGGTCTGAGGGATGTAGGACTGCAGGACGCCCGCGGCACGGCCAGCCTCATTCACCCCTCCGAAGACGTAGATCTTGCCCCCGCAGACGGTGGCCGCAGCCGAGTGCACGGCCTTGGGCAGGGGGGCAATGGTCTCCCACTGGTTGGTGATGGTGTCGTACCTGGGGACAGCAGCAGGAGCAGTGAGCTGAGGTGAGCAGCACTGGGCAGCACACACAGGCACAGAAAGCTTGGCAAACAGAAGAAAAGCAGAGGTGGAAATGTGGGGTTTTTTTTTTAACGTCTTGCAAATTCAGCCTCATTCGGTAAATGGTGTAATGAATGCTTTTCTCTAAGGTTTTGAAACATTGATAGAAGCCCAGAGAAAGCTGGTTCTGTTTTCTGTATATGCCTCTCAAATCTCATTATAGTCCAAGGTGCAGAAACTTGGGACATCTTTGTTGAGATGTCTTCCACTGATTAATTTCTTTTAATGAGTATACAATGAGATTATTCTTGCTAATCAGTGCGGAGATATCCAATAGTGACTGTGGGCAGGCAACTGTTAATATACTTCAGTTGTTCAGCTTGTGGAACACATCTCACCTGCAACATAATGCAACATGATGGCTCCTTTTACTCTAGTTAACTGACCAGCAACTCCCATTTTGTGCCAGAATAAGTTGCTTCCATTTAATTTTCATTGTGCAAACCAAGCTACCGTGCTTCATTTCAGGATGCTGCAAGTGTTAATGCTGGAGTAAGATTTCACCATTGCATTTGTATTTGACATGAATCAAACCGAAAAGAGTATGCATGAAAGTGCTAAATTAGTTTTAAGGTCATCAGTATCTGATTTAATTAAGTCACTGACCATAAGGGATGTACAGTTAACAATCCATGGATGAAGATTCATTTGAGACAACATCACAAGTACAGGCATCCCCTTTTTTTAAGATAATGTGGCAGGGATCCAAATGGCTGCTCTAAAATGAATCTTGGAGACAGTGGAGAACAGTGTGATTTTTAGGTTTCTATATTTCCATGTAATGACAGATGCAGTCAAACAGGAGTTTCCTGCGTAGTAATTTTTCAGAGCTGTTGACTGCCAGAACAGAAGCCCTCATCACCCATTCAGGGGTTTTGCTCTTAATGGCAGCGATATGCAATATGCAAAACATGAAATGAATTGATGAACATTAACCCATCTGCAAAATATGATGTGGCAACAAGGGAATTCTCCCTCTGTAACATGTCCCTCAAATTTTCACTGCTCAAACCTGGGGAAAATAAAAGGGAGGAATGATAAAAATGGCATAAACAGCAGAAAATAATGTGCTTAATAAAAATGCACTAATGAGTTTCCGAGTAATATAACTGAAAGTAATTAACACACTCATAAAACTGAAGCAAAAGCAAGAGGGAGGCAAACTTTAACTAAAAAAAAAATAAAATTAGGAAGGTCCCTTATAATGAGCATGGAGAACTGCCTTGTATGATGCTCTAAATTAGTTACAGAGAAATTAAATTCATCTACAACAAGTGATCAAAGAGAAGAAATATAACAAGATTAAAAAACACGGTGCTGGGAGCATTTGTGGTGACACACCTTTACTGGGCTGATTCTTGTACCAAACCTGAGCCTGCAGATGCATTTTGACTGCACAAGCAGCACCTCCAGGTAAGTCACCACATGCTGCATCTCCTGCATTCACCCACAGCACTTAGAGGGGGCAGCACTCACATCCACCCGAGCAGATATGCAAAAAATCTCACATAATATACAGTTTCACACATTGCTTTTGGGACATACTTTGCTAACCCAGCTATTGCAGTAATTGGTAATTTAATCCTTGATGTCTCGTTAAAAATTGTCTATAATTGGTTATAGAATGGGAAAAACAACAGAGCTGAGAACAGACCTAATGTTCCTTCTCTTGTTCCCCCTTTAAGACCAATCCCACCTGTCAACTGATAGATTTTGTCTCACACCATCTACTCTGATTTAGCACCAGGAACATTTGTGGGCAGTCAAAGTGGTCTGAGATGGGGGTGGTGAGCAGCCAACTCCCTTCTCTGTTTCTGGCAGGAGTACCTGGCACACTTCAGCTCCCAAGACAAGGACACTCTTGGCAATGACTTTCTGATTGTCCCAATACATTTTTGGGAAGAAGGGGTTATATCCTTCACCTGTGCTGGGGGGGCTGGGTGTGGCTGAGGACTGCATCCATAGGAATACTGGAGAAAAGTTCAAATTACAAAAACAGTCATACCTTTTCTGGATGCATTTCCTTACTGAGCTCTCAGGTCCCACAGACACCACTTTAAACCCACTTTCACTGCTCTCTCTTTATGCCCTGCGATGACAGAGCTGATCTTTCCTTCTCCTAGTGTCCTTCATCTTGCCACCAAAAATGATGAGTTTCACTTCATCTGCTAAAAGCCAAAGGCTGAAAATCTACTGAATACAGGTGCATGTGCTGAAGCTTAAACCCCCACTTTTTTCTTGAAGGTCATTTCCTTAAAAAAAATTAGTGACCCATAAAGCAGGTGGAAGCAAGTCCTTGTCTAACTAACATGGGCATCTAATGTGGGTTTTACATGGGCTGCTCAGTGAAGCAACTCTCTTAAGTGTGTCTAGCCCTGAGGCTGAAGAGGAGAAATTGATGCCTTCAAGGCTTCCTGATAGCTGTCCACCAAGTCCCTCCATCCCCCGGGAATTTATTCCACCTGTTCATTCCCTCCTTTCAAAATGAGTAGATTTGATTTCTAGTCTGTTTTGCTTCAGTTCCCACCCACCAGAAAGTTTGTTTCTTTTTCCCTGTTGGATTATAAAGCTGTCTGCTATCAAATCTCTCTCACATATGGACGTGCAGAAAATAATAAAGTCAACTCTTCACCTTCTATGGGATAAACTAAGTAGTCTAAGCTCTTTAAGTCTCTGCAAGGCAGGTTTCCATCATTTTGGTCTATCTCAAGTCAGCTCTTAATGTGTTCACACAAGGATTTGCACCAGATTAACTAAATTGGTTTAAAAATGAATGAAGGTGAACCTTTGTAACCTTCCAGGACAGAAAATACTGACACCTGCTTACCTCCCTGCCCTAGGGCTTTTCCATCTGTTGTGTCATCTCTGGCACTGCCATCACACCATGGCCACTGGTGCTTGTGGGGCTCCTGGCTGCCTGTCACACCAGCCCTGCTCAAGGGCCAGCAGGGAGGAAACTGATTTAAAGAATAATCACTTTGATCTCTTTCCATTAGTCAAGCTTTGCATTCGAATCCCCTGTTTGAAGCCGTAGATGGAGACATAATGTGAGCTGGCTTCAAGCCAAGCAAAGGTTTTTCTTCCCTCTCCTCCACCGCTCCCTCCTGGTGTGTCCATGCTTGTCCTTGGCTGTGGGCCTACTGAGCCCATCCAATTTGCTGAACTTGAATCCTCAAGGACATCTCCTTTCACATGAGTGACTCCTGCTCTGCAGGCTTTGCATGCTATGGCCTCATGTGTGGTTTTACACACTTGCCCTCACGCTCCTTCCTCTGCCCAGCAACCTGCGGGTCCCCAGACCTGCAGGACACGTGTCCCCACCTGTCATTCACGTGTCACTTGCACTGAGCACAGGGAGCTCATCTGACCCTTGTGCACTCACTACCTGCTGCTTTATGTATTATTTACACATACCTTATCTGGTTTTAGATCTCTTATGCATGTGTATATGCACATTATCTGTATATATAATGTATGTATGTATGTATATGTATAATTTATATACCCATGATAGAACAAATGGTCTGAACCCAGCAGAAGATACAGCTCAGGCTTGAAGAGAGCACATGCAGAAATAAAGCCTCGCTGGTTTTCACAACTCTCCACTCTTAGGATTTCATCTGTGGGACTGATCTTCCCCTTCCTCCATCCATTTCGTTCAACTCCTCCTTCCTTGCTCCTTCCCGATCACCTCAGTATTAACAGCAGAAAACGCTTCATTTCAAGCTGTGCCACTTGCTTCACTGCCTTCTTGACTTTTGATCTCTTCAGTACCTGAAAACAGTATTTTTTTTTTCTCCTCGGTCTCTTAATTTCTCTCCTCCTGGGTTAAACAGCCATGTGTGTATCTTCATTTATTCACATTATAAGATCCTTACATCATGGTCAGCCACTTACACACTGACCATTTCTGTCAGTCTGCAAGAAATCCTTCAGTTATTTAAGCATTATTTAATTGTATTTGCAGGAAAGCTTCTATTTAAACTAAAGCTGTACAGTGTCATATTGAACTGCTCTTCAGATGATTTACATGTTTAAAATCACAGTAATGGATTACTATTTTTTTGCCTTTTTTCTTTTCTTCTGACAGGCTTAAGAAACTATCCTAAGACAAGGCAATATATTTAATTTTCTTTCATCTAGGTAAGATAAGATCATTTAAAATCATTGAGTCCAGCCATTAACCCAGCACTGCCAAGCCACATCTGCATAACTTCAGAATACCTCCAGGGATGCTGACTCCAGTGCTCCCCTGTGCAGCCTGTTCCAGTGCCTGGCAATCCTTTTGGTGAAGAAATGCCCACTTTCCTTGGGGGAGAACCTCAAATTCCTACATGATCATATCTCAGTAAAACAGTAGGTTCTGAAGCAGTTTCTAAGACATATAAAGCTTATTCCTTACACTTCACTTTTTTAGACTGTCTTCCAAGTATGCACTGCCAACAAAAGTAATCTCCCAATTTTAGACAACCTTATTGCAAAAGTGCTGTCAGGTCAAGGGGATTCATCTTCTTCTGTCCTTCAAACATATAATAACCACAAAGCACCCACATTTTCACACTTCCAGTCACATACATTGTCTTGTCAGCATACGCAGTCTTCTCGCCTTTCAAATTGCATATATTACAGGGCCCATCCATTATCTAAAGACCTAGTTTGTGGATCCACTTCATTTCACCAGCTCCCAACTCAACTCATATCTCAGAAGAAGACAGAAAGTGTAATACCTTCTCGCCTAACACCTAATGACTTGCTTCCTGTCACACAGAACCTTGCCAGAGGGGCTTGATGGAGAACTGCAGCCATGCTATTATTTCCCTAAACACTCATTGCAAAAACATAACTTTCCCTGAACATATACCCATGCACAGCCACAAAAATGGACTTATAACTCAGCCCCTCTGGCACATGCATATTGTTTTAAGATGAGTAACAAATGACTCCTATTCATCTGTTTGTGATTGATAGTCCCATATTATCCATAGAGATGGAATTTTTGCTGTCTCCTCACAGACAAATGGCAGATAAAGGGCAAAGAATCTCAGCCCTGCTGAATTTGATGGGAAAACACCCGCTGTTTTAAGTGGCATGAGAATTTCTGGGTAAAGACCCTTCAGCATCAGTGACACAACTGAAAGCATGGAGAGAGGGACACAGGAGCTGATGCCATAAATCATTACTACTCCAGTGGTCCCTGCTTGCTTTAATGCTTTGTAATGTATTAAGTGCAGGCAGTTGGCATCATGTATAGCTAAGGTGGTCTGACATTTGGTTTTAAAAAGCAAGATGCTGTAAAAACATCTTTGTAAGATTTTCACCATTTAGGATCAAATATTACAAGAATTCCATGAAAAACAGGTGGATAACAAGAATGAAACTGAGAGAAAATGCTGCTTTCTCTGTCTTCAAAGACCCACTGCAATGAGACCCCCTGTAGACATCATCCTCTGGGTGTGCTCACTGGTGAGGTCAGGGTAAGTCACTCTGGAGTGGAGAGATGCCATTCCCCATGCCAGCAGACACACGTCAGAACCTGGCCAAAGCTGGCCATGGTCACGCTTAGGCTGACTGAGCAAGCAGAAAGCAAAATGTGGTGGGGAAAGATAAGCTGCCTGTGCACCAGGGGAGGTGGTAGGTGGTCCAGTGAGGGAGGATGTTCAGTGTCTTGCCCTTCACACTGGTGGCACAGCCCAGGACTGCACTGTGTCAGGCCTGGATAAGCCCCTGCACCTCCATCTGGAGGGATAACAGGGCTGTAATCTCAGAGCCCTCCTAGGAGATGAAAAACTACTCCAAACCCAGGAGGGTTTGTGTGGCTGCAATTCCATGTTGAGGGGAAGAGTAATAAATTTGGAGGTAAATGTAATTTTTGGCATCACTTGACATGGAGCATATGACCATGCCACATTATTTTAATTTAGTGCTTCTCCATGACCTGCTGGAATGACAGAGAGGTTTATCCCTTACTGAGAGATTGTATCACACTATCCCATTCCAACCAACACGGTATTTGTAAGAGGAATGTGCAACCCACACAGAAATATGGTGGGAGAAAGTTGGTTTCTTGTAGCTCTAGAGGAAGAGAAGGAAGAAAAGCAGAGTCAAGAAGTGGGCATTCACTGCTTGTAACACAGCAGCCAAATCAGTTAAAGTAATTTTTGTTCGTATTTTAGTGGGTTTTTTTCCAAAGCTTCAATCCAAATTCAGAAATCCTCACTGCTTGCAATTTAAATTCCTGAACCCTGCCTTGTCCACATGGGAAGTGCTTTTGTGTGAAAAGGCCTGACTTTGTTCAGCACTGCCAGGAGAGTCAGCCTTCCCTCACCTGCATTTCTGACAGCAGATCCTTAAACATCCTTTCCAAAACACAGCTTCAGCCATGCTGTGCTTCATTTCTGTCAGCCCCTACTGTCATTTTAATATGAAGAATAAAAAAGGAAACATCCCCAAACTTCTCTCATTTCCCAGCATAGCCCAAAGGAGGCCATGTTGCACTTTTTCCATGGCTCTGTCCCACAAGCCACTCTACAGACAACAGCAGATTAATTATAATCACGGGTTTAGCAAATCCCCATGACAAGACATCCTTATTGTGGCTGAGACAGCGTGTGCTGAAATGATAGGGAGGAAATCTGCTCCTTTCCCACATCCAGGTCTCTTGGTGGGCTTGGTACAATGGAAAACCAGCAGTGCTGCTCTCACTGAGCCAAGCAGGGCCTGAGTGTGACTTTGCAGGCTGCAATGTCATCTGTGGTGAGGGCTGGGGTGACTGAGATGAGAGGGAAGGAGGAGGGGGACTCTGCTTGATTTAAGATTCATTCAACTGACCAACATTTTGGATGCTTTGATAAAGAGAGACTAGGAGAATCAGAGCAGAGACAGGAACCAGGCCCAAGGAAAACTGAAAAGAGATAATTTAATCAATGACAACTGTCAAGACTCCACAACAGCATTCTTTTGCTGTTCATCTTTATCAAGAGATGGAATGAAACAGCATCTCTTTCCTGGGCTCTCTCCTTCCTGTGTTCACAAAAATAGTTCTGCTAGTTAAAAATTTACTGACTTAAATTATGGGATGAATACCTTCAGATACCAGAAACAAATCTGCTGGAAAGGGTGAGATTTGCTTCAAAGCAAGTCCTGCGGGCAGTGCCCACTATAAGTTCTGGATGAAGAAGGGGAGCAGTGTTCACATGTTGCATTCACTGCTATGATTTATCATTCATTCTTTGCTGTCTACATTTCCCTGATTTGCTGAGAGCATCATCACCAACCTTTTGAAAAAATGCGGGGTTTTTTCCTTCCCCCAAAATCCTTCCTAATGACCTATCCCTATTTGTCTTGCCTGTTAAGGGAACTTTTACTGGAAAATGCCTGCTTCAAAATGTTACTGAAGAAGTATTCAAATTCAGCATTTAAAACTGACAAAAATATTTTTCGTTGCCACATTCACTTAGGAAAAAAACATTTCCCAAATATGTTTCCCAATTAAGTGTTTGGGGAAGGCTAAGACTGTATTGATATTTTTGGCATAGAATATTCTCATAAACCGCATTTCAAAGTGAATTCCATTTTTTTAATGAACACACTGATATAGATATAAAATCTATGGCTTTATTGAATGCTGTGGGTGACAAGAAATTAGTTTGTTTTGGAATTCCACTTGGTGAAATATCTTTGTTGCACTTTTGTTCCATCCTGTTTAAGTTCCATGTGAAAAAAATTACATCTGGATTCTACTTGAGAAGAGAATTTTCCATTCTCTCCCATCTTTATTCAGCCAGGAATTTAAAACTGTTTCCATTTATTGGTTGTTTTACTCTGAACTTGGCAGGTCCCAGCCCCAGGACAAGACCACCAAAGGTAGGATCTTCCAACCAGGTCAAGGCTGAGGTACTACACCAGGAAAACACACACAAGAAACTTACTTTGCTGTTGCTTTTTTGGATTAAGAAGAAGAAAAAAAAAAGTAATATTGTGGTCTGCAAAGACTTTCATCAATACTAAATTGAAATGGGGCTCATTAGTTCATTGTATAACCTGGAAAAATGTCCAAAGAAGCTTAATTCCTCTCTTCACTCCCCTGAGCAAAGCAAGAACCTGGCAACTTTCCTCTTTGGTTTTGAAACAATGCTTTCCACTGAAGCTTTTAAACGAAACCTAATCCTGCCCACTTTCCTACTTTCAAATGCTTATTTCAACACATACAGTCCACTTGATGTGTCCTTTAAAAGGCAAACAGTCCTTTAGCATAGCATGAAAGAAAAGCTCCAGCAAACAGCATGTGTTTGGTATGGGTTTTTTTTGAGTTTTGGGTTGGGTTTTTTTACCTTTCCACATGGTCAACGTTGCCTGCCACACCGACCCCTCCAATGGTATAAATTTTGCCGTCGTACACCAGGCTGTTGTGTCGACACCTAGGGACTGTCATGCGGGACACGAGGTTCCAGTTATCCAGCAAGGACATGTAACACCAGACGTCGGCCAGCGTGACGCCCGACTCCATCCCACCTGGCACCCAGGGGGCAAGGGAGAGAAAAGGGGAGAGAAAAGTGAGATCCCACAACGACAGCAGCTCCACACGCGGCAATCAAAGCCAGTTACAAAGAAAAAAATAAAACCTCTTCAAATGACATTTGACTAATTAAAATAAATCACCCTCAATACCGAGCATCTGTTCCGATGATGCATATCTGTGTCATTTATTCATGCGCCCCAAAGGCTGGGGTTTTTTTAATAAGATGACATGAAGAAATCAAGATGTCAGACTACGAGGGACACATACATAAGGGGATAGGCCCTTCTCAGTGTTCATAAATAACTTCCAGTCTATTAAATTACTGCGACACTTGCAAGAAGGTGTCAGGAGGCTGAGTCTATCTTGGCTTGCGAGACACAGGCCAGCCTGAAACCTAAAACGCTTAATACAGTGATGGATTGAAGCAGCACATATATGGGCACAATGAAGTCAGTGCTTGCACTGTAGGCTTAATTTCTAATTTTCAGGAACAAATTTCTTATTTATTTTCATTTGCAGATAAAGGACAGAACCAGCTGTACCAGCCCTGTAAAATAGTTCAAGATGATCTTGTGAAGTATTTATACTGGTCATTTTTAACTTCTGCTTGAAGCTTCCAAGGTAGCCACTTAGTGGGTGTCTTACTGTGCTGTTTTGAAGCACAAAGAGGTGAAATGATTTATCTGGGACCACACTAGGCGTCAGTGGTCAAGCCAGGAAAATGAACTAGACACAGTTCCAGGGTTTAATGAGAAAACCAGACTTCCTCCTTGGTATTTTGTTCTCCAAATGTATGCTATGCAGTGCAAGGTCCAGTACTTGGAGCTTGCAGAAGGCCATTCTCACTTCTGTTGGTTCCCCTTCTCTTTTTTCTCTGTCTTCTACATTTGAGCAAAGCAAAATATCGACTGACTCTCAGCTACATTTCCAGCTCTCCTTATCACAGCCACCAAATACTATCCAGTCACTCATCCAGATTTAAGGGAAAGATCTGAAATGAGCTTTGAAATTAGGATTCTAAGCTTTTGTTACCAGGTATGGCACAGCCTAAAATGGCTGTACATATTGGAAAGCACCTCAGCTAAGAATAACTAAAAGCCAACATCTGACAAAAGCCTCCCCAGAAGACTTTTGCTCCAGCTGCTCTCAAGCATGGGCAAACAAGCATGGGGAAAAAAAAAATCAAGAAATAATTTCCAATCAATTCTTAGGGTCTCTATGCAGTATTAATGGAATTTAACACCACAGGCAGCAATTTACTGCAGAAAATGCACTGAGAGAGCTCGGCAAGGGAAAAGCAACAGCTGTAACCCCTTACTGGTACAGATGCCAGGTGCATCTGTGCTCCCAACGACATCCTCGGATCACACACATCCGCACCTCCCTGCCCAGCCTCCTCTTTTAATCATCCAGCCCCCACTCAGCTGCCAGCAGAGCATCCTTGCATTGTCTGGTGGGAATTGCTTTTCCCTCTCTAGCCAAGCAGAGGTACCAACAGACTGCAAAAATCCAGATACTGTGATGCTCAGGGCATGGTGTTGTCAGATACTTTGGGAGTTAAAGCCTTTTTAAGGAGTGTAGTCTCAGTTTCACCAAAACTAAGAAGATTATAGGGCTAGTGACTACTGTCAGAAGGGAGGTTTCAACAAGTACCAAACATGAATGCTCCTGTAAGCAAATACTTTAAGTGTAGGTCACATATTCAGCAGTTCAGTCTGTCTGTCTCAAATTCCATAACCTACCATTTAGATTCAACTAAAGAGAGTATTTTAAATTGTGTTTCTATGGCAGTGAAACCTCTTTGCATGCTTGATGGTTGTCAGACCTATTTTCTTCACGTTGCAACTGCAAAATTTTGTTGTTGACTGCTCTGAGAGTATGTTAACACTGCAGAGAATGGAGAATGATAAAAGCAGGGAAATCCCTCTCTCCTAACATCCTTCCCACTTCTCTTTTTTTTTTTTTTTTTTTTTTTTTTTTTTTCTCTCCAGGAGCAGCTGGGTAAAATTCCAGCAGGTCCCACTTTGTCTGGGCTGCCTGTATTGTAACTTTTCTCCCACCCCAGTAAATCTGGAGGGTGAATGGATTGAGAACAGCTCTCTAGAGGAGGACTGGGAGAGGAAATGACCCATCAGGGTGCACTTACAGCCCAGAAAGTCAGCTGTATCCTGGGCTGCATCAAAAGCAGCATAACCAGCTGGTTGAGGAGGTGATTCTCCCTACCTACTCTGATCTCGTGAGACCCCACTTTGAGTACAGTGTTCAGCTCTGGGGTTCCCAGCACAAGAAGTATGTGGACCTGTTAAATTGAGTCCAGGGATGGGGTGAAAATGGTCAGAGGGCTGGAGCACCTCTCCCATACAGACAGGCTGAGAGATTTGGGGTTGTTCATCCTGGAGAAGAGAACGGTCTGGGGAGACCTTATTGTGACCTTTCAATACTTGAAGGGGGGTTATAAGAAAGATGGAAAGAGGCTTTTTATCAAGGCCTATAGTGACAGGATCTGATGTAAGAGTTTTAAAGCAAAAGAAGGTTTAGATTGGACATAAGAAAGAAATTTCTTCCATCGAGGGTGGTGAGGCCCTGGCACAGGTTTCCCAGAGAAACTGTGGCTGCCCCTGGATCCCTGGAAGTGTTCAAGGCCAGGCTGGATGGGGCTTGGAGCAACCTGGTCTAGTGAAAGGTGCTCCTGCCCATGGCAGGGGGGTTAAATTACGTGACCTTTAAAGGTCCTTTCGAATCCAAACCCTTCTGTGGTTCTGTTTCTATGGAATCTGCTGCTTACCTGAGAGATAGATGTTGTCTCCAGCGCTGACCACACTGAAAAACTCTCGATCATAGAAGGGCAGGCTGGCCAATGGGTACCACTTGTTGTTTTGAGGATTTAAACAAGTGACTGCTGTTAAAGCACGTTGGTTCATGCCAATCATCTGGCGACCACCAACTAAGACTATTACTTCAGCTACTCCTAGGATTCAAGTAAGAAAAATAGTATTATAAAAAAGTGGCATCTCTCAACCAGGAAGGAACCCATCCAAAAATATTCATCAGTCAGGGAAATTTCAGTGTATCATATTTTAGAGTCTGCAATCAAACCACGAGGGGTGAGAAAAAACAGAAATGTGTGTGTAGGGGGAGCAGTGGGTGAGGAATGACACTATGAACACTCTTGGGAGAACTAGGGAGGGAGAATGCCATCTGGGCAAAACTTGCGGGGAAAGAAATAAAAAGGCAGTTCCATGTAAAGAGGTCCATTCATTTCAACAGTCTTTGAGTGAGACTTGCAGGTAGCAAATTTCTTTTCCATTGAAAAAAATGGGCATTTTGTCTAGGATTGTGATAGGATTGTGGAGCTTGGTCATTATCCAAGAAAAGCATGTTTGGACTTTAACCTAAAGAAAGTATTCTCACATTAAAAGCTAATCTCTGGAGAAAGTGAAGCTATGGTTATGGATCTTCATCCTGATATTCTTTCTGCATGCACTGTATTAATATATAATTTTCTGGTGGATTATCTTTTGGGGGTTTTTTGCTTTTCTCAGAGAAAGCAAATTTTCCAGATAACGTATGGTCAAGTCACATATCATGGTCTTGGTCTACCAGCTGCTAGGAAACACGACAGAGATGGCTCCTGCCTTAACATAGTTATGAACAGAGCTTTATCTGTGCTTGAACAGTTCCCCCAAACCTGTAAGATGCAAGGTATCCAGCAAGCCAAACTCTCTGTTTACGCAAACTTTCAAGTCCATATCTCTGAGGTTTTATTCCCCCTTCACAGACACAGCTGAGTCATATCTGATCTCTGTATTACCCCAAACTCCTCCCCAGACTCATTCCCACAGAGATGGGTCACAGTGTTACCCTGGGATGTTTCCTGACTCCATCCAAGAGTCAGATGCTGGGGATGGTTTGGACTTGGCATTTAGCTGAAGTGTTAAAAACCCTTTTGCAGCAATTGGAAGTCCCTGTGCAGTGTGGTGCCAGGAGAGGTAGGCTCAGAAGAAGGACCAGGAGGCCACAAGCTGGTGGGAATTGCCATTTCATGAGCTGTCTCCTGACGAGCCATTGCTGTGATGTGCTACTGTTCCCAGCCCATGGACAAGTGTGCACAGGTGCAGGGCAGGAGTGAGACTGCCAGCAAGAGGGATTAAGAGCAGCAGCAGAGAGAAATGCGTTTGCAGAGTAATGGATTATCGTCATTCTCCATTAGCATTTTCAAAAAATATATTTGTGTCATTCAAGCAAGGTTACTCTCTTAAAAGTTATTAAGATAAAGTGCTGTACGGTTTTAAATAAATATTTCTCAGTAACAAGAGATCATTATTTTTGCGCCATACGAGAAAATCTAATCACCTGTGCAAGACATAACTTGATTATAATCAATGACCTCGAGAGGGCATGTGACATGCAGCAGCGAGTCCACAAAGGGTGTTTAGAGATCCTTTGTGCCTCCATGAATGCTGTTGATATGCAAAATAACATGATTCTATATAATTAGACTCTGACCTAAAAAACTATAATCACCCTCCTTTACCCTGAGAGAATCACTTTTCCCTCATCAACAAGCTTCTGGAAATGGATCACATTACACCTACAATTTTATATACATAAAATAAGCACTTTTCAAAAATCCCTTCAAACATCACACCATTAGTCGTCTTCAATGAAAGACTTTTTAGGGTAGATTGTTATTGAAAGTCCTCTACACTTCATCCTTCTGAAAGGTGCTTTGATGAGGCAGTCTCCTGAAGCTGTAAATGCCGTGGTTTGATATGCCATCTCCGTGCTACATTAGCATCAGTGGCAGTGACAGAAAGTTTTGTCTGGCTTTCTGTTGTACTTATGGGAGGCAGAAGTACAGGCAGCATGTTAAAACAATTCACCTGCTTCATCAGACTCCTTTCTTGGATGAAGTTTTCCTACCTGGTATCTGCACTCTCTGTTCAGTGAATATTTAGGATATTTCTCACATCACCATGATATGGGCTCAGCTGGCAAGGTGGGCACTTAGGGTTTTTTCCACGCATTTTTCAAAAAAGGAAAAATGGGTGTGAAACTCTTTAAGAAGACTCAGTTCTTCACAGATGCTAGGTTTTTAAAAGGGAATATGTTATGTGTGATCCATTTGTTCTGGAGGCATTAAACAGCCCGATCTGGTACTCATCAGTATAAAAATACCGTATTTACACCAGCCTCACCATATAAAAATATACTTATAAATGGCTGTGAAAGTGAAGGTGTTTGTTGAACATTAGCCAGATCCTCCCCACAAGAGGCTCCATGGCAAAAAATTAAATTATTCACTTATTTCTACAACTAGAGAAACTGAGGCAAAGAGGGCAAAGGGCTCACTTTCAGGACAACAAAGGAATGTTACAGTCTCTGACGAAGACAAAAATTCCTCAGATTTAAGCTCCTTTTAAATCCCAGTTCAGGAGCATGTATCTAAACACGCATGTCCACCCAACTGGGAGAGGCTCCTAAATTCTGAAGGAAAGTAACAACAGAAAATTGAGATTAAAATATCACCAGGTTCTGGGAAGGAGCCAAGAGAAGGAGCTAAGGTCTGTGCCCTGTCCCAGGACATGTCCAGGAGATGTGGAACCAGGGGGCTGGTGTTGTTGAAGGAGGTTTGGCTTTACCTGCAGAGAGCCTGGGTCGGGTCCTGGGTGTCTGCATCTCCTGGCGGGCGTGTGGCAGCATGTGGTAACGTTTGGCCTCATTCACCAGGTCCCGGCAAGCCTCCGAAGACTTTATCAACTCCTCATTGTCCACAACATTCAGCAGATAGCTGGGATGGATGAAGGGGAGCCTCACCACTGCCAGCAGCTCTGCAGCATACTGTGAGGGGGAGAAATAATAACACATGCAGCCCTCCTGTCAGAGTTCAGCCACTTGGCATCTCTGTCTCCTTGCCTGTAAACCATCCCCTGTCATCCAGCCTGGAAAGACACTTGTCATGGATGCTGCATACAAGCCCTGCCTAGTGAATGGGTGAAACAGAGACAATGCAGCCTTCAGAGCTCCCTGGCCAAGGCTGGGTTTGGTCCCAGAGACTAAAAATAATCTTCAAAAGGTGGCAACTCCTGTTATACAGCACTGTATGGAGGAATTTTTGGAAATAAAAGCTCATTCTTAGCTCAGGCTGAATGGAGCACCTTGTGCAGTGGAGACATGGAGTGAGCATTTGAGTTATCTGAATTAACCTTGAAATCTGAGTGTGGTTGTTGCATTGTAATAAAATCCCCAAACAAGGCTTTTCTGACACTATAAATGTGAAACAGAAGTCAGTAAATAGGGTAGATTTCAATGATTGTGGTAGAGCTTGAATGATGTCAACCAATTACTAAAAAACCTTTCAATTAGTAGAGTTTATTTATTGGAGAAACAAATTATGTAGCTCTAGCTTTTAGGGAAGGCTGACTCCAGAGGGTGCTATAGAAATACTGACAGTAAGTTTCACCTTCTAAACAAATACATTAAACCTCAGAGGGCAAAGGACACCTGAGCAAATGAAGTTGTCTGTCACTAAACACAGCTTAAAGGAGAACAAAACCCCGAGAGAGAAAACTGCAATCGAAAAAGCAGGAGTCCATCCCCAGATTATTCTTTTTATATATGGTTGAGTATATCACAACACTGCATGAGAATAGACTGAAAAACAGAGTAATGGGAAAACACAGAACTCCAGAAGCAAGGCACACAAACAGGATGCAAACTACGGGTGAGCAGCAAGGAAAGATAATCATCTGTTGCAATAAATATTCATACAGCGGCAGCATCCAAAAATCCCAACTGGGACTGAGGCCAGGATGCAAATAAATATTCCTGAGGTCCATGCTGGTCCCAAGAAACTCTGGGCGCCAGCAGCATCTGCTGGCCTGCAGATGCCTCTGGTCTTCCAGAAGCCACTTGGCTCTTTCCTTTCTTTTTCAGCAGCATGCCTGTCCCTGTAGTGTGTGAGAGCCAAGTCACAGCAGGAACAGGAGCAGCAGCAGGGACAGGAGCAGGAATGGGAATGGAGCAGGGGCATAGTGAGAAGGGAGGGCAGGGATATGGCCTGAACTGGGTAATAGGCTGGATAAGCAGGTGGAGGATGCAGTGACACCTGCAAGTGCTTCCAGTGCTTCCCCTTTCCCCACTTGAACTGAAGAAGTAGGCTTAATTTAGAAGGAAAACAAAGGATGTCTCCTCCAAATTTGCACTGCTCTCCTACTGGACAGACACATCCATATGGTGCAAGCTCTGCCAAAGCAAAAATGCAACAACCTGTGGGGAGCCGAGCCCTACATGTGCCTGCAGATCTGTGGCCCAAGGAGATGAAGGGTCTCAGGCTGACTTCCAGTCCCCCGCTTATCAGCTCTCCTCAACACCAGAGCTGACAATTTTAGGTACAGCCTAAAGACTTGAAGCGTGGCCACTCTGCAACTGCTTGGGGATAAGAAAGTTGTTTGGTGATGCAAAAGGGATGGAAAGTGACAGTGCTTTTTTTCCGGGAAAAAAACTTCCCCCCGAGCAGTACATTCCTGACTCCTATTACCTCTAGTGTGGCACAGAGCCGAGTAGGGCTTGAGATCACTTCATCAACCTCAAAACATAAAAAAGACACTCCTCCCTTTCTGAAATCCATTTCTGAGGGTGCTTTCTAGGAGGTACAACGGCTGCTCCTTCCCCAGAGCCACAAATGTCAGGCACTTGGCTGCAGATATCTTAATGTCATTACCTTGTAAGAGAGGAAGCAGTGGACATATGGCAGTGGGTGGCAAAGCTCTGACTTCAGGAAGTGCTTTTTTTAAGAAGGTTGGAGGCGTTTAACCTTACACAGGAGCCAAGACGAAACGTGGCATTGGGACAGGGGAATAATGCGGAGAGAGGGTACTCTGCGGATGAGCGAGACAATCCCATGGGAGAGGTTAATTCCCACTACAGGCTGCTCAGGAAGCAGTACAAGTTGCTAAAGGGCAGTTTAAATAAAGTAAAACACATGGAGAGTACACAGGAGCCAGCACCTTCCCTTGGTACGGTGGGACACCTGGAGCCCCCCCTGACAGTCCTGGGGATGATCTGCACTGAAAGCAGGCACAACACAAAGCGGTGCCAAACACCAGCACAGACAGGTGTGCCACTGCATGGGGGGACATGGTGTTCCACTTACCACCATGTCCAAAAGCTGACTGCCAATTAGCACTGGGAGAACAGCTCCTTTCTCCCAGGGATGGGACAACTCCCATGGGCCCAGGGGAGTTACTGCCTCCACTTCCCACTTTTCCCTGAATAAGTGGGGCAGCACTGCTCCCTGAGCACAGCGAGCTCTCCCTCTCGCTCGCCCACCTTGCTTTAATTAGATAAGCGAGAAAATGTGATTCTGTTTCTCTCCTGGATTCCCCCCCCCTTCCTTTCTCTCCTCTTTTGTCTGAGCTTGTGGCTTATTTTGAAGGGGAATAATAATTAGAACATGTTGCTCCCTTTCATCAGCTTGAAAGTTGATGTCACATATCAAAACCGATGTCACTTTTCACTCTTATTCTTCTCTTTGCTCAAACAGCTAGAGAAAGCTGGCTCTGTGTGTGTGTCTGCGTGTGCACGACCACACACAGCCACGACTCGGGCTTGGTGCTGAGAGCATCAAGGGTACATAGAATTGCAGTGTTTTTCACCAAGGGATTTAAGAAGTACGAACCATGGCAGCATCTCCACAAGACAGGAGACGCTTTTATAAAGCAACCTCTTTTCGCACCAGCTCTTTTAAGCACTATAGTCAAGGGTGAATTTCATTTAGCCTCACTGATTTAAGAATATTCAAGTGATTTAGGCAATCAGCAGCCTTTTTCTTTTGGATTCTCCCTTATGAAGACTTCCCAGCTCTGTTAGCTATGATTGTACTAAATATCCTGTTACTATTATCCTTTTCATTTAAGACTGGAATAAGCACCATAAAGCATTTCAACCTCCTTACCATCTGTTATTTGCTCTCCATTCTCTCTTGTCTTTCCGTTGTGCCTTACACAGCTATGAAACATCTACTGCACCTACTGACGTTACCAGTTATCACTAAAGCAGCAGAATACATGCACAGGGCACATTGCCAAATGCATCCACCTCGGGTCCCTGGAGCTGTGGTTTGTGCCTGTAACCCTGGGGATGTTTTCTTCTCCCTGCTTGGCTGCCGGTGCTGGCTGGACAAGTAGAAATATTTCTCAGGTCTTTGTTGGAATCACTTATGACTACTCTACAGCCTGCATTACAGGCCACGGTGAAAGACAGAATATTAATACCCCTTCTAGGCCTAAAATTAGGAGTTACCAACTCATAAACATGTAGGACTGCACCTCAGGCTCCTTGAGAATGGACACCATTATGCAAAAATCTAAATATTTGTTGTTTAAAATGCTAGGAAAGTTTTTGAACACCATCAGGACTATTTTTTTTTCAGGTGATGTGAGCCTAGTGTAGCTCCTGTTGGGTGAAGGGAGCTGCTCATGTTTTGCACCAGCAGAAGATCTCATCCATGAAGTCCTTGCTGAGCAATGCTGTCAGATACCCTGAGAATGACCAGGGTAATTCTGCAGGAGCTGCAGAATTCACTGCTGCCACATGAGCAAAGTCTTTGTGGACAGTCACTGGGGACACAGGCGAGCAGAGGCTTCTGAGAGATGCTATCTGTCCTGCTTCAAGGCACATATTTCAGTGATTTTTCATTGATTTCAGTGGCTGAACAGAAAGTCTGCCATCATAAGTGTGTTTCATATGAAACAGGGAGAGAAAAATCTTAAGAGATTTTATCTTTCTCTAATTAACTAAACATTTCTGGGGAGACATTCAGCTCTAGATTCAGACACCTAAATGGGTTCCTACAAGCCAAGTATTTACTTGTCAGTCAGACATATGTAAACTTATAATTAAGAGATATTTAGTCAACACACTTAAAAGTCCCCAGAGCAATGTGAGCTGAGAGGATGCACTGAGCACCAGGGGAAGCAGAGAATATTAGTGGAGCTTCTGGGCCAGAACTGTGAGCCATCAGCTCCTCAGAAATGGAGTGTGTTCCTCAGACCATGCCATGGCACACTAAGGTGTCAATCATATGTCAATCCAAACTGGAGGGCAATTAGTTCTACCCTCTGGCAGGAATTCTTGTGTCCATTTGTCCTGGGTGTGCTCAGAAGGTTGTGATTGGGCTATGAGGAAACACAAGTGTTACCACTGGGTCAGTATTGACTCCAAGGAATATGTAATCAGCATAACCAGCTATACCTTGAAGCTGATCCTTTCAAGCCTTTCCCTAAAAATCTAATCACACACATTACACCCATCTCATTAGGCAGGCCAGAGCTTTAGCAAATGAGACTACAAAAGCCTTTAATACTTTTTTTTTTTTAATTCCTGACTGGTAGTTTGAGTGAGAACATTTATTTTGGTAAACTTTTAATGACATTTCTTCTCCTACTGATTACATCAGTATTATGAATGCTTGCTTGCAAGTGGGCTTTGTTCTGGCATCTTCACAGTCTCAGTTACAAAACCCACTTTGCTATCACATTAAAAATAATCTTTTTATTCTCAAATCTCTAATCCAGTAAAATCCTCACAAGTATTCTCCAAAAGGACTCTCATTGTACAGGAGTACATTGCACAGACTTGGGTCATAATAGCATGCAGTTAGGTTTTAAGGGAAGTATGTCTACTGCTACAGAGCCATATTTCCTGCTCCTTAAATGCTCCACTGCAAGGCTCTCAAGATTTTTAACATTTTTGAAGTAATGCCCAAAGAGGTCAAAATAATGTTTCCCTTATGCCTTATAATTCATCTGTCTCTCCAGTTTACTGTTCTTCCTACAAAGACCCCTTTGTACTTTCTGCCTAGAGAAACAGGCTTCAGCTAGAAATACAAATACAGAAGGTAGATTACCCATATTACCATAGGGCTTTGCTCCAATAAACTGCTGTTTCAGCCCTTTGTGCATAATTGCAAGAGTTTTCAAAACATTATGGAGTAGGAATATGTTTGATTCACATTGAATGAGATTTATGTTGTCTCACAGGAACTCTGGGTTCAGACTCGCCTCACGTCATGCACTGTCCCAGAGAGAAAGAACCTCCTTGGATGGAGGGAGCCATCAGGGGCAGTTCTGAAGCAGAACCAAATCCCCACTGCATTAGACTCCTTCAAATGAGAACAGGACACTCTAATTAAAAATCGCCTGGCTGTGGCCAGGTAACAAACTTCCCAGTGACTGGTGCTGATGGTGATGGCTGGGGATGTGGCATACTGGCCATGCCAGCTGCATGCTGGAAAGCTGACATGAGTGGTCCCTCCCTACCACCACCTCCAGCCCAAACCAGGCTTAACCCACAGCTTACCCAACCTGATAGTCAAAATATTCCCATCTCTGAGTTTCCAAATGCAACCCAACAGGGAGCTGGCTGCTTTGGGGAAGCCAAAGCTGTTGGTGTACTGCTTTGCCATTCTCAGAAATAACCCTTTTTTGGCTAGATTTTCCCAATGCTGCCCTGCTACTTGGTAATGAGGGGACTTGCTTTGATATATCTAACCCCTGGGTATTACAAAGACACACTGTGTTTCCAGTAAACTCCTGCACATTCCTACACCCAAGGTCATATCCAAGCCCAACTAAGCTTTCTGCTGTGCTTTGAGTACTTAACTAATCACCCACATTGACTTCTTGGAATTGCAATGCTGCCTTCAGATTAAACCCAAAGGCTTGGTAGCATGTCAGCCAACAGCCTCCTAATATCATGAGATAAACATGCGGCAGAAAATCTGGTTTGCAGGCACTGGGTTCAGCTGGTGGCTCGGTGGCAGGATGCCACGTGCATAAATCTCCTGCCCAGCAAGAAGGAAAGAGCAGCCTCTCTGTCTTCCTGCAATCAGGTTTCAACGTGACATCTTTATGGCAGCACAGCTGACTAAACACTGTAATGTCACCAGCGAGCGGCTGTCCTGTTCTCCGAGCTGTTTGCAAAGCACCTCTTGGGTCGGCATTTCCAGCAGTAATATGATGAGAGGCTTTTAAATGCACAGGAAGATAAATCATTGATCCATCATACTTGGAATCTGCCTGATACTAAGGATTAAAAAAAGCCTCGCTCTTACCA
The DNA here is from genome assembly GCF_965231275.1 of Zosterops lateralis. Classification (NCBI taxonomy): domain Eukaryota; kingdom Metazoa; phylum Chordata; class Aves; order Passeriformes; family Zosteropidae; genus Zosterops; species Zosterops lateralis. The sequence goes on along the minus strand of NC_139764.1, from coordinate 106,628,652 downwards.
TGCATTCTGTATCTTGCTGACTAAACTCTATGAAATAACCCCTCAAAGTTCTCCCAAAGGGTACCAGGGGTAAGTGGTGTTTCTTCTGCTTATGGGCAGTCACCTATTCAAACACAGCAAAAAATGCACCTCAAAAGCACACTGCCAACAATAAAACAGCTGCAGCTTCTCAGGAGCTTCATAGAACCAAATAAACTCCTGATGCCTCCATCCCTACAAGACACTGGCATGTGAATCCATGTGCCATAACTCTCCAAAATGCTTCTTGACTATAATATAAAATGATTTTGTTTCTGGAGGTTGGTTCTGAATGCTGGGGCCACATGGAGCGCAAGGCAAGGGAGCACTTATGAGAGCTGCTTGTGGATATGGGTCTTTGTAAGGCCGTTGCTTCAGCAACAGCGGAGAAAGATTTTGTAAAAAACAGAAAACTGTGTCGGAAAAGCCACAAATGAAGAGACCGATCAGACTGAGAGACAAGGGAGCTCCTCAAACCAATTAAAACTTCAGAGAAATAATTCTGTAGATTTTTTTTGTCAAGGGTGTCCCTTTAAAAAAACTTAAAAGTTCAGTAGAGAGGGAATTTCAGGAACTGCTAATGTTACCTGCATCCTCTTTTTTATTTAATGCAGTTTCTTCCTCCAATATATAGCTAAGGGCATGTTCCTGCACTGATTCCATTCGTGCTGCTGCCTTTTTATTCTCCCTCTGAAAGCCCGTATGGGAGCTGAGTGTCTGCAAAAGCTTCATTCAAATTGGAGCTCTTTGAGCAGCCCATCCCCGGGAAATCACAGGGGTTACCGCTCATCCCTTGCGTTTTTCACTTTCAGAGAAATTGAAGCTTCTTGTACTTTCATTATGGCATCTTTCTGTATTTGTCTGCTCTTCCCACAAATGGATTTCAAAGCACCAGGGTAGTGTGGGCTTTTCAAAGAAGCCTAATTGAACTGTTACAGAGTGTTAGTGCCTAATTCACTTAGGCTCCCTTGGAAGCATCCTTTTTCACATTTATTCCAACACTCTTTCCTGAAACTTTATGCCCTTGAGTACATTGATTGATCAATTAATTTCTTATTATGATGAACTAAGCATTTTGTACATGCTGGTATTGGGTATCAGCTTCTATCATTACCTCATTGTCATCGCAGAGCAGAGTTGGAATTGTCATTGTTACCTGTCAGATTCTCCATTTTCTTCAAGCAAACTGCTCTTCTGCATGGAGGCTCTTTAAAATGTGCCTGAGAAATAAGGGATCTTCCATGTGCTCTCTCACAGTCACCAAACCTTTCTCCTCTGTAGCGTCTTGCCTTCAAACTGCCACTCTCTGTCACTGCCAAAATATAGCTCATGGGCATTTGTAGCTTTTTTGACATAAATCCTCCTCTCCTTCTCTCCATCACTTTTCCTTACCCTCACTGACAGATACAGGGCTTACAGGTGGGCTTTGTGTTTGCTTAGTGTTAGACTAATTTGCTTAGTGTTAGACTAATTTGCCAAGTCTCAAATTCATCCCAGTGGTCCTTACTGTTGCTATTCCCATGCATCCTTCCAGGCAACCCCCTCCTCAGGGCTTCAAACACTTGTAGACATTTATCCCTCTTTAGCTGTCATTAGGCCAAGTCATGCATATTCACATCTTTTAATCTTTTTTTTTTCTCACATCAGTTCCTTCAGTCTTTTAATCATTTGTGTAGCTCTTCTCTAAATTACCTCAAATTTGTCTACGCATCTCTGGTTCTCAGACACCATGAAGATGCTGTTTAGATAAATCTGCCTCTGAGGACTCAAGTTCATAAAAAGCTTGTTAATGACTTTATGGTGGAGACATTTTGTATTGCTGCTGGACACCATGATTTTAAAGGTTTGGAAAAAGGGCATATGATGATTTCCTTGCAGAATGAAATGAAAGGTGTCTGTCATTCAGCTGAGCCACTTGTCCTTCATTAATCATTGCAGTATCTACCTCTCTTCTAGCACTTCTCTGGGCAACTTATTGAAATGTTTGCCCTCTCCTCATGTCTTGTCCCTCCTCAGGGTGAGTGGGAAGCTTTATGCAATGAGGACTCTTGTTTTCCCAGGCTTTCTGTCATTAATAGACATGGTAGTAAGTTTTTTTTATTTCAGAGAAAACATACAATTTTGGGCTTGGAAGAGAAAGTGGGAATGTTTCCAGTGAGTTTGGGTATGTCTATGGTTTGGACAGGCAGCAAATTGCCACACATCCAGCAACTTCCCATCTTTCCCATCCCATGTGGATGCTGGGCATGACTGCAGCTCTGAGCAGCTTTGGCAGCCATCAGTACCTGTGGACAGTGTGGCTCATTATCCATTGAACCCTGCCAACAGCCCTCATGGGAGGCATCACTTCCCTCCAGCTTATAGGGTGAAATATAGGGCAAAAGGGTGAAACAACCTGTCCAAGGCCATGCAGAGAGCTGGAGGATGTGCTCAGGTGAAGATTGTGTGGGGCCTGGCAGAAATCTTTCCTTGTTTGGGTAACTCAGACCATGTTGGTTCCAGACAGCAAAGCCTCCATTATGCAATATATTTTTTGCATGAGTTCACTGGAGTTGCAATAAGTTTATCAAGGGGATAACTGTCAGGATACACCCTACAATCTCGTCCATCACACAGGAAGAGAAATAAATAGGAAAAAAGAGTAGATTCAGCTTTCCCAGATGTGTCAGTCTGATGCAGGCTGTGCACTCAGTGACAGTAATCAGGACTCCTGCAACCAGTGGTCTGTGTCCACTGGCACAGGAAATGTCCTACTAGTCCTGACCTCACCTCACAGGCTGCTTTTTCTGGCCAAACCAGTTTTAAACTGCACTACCGGTAGCACTAAACCAGCTTCATAAACATCACCATATGAGCTGGGACACTGCTCCAACACACTAGGGGGATACAATTATTTACCAAATCCTGGTTTAACATGTCACTCTCTGAACTGCCTCTTTGTCTTATGCAGCTGATCAGCAACCCTTAAAGCACTGCTGTTCTCTCTTTGTAACATGGCTCAGGTGCTGTCTTTTGTCAGAGCACTTTCATGAGCACTGTTCATATGAACACAATGTGCACAATTAAACATCAGCCAGAGCGCAGCTTTTCAATTTGCCTTCCAAGAAAATCCTGCTTCCTTCCCTGTCACTGCCCTCCAGCCTGGTGGGAAAGAATTAACAAAAGCAGAAACAGTCAGACATCTGAAAAAAAAGCTTTTAGAATGGCAGAGAAGAGCAGGTAGACAGCAAACAACGCCCTTCCAGGAGAACAGGAGGCTCCGTTGAAAATCTCCTTCCCAGAGGCTTTCAGCAGGGGATCGGGCAGGAGGGAAGGCAGTGATGGATAAGTTGTTGTAAGAGCACGGCATGAGGCTGCAGTGGGGAACACAAGTGGTGAGATTCACTGTCCCCAGGCACTGCAGACTGACATAAAGCCATTACAGCACAAGGAGTTCTGGAGGGCTGCAGCTGCCCTGGGGGCAGAGGGTGCTGATTCAGAGAGAAGCTCCTCTGCGGGGATGTCTCTGCTGAGAGAGCCCCTGCCAGACTTGCCAGGGAAGATGGACATGCAGGTGAGATGAAGAGCACAGCCTTTTCTCTGCTTGTGCCAGACCTCCACCTTTGGGAGAATCACCAATGCCAGACTTGGAAGAAGCTGCCAAAGAGGCATTTCAGTGTCCTGCCATTGGAGCTATTGAAAATAAAAATGTGACAATAGAGCCTGAACTGTCAAGGTAAAGGCAGATGGGGAGACAATGAAGAAAGGGGCTGTGGAAATCCATGCCCTGAAGGATTTAACTGCCAGCACTACATCTGGGAGAGAGAAACAAAATCAGATGGGTCACCTGAGGAGTGCACTAGAGCTGGAGTGATGTCTTGGTACTGCTGCAATTCATGGCACCCATCAACCGTCCCAAGACACTCCAACAGTCCTGGTGTCCTCCACCCCAAAGAGTCTAAAGGCAGCTCATAGAATCTGTCTCCAAACTGTGCATTACATAAAAGTATCCATGCACAGCTCCTGCAGGAAGGTTCATCATGAGTTCAATATTGCCATGGTTGCCCAGCTCTCCAAAGCTCTGAGCAGCCTGTGCATCTCACAGGAGCTTGGGCAGTTCTTGGCACGGTGGGCTGTGCTGCACACCATGCACAAATTTTTATTCATCATCATCTTCATTAGAAATAGGATTATTTAGGTCTGTCTTCCCTCCTATCCACCATGGAAGCTATTTGTTCCCAGGCTCTGAAAATGCAGAAGTCATTATTGTAAAGATGGTACTTTTCATGGTAAATGTGAACTCCTACTTTTAAAAAATAAGTACCTATTTAACTAAGAGCTTTATAACAGATCAAGCAGTGCACAGAGTACTAAGAAAAGTGAGAGCTACTATTTAAATAAACTAGCTTATGGTAGGATTGGGCAGGAAAATAGTTTCTTCTTGGTATCTTTAATAGTAATTTATTCAAAACCCTTATCTCTGGATAAATACAAATTAAAAATTAAAAGCTCCTATAAAGTAATGCATGAAACCAAAGCACCACAGAGAAATTTGGAGAAGCAAATAAAACTGCCATCATAAACTACAAAAGCACTGCAGAACCAGGACAGAGGGGAAGGAAACTTGGGAATAAAAAAAAAGCCAGAAAAACAACTCAACTGCAACACAAAAGGAAGAGAGGAGTGGATGGTGGTGGTGGCAGCAAGAAAAACCACCACTTAAAAAACCAAATTCCCAACATTGCCTCAGCAGGATGCAGAAGGAAATATTTAAAACCTCAGTTTTGAGAACATAACCCAGAGCTTCTGGTGAGTGACACTTTCTGTTGGCACCAGGCAAACAGGCTCTTGCTGCAGGGTTCCCGAACTCCCGCCCCTGGGAATAGTCCCTGAGGTTGTGTTAAGTTCAGAGTGGCAAAGAGCCATCAAACTTCAAGCACTCAGGCAAACACTCTGTAAAACAGTGTGTTTTTCAAGGCCACTGAGAGCCAGAAAGGCCAAAAAGTGCATTTCAGTAATCCATGATACTGTGTGAATGTTTTAGGCAACAATAATGTTGGGCAATGCTAAATGGCACTGCTGGCACATGGAGGAGGTGGTCAGAGCGTGGGGCAAGTCCCCAGCACAGGACTGTCCTGCTGAGCCACAGCTCCCAGGCACACAGGGCAGAACAAAGCTCTGGGGGCTGCAAGCTCTGGCAGGGGCTCAGCTGGTGAAGCAGCACAGGCAGCAAGGCTTGGCCTGGCATGTAGTACCCCACTGTCCTTAACGCCCTTATCCAGCAGCCTGGGGACAGCAGGAATTCCCATTTCTCCCACTTCAGAGGCAAGGTGTGGATTTGCAGCTGCTCTGGATCACATCCAATGACACATTTAACATCCAACTGCATGTTCAGGTGCTTGAATTCACATTTCAGTCAAGAAGGTACAGACTGTCATGATGTGGGAGGGCATCAGCAACATGGCCAAACTCCTCCCTGAGATACAGTGTGTCCATGGGCAACTGTCTACCTTAAAACAGCCAAAACTGTGACTGGGGGTCAACAGAAACAACTCTCCAAAGAAGGGGAAAACAATCTTCCCCTTACAGGGTCTGTGCAGAGAACTGGCCTCCAAATGGAGAGCTTTGGGGTTCAGACAAGAGAGTTGACTCAAGGCAAGTAGCAGGTTTTTAGATATCATCAAGGGTGACTTCTGGTCCCAAGGACAACCACCAGCCTCCAGTCATTGCTTCTAGCATTATCTGGAGACAGCACCAGGCAGTTACAGACTCAGTTTCTTTAGAAGAGCAGAGTGCATAACTCATATGGTAGAGGAAAGGCTAACTCTAATAAATATATAAAAAACCCAAGGGATTATCTAAGCAGCCAATAAAGACACAGTATCTTTATTTTATGAACTGGAGTTATACTCATTCAGTATGTGGCATCAAAAGAAATACAGATTTTCTGACAGATTTTTTATTTCCTGCTGTTACTAAAATGCATCCCCTTAAAGCAGCATCTCACAAAACTGTAATTCTTCTCAATTTATCTCTGACTGAGCCCACAGTCAACAACTGGAGGCCCCATGTTTGTCCCATGCATGTCACAAATGAGATTTTCATTCTAAATGATCAGACGTAGGGATCAGATTTTGAAATTACATACATTTTGTGCATAGCCTGCATTCCCTTTGTCTTTTTTTTAATCTGAACTGCCCATTCCATCTCCCACACCCCCATATGCTTAAAATTGCACAGAGATGGTTTCTATTCTAAAAGAGGCATTCATGGGAACAGAGCAGAGGGAGGCTGCTGAGATTATTTTTACCTGAGCTCTGATTGCGGCGTCCTTCTTAATCCACTTTATCACTGTTTCATACACCAGCTCCTCTGCTTTGGTGTTCAGGCTGTCATTGGACATGTAGGAAATGAAGTCATCTTTTGAGATATTAAGGATCTCTTCTTGGTTTGCCACCTCTGGGAAAATTTGCAGGGCATAAGCTTTGGCCATGTTGTATAGTTCAGTGCACTGCATGGCTTCAGCCATGGCTAATATTCCTAAACAGTTGCTAGCAGTCAGTTGTTTTTCTAAAAAGGGCAGAAAAAACAAATAAAAAAGGCAATTGAGAATTATTAAAAGCAAGATTCACATTTGTTCCAAGATCATGAGAAAAATAAGTGTCACAGACAAACCTCCAACCCTAATTAATTTCAGGGAGTTAACCAGAAGCAGTACCCTCAGTTAATTTTGAATTGAGGTTTAAAGTACAAAATTCAAAGTCTGCCTAACAAGTGACTTGGAGATGTGGAGAAAAATGCACTTTCTGAGTTTGCTTTTTGTGTAAGCCTCCACAAAGCACTGGGGAAACCTACTGACATAACAGTATCTGGGGCTTCCCAAGGGATGGGAACCCAGCCAAGAGACTGCTGCTGTTCCTATCGCCTACAATGTTGCTTTAAGGAACAGCAAAGATGTAAACGCCAGTGCAGACACTTAAGAATTAATGCAAACAGCACTAAGGACATTTCTGAGAATGCTGCAGTCATTTTATGATAATTTTTGCCCTGTTCAGCTACTAAGCTACTTCAAATAAAAAAAAAAAATCCTCCCCCCTCTTTTTTTTTTTTTTCAAAGGAACTTTGTTGCTGCTGAATGTGATGACATCCCTTATGCAAAACACAGATTATACTAACGCCTTCTGTTAAACGCTGTGTAGTGGGTTTCAAAGAAAATCATGCACAGAGGAGACAGCATTATCTCCTTCCCAGCAAACAGAAGCAGCAGCACAGTGTGTAGCTTAGCATTAGAAGTGTGCTACACCATACATTTGACTGTACTTTTTTCGCTTTCCAGCTATTTTGAAGAAAAATCCACCAATTTTAGACATTTATAAGAGGAACTCTCAGATTCTTCGCAGCTTTTGTTAACCAAGCCACTACTAATAAGAAGAATACAGTATTTTAAGATATAGGACTTAAAAAGAAAAAGGTAATGAGAGTGAGACTGCAATAGATCACAAAGGCATTGGTACCTGTGGCAGGCTCCTGTGCTGTCAGAGAAGTCTATCACATTTGGCAGTGTCATATCCTAGTGCACTATGACAGGGCACTGGATAGGAATGTGCAATAGCCCCCTATCTCTTCAAACAAAACCATCATCAGATTGCTTCTACTGGAAATGCTCAGAGATTCTTCCCTTCACACAGCTTCTGCCTTCATCAGATTGAAACCCTGCACACTTTCTATATGCAGCTTTTAATAAAATGGAATTATGAATCACCTTTTTCTCTTTTTTTAAAATACGAGATTAAGAGTTTTGTGGGTTTGTTTTGCTTTCTTCTCCTCCCAACTCTTCTTATTTTCTTTAACAGATCCAGCAGTCTCAAAACTAGGTTATCTCATTTTGCATCAGTTGATTGTTCTGACTCTGAGGAGCCCCTTTCCTCAATCTGAATGCAGTAGTGACACTGTTTGCTGTCAGTAGATTTTGTCACTCAAAGACTGCCCAGAGACAGGTTGCAAACTGATAGCTACAAAGCCCAATGCTACCAAATTTTTTTCTTAAAAAAAAAAAAAAAAGAAAATCCCCAACCCCAAAACATCATCATCAACAACAAAACCAACCCCCCCCGCAAAAAAAAACCAAAAAAACAAAACCAAACAAAAAACCCCCCCAAAAACCCAAAACCAAAACCAACCAAAAAAAAAAAAAAAAAACCAAAAAAAACACAAAAAAAAAACCACCAAAAAAGCAAAACAACAACAACAGAAAAACTACAAAAAACCCCCCAAAGACTAAAAACCTCTTCCGGGTTCCTTGCTTCTGTCTGCTGGCACTGTTTCACAGTGTACATACGGCTTGGGATAAAGTAATCATCTAACAGAGCCCAAAACTCTTATAATTTCTTGGCAAACTCTCAAGTCAAAGGCCAATCTGCCACTGTTCCATCTTATCCTCACAGGGTTAATAATGAAGGGAATAATCAATTTTGACTCATTAAGCAGCACATGATGGTAAAGACTTTCAAGAGTCTTTCTCTGCAGAGGACTGAGTTTGCCTCTATTAAGAGAGATCTCCATACCATTTCCATCTGAGGCTATGGTGTGGGGCAGAAAAAACACTGCTCACAACCGATTTCTTCTGATCTGGACAGGCTTTTCTAGCTCTAAAAACACTGGGTGACTGATGCAGCCTGGTACACTGGTCCAAGCAGGTCCATGTTGGTCTTTGGAGCTTTACTCCCTTCTCTTTACTCCCTGAGAAACCCCTTGGTGGCAGATTCCAATGATGTCCCTGTCTGGTTCAGCAAGTATTGTGAGGCCTTGTGGAGAGGGGTCCCAGGGAGATGTTGGATTAGGGGATGTGCAGGAGGCTGGTGACACACTTCTCTGCACTTCACTTCTATGTGATGAGCACCACAGCAAAGGTGGGCACAGCAACATCTGTTTAAGATGAGGACTGGCATGTAAAACAGAGGGATTTACTGCTGGTGAGCAGGACAGACCTTGGGACAATATGTTGGAGATGTGGAAAATCTCTATGCTATGAACATAAAGACACCACCTCATCCCCCCATTTTCCAGCTCTGACACAAAATTTGGCAGCAAGACTTCAGCTGTCACTGGTGCAACTCTGTATTCATATTAACATCCCTGCACACCCAAAACCAAGCAATTCTAAGTAGCAATCTGGTAATATTCTGGATTAATCTGGTAATATTTTGGATCATGTCTCCAGAATGAGCAAAACCCCGTCTTACCAATCCCTGTTACTCTTCACTGACTATAATGGGAGCCTACATGACTACTTAGACATAGGCTTTTGCTATATTATATAGCTCATCCCAAATGACTGCAATCCAGGGGCACTTGTCAATGCTGGCATGCCAAAGACAGCTAAGGACTAGCTCTGCTCTGTCTGTCCTGAGCTGTGTTCCTTTGGACACTGGCATGTTTACAGTAATTGTTGTTTTGCCACCGTGACACTGGGCTTGTAACAACACATTTTTGTGAAGTTTCACCTTGTCTTTGTTCAGAACACAAGTGCTGACTGCTAAGCTATTCCCAAAGCTCAAGGACAGTTTGTAACAGACTCATGAGTGGATTTTGGGATATCAGATGTAATCTAGTAGGTTCTCACTGGTTTGAGACAGTGCTGGACAGCACATTTGTTGCTATGTGTGTCACAATAATGCAGATCAGCAGCCGGTATTTTCCAGTGTTAGATGTGACTTTGGAGTGCAATCCTGTGCAGCATCATCAGGAGACAATCAGCCAGGCAGACTGCTCCAGCTGCACTTCTGGGAATGGGGAGACTTGAGATAACACCAGAGATAAACAGTATGCAGGAAGGATTACTCAGTGAGATTGTGGTAACAGTATGATGGGAGCTCAGTGGTGGCTGTAAACCCCCTCTTGCGTGCATTAAGCACTGTATTTTCACTTAGAGATGCTTTCTGGATGATGATTTGGATATCACTGAAAATAGCACAAAATGTGTACTTCCTTGTGACACTCTGTGTATATTCTGATGGGAAACTTACTCCTCAGGTATTCCTACTAGTGTCAAAAAGCATGTGAAGATGGGAGATACATGGAAGACTTTTGGATGCATTCATTGTCTGAACCAAAAGATTTCCCTTCCCTGTGAGAGTCTTCTTCCTTTCTCCTATCTCCAGATGTAGGTGAAGTTTATACACAGTTTATATGAAGTGTATATATTATAGATTCTCCAGGGCCAGGCAGTGCAGTTATCCAGCTGGATCAAAATTCTCCACCTTGGATGAACAAAAAAATTGCCCGTAATACCTTCTCTCGAATTCATAAGGATCATAAAGGCCTCTTCTTTCTTCAGATGCCTGAGAAATGCAGGTCTCATCACTGGTACATCATTCAGTTTTTCTCATTGCTCCCTCTAATACTCTTTCCAAACACTGATTTTGTGCTCTTTGCTCAGGAGACTAAGAAAATTCAAGCTCCTGTTCTTTCCTATTCTGGTCCATGAAACTACCAGATTCCACCAACTTCTTCAGGCTTAAGGATGAATACTTTTACTTTATCAGTAGCCTGAGGTACAAGCTCAGAATGTGTTCCCTCCTGTGATGGGTGTCCATGCACCATGGACCAAAACCATGATACTGGTGAAACACCTGAAACCCAATTCAAACCATGGCTGTGGTAATAGTGTAAAACAAATACAAAAAGGCTCAAGTATTCAGCCATATGGGTGGAGGAAATACCTATGATATCCTGACTAGTTTGCAAACATTTGCCCAGTTATCATATGGTGCCTGCACGAACCTGTCACCATCACTGCATCAGTCAGCCCAAAACTGTTCTCATTTCTCATGGTCTAGACAAAAGCCAAGGAGACAGCATGGGAGGAAGAGAGAGAACATGGCTATAATTATCCCAGAGAAGCTGGCTAAGAAATCTCCCACTGAAATGAAACTACTTTCCTGACACATTTTCCCACATCTTTTCACCAGAAAGTGCAAGAAAATTTGGGGTGCCTCTGCCTATGGCTGCTGAGAGGCCCAAGATAAAGACACAAAAGCTGCTTAGACATCACCAAGCCAGGATCCTCATGGCTGAAGAAAGGATGACCTGTATTTTTTCTGTGGTATACTGAAAAGACTTAATAATTTGGGGCTTTAATGCATTTTAATTTCTCTTCTCTCCCTATACAGGCATGGCCACTGATGGGAAAGATTCACTGTTTACACTGGTCAACCCTCCAGAAACCCTCCAGAAAAAAGAACCCTGATTTTTACCATATTTTTGCTTTGTATAGAGCAGAGGTGGCTGAGGTGAAAAATAAAAACACAGCCACAAAGAAGACAAAATGCTTTGCCCTAAACTTTTCAGATGGCAAATGCTCTGCTGTCTCTGTAGCGCAATTCAGTCACAGCTATAAATAAAAATAAGCAATTACACTCTGTGAATTCTCCAAATGAGAATACAAAGTTCCAGTGACTCTCCATATATCACTGAACTTATAACCAACTCTACTATTTCACACCATAACATGGTTCACTGAATTAAAATATTAACTATCAGAAAAGAGAACTCTCACAGTGATTCAGTGAAATAAATGTATTTTGGTTTTGTGGCTGAATCTTCAGAGATATCACAACTTAAACACATCCTGTATTTCTGGAAAGGCTGTAAGATTTAATCAGTGTAAAAAGCTGGTGAAGGGAAGCTGGGAGCAAGAAATGCCAGAGCCAGAGCCTCATTCAAATTTCACAGTCTACACAGTAGGATTGCAAAGCATAAATTTCACAACATCAGTACCTCCCCATTTGAGAAGAAATGAAACAGACTTTGAAATAAGGAGCATATAAAAAGTTGGAAAGGAGAATACAATGCCAGAGATTCCTTTACTGATGCCTGCATTGTACCAGCCTAATCACACCATCTTGCCAGCAGGCTGGCTTAGCAGTGAAAATTAACACAGCAGTCAACTGGACTCATTTGAGGGGTTTTTGGTGTTCTTGTTTTTTGAGCACAACATTTTCTAAACTCTCATCTTCCACATTTCGCAACAGTAGATGTCAATTTTAAATGAGAACTGCCCAGGGAAAACCTACAATTTATTTGGGCTTCAGAGAGAATGATGCCTTCCACATCAAGATGGGAGTTGAGGAAGCCCAAGCAGAATCAGGTGTCAAAAAAGGCCATATACCTAGGAAGTACATCATATAACATCAAGACCAATTTGGTATTAATAAATTTGTGTTAATTTTTAAATTATTACTGTCTTATAAACTGATATTACAGCTAGGACAGTGAAGGAGTGGCTTGTGGTACAGGCAGGAATTTGAACCACTGTTTCAGTTGAACTCCAGCTGTGGCTCCTCTTCTGCCATGCCAGGTCTGTCTGGTTCCTGTTCAGGCCAGTAAAGCTTAGCTGAGCTGGAAATCTTGGACTGTTTTGAAATAGTCTCTGCAGGAAAGCAGAAGAAAAAAAAAAAAAGGAGCAGGATGACATGGTGCTCCTGGGAAGAAGAACTGATTTCTTGTGGCCATGAGAGGATGGACTGAGGCACTGGCAAAGATGTTGCTCTGTAGATCCTCACTGAGACAAATACTCCCTGTGCACATAGGACACACCAGTTACCAGGGGTGGGCACAGCAACCTTGCCTTCTACCCACCTTTGTGATGTTATCAGGCCATAGCTCTGTATGCAGCAACAAACCCCAGGAATATTTAATCTGGAACACTGGATATGTAAAGAAGGACTTTCTCACAAAAGCAATAGAACTGCAGATATTGCAATGCAGTCCTTAATTTTTTGTCAGATTTGTAGGAGTCCTACCTCCACTGGAGCCTGCCTCCAAACTCTTTTGGTGTTAAACCAAGCTGGCCTGGTGTAGAACCCAAAATACGCTGTCACAGTTACAAGCAACCTGTGTGTTACAGCCTGGTATCTGTGCAGAGATCATCCTCTGGGAAACAAAATGTCATCAAGATTCCAAGTATGGAACAAGATTCAACAAAATAGGTTATACAAGATGTGAAAGCTGTTGCCACTCAAGCAACAAGCTACACTTCCCTAGGCCATTTTCCACTGGTCATCACGCCAGCATTGGAAATTCAAATCACAAACCAAATTAATGATGCTTTACTTCATTCTACTCTATTTCATCTTGGGTTTCCTCATTATCTTTAAGAGCTGTTCAAAGACAGGTTCATAAACCTTAACACAATATCTTAAAACCTCACTGGATGCAATGATTCTTACCTAGAAATGAAACGCAGACTTTACAGAAAGTATGAAACTGGAATTTGCTGGCAGCTTCCAGTAGTGTTTTTGCATTGGCTGAGTCTATGATCAAAGAACCTGTATAAACAAACTCCAGGAGTAACTCCAGGACATCCGCAGTGAGGTTGGACATGGCCAGCTCCAGCTTCTCTCCGCTTCTGCTGCTGTCTCGTGGTGACCTGGTAACAGCAGACAATTAAATTATGGACATTACACCATTCCCATTTTATTGGCATTTATTGATTAGTGAGGGCTAGGAAATCGCTTTGCACCTCATTATATTTCTCCGTTATATTTGTTTACGGAACTGAAGAATATGAATTTTAAAATAACTGAACTTAATAACTTTAACTGGATCTGAAAGAGAAGAGTCTTAAAGCAAGTCTTACGAAAAATCTTTATTGCTACTTTGCATCTTCATGCAAAAACAGTTGCAAAAGAAAAGGAAAGGAAAAGAAAGGAAAAAAAGAAAAAGAAAAATGAATGATCCAACATTAATGAAAATGAGGAACAGGATTAGCTTTCAAAGGGAAACAATACATTTTGACATCTTGGTTAACATCTCATCTTCTGTGCATAATATAACTGTTAAGGAAAAACCACTCTCCAATTTCAAGAGAAAAGGTCATTTACTTTTTCAAGAATCCAGGACTAGAATAATTTTAGATGTCATGTGCACTTAAGGATACATTTAAAGACCTTTTCATAAAAAATAGTAATAAAAATTACTAATTTCTATTTAGCTTGAACTTCTCATCTTGTTATATTAAATTACAGATATGATCAATATGATATCTACGGTATACAGATGACCATATAAAATGTAATATACGCTTATTCTAAAAAATCTATTGTTCCCTTTTAGGCACTAAAAAAAGGAAGCCCTTCATGGCAATTGCTTTGAAAACTGAATACAAGACAAGCTAGACAGACAAAATGGTTAGAGCAAAGAAGGGAGAGGGGGGAAAACAACAACCAGCTCTGCCACAGGAAGCCAGCAGCCATCCTCTAGGAGTTTCATGACTGTGGCCTATGGTTTTTCCTGCATGAAGTGCTGAACAATTTGGGGATCAAAGTATCTCCTGCATTTGAAGTGTGCATTAGTGCTTGTGAAATTATTGGACAAAAAGAAAGTCATACTGAATTAAAGTAAGGGCCCAGTTCTTAATGCATGGCTGATGTGTCTGCAACACTAAAGACAGGTTACACCTGAAAGACAAAAGTGATGATAAATTTGGTAACATCAAGGAGGGGAGGGGAAAATCTGTTGGAGTAAGAAAATAAACTCTTTTAATGGTTAGGACCATCCAGCACCTTCTCAAAGAAACATGAGCTTTTTGTTTGTCACTGGACAGTCAACATCTGCTTGCTCCAGCTCTGCTCGAGTACTTGCGAAAGCCATGAGTGACACAAAACCGGCGCACGATGAGCGCGACAGACACGGACTGGCCACAGCATCACTACTCACAGGCAACGCCAGCTTGAAGCGTGAGCAAAAGCTACCACGAGCACTACCAATCTCTTGTGTTCACACAGCTGCCTAGAAAGGTGGTGGTCAGACCTCTACTACCATCACAGAGGAAAAATAAACAACATACCAGGTTCAGTTTTTTTCCCCGCGTGACACCCCAACCACCCGTCCCAACAACACCTAAAGTCGTTTGGGGACATGCTTAGAATTTGAAGTGGAAGCTTTGTCACTAATCCTTCATTGACCAGTCCTGGTCAAGTCAAGGGCACAACTTTAGTTCATATGAATCTCTGCAGGATCAAAGATTTAAAGAGGTTTAATTTTCAATGGAGAGGCAGCTAGCAGTCCCTAATTTCACAGTCTTCTCTAAGGTAGTGAATAATGGTTATTTTCATTCACAGGAAGAAACTGGGCCCCAACAGGACAAAATCACTTTCCTGTGATCACAGACAGTCAGGAGCAAACCAAGGAATTGAACCCCATTTTAAAAAATTCTAAACACTGAACTGTCTCTTTACATGGCAACACAGGTTGGTTAGACCCTATTCCACAAGCAGATGCTAAGAACACATACTGATCATGACACCTGTTGTATCCCTACAAGCACAGAGCTATGCTACCCTAAATCCTTATGCTTTATCACACCACAGTACTCTTTCTGAACTCTTGCATATGCATCCAATTCTGCATCTGAGGCAAAAATCCTCTGGTGGCAAAAGACAAGAGTTGCCATTTCCTAGAACCTCAAGGGGACATCACAAAATGTTGGGGTTCTTTCCTTTCTCACACTCACACCCCAACAATATGCCCCAAATCTGATTTATCTCCGGTTGTATGTACATCTGGTGCTGCACTTTGGGCTGTCAAAATAACCTCTTGATACTGATGTAATTCTTGCTGAACTGCTCCCAGAAGTGGTTTGTGCCTGACAGTGAGCTCGTTTTCACATGGGCTGGTTAATAAACACACCACCTAAAATTTCAGGGAGGTTTGGAGGCACCCGGCAAGCGACAGTCAGGCTCTTTGCACTGTGGGAAGCCCTACCACAAGCAATTATTTATTTAATGTCACTAATTGCACTGTGCTGGCAATGGCTGTGGGAAGGATCGTGCATGATCCGCTGGGAATTGCACAATCACACCCAGCACAGAGACCAGGAGGCACAAAGGAAAGGATGATGTGACACCAATGTCAGCACAGACACATACCCATGCTAGCAACCACTGCAAGCTGCTATTTTTCACAATAATTAAGTAATAATCTCTTTTACTTTGTAATACACCAAGCAATAAACTGCTGCTGCAATTGATTAAATGCCAAAGAAAAGCTAAGGTGTTTAATCAATCACTAGAGCCACTTACGGCAAGTATAATACAAAGCTACAGAGATTATTGATATTACACAATGAGCTAGAAATGGGAAAGAAATTATCCCTATTCCTGCCTCTGCAATGCCTTGAATGTGTTGTGCTGTTTTCCTTGTGCTTTCTAAGCAGTGAGCCCTCTGGCTCCATGTTTGGCTGGATCAAATACTGAGTACAGGCTGGATTCAGCCTGCACGGGGAAATCACAGCTACCTCGGCTTCCATGCCAGGGATCTGGCTTGGAGAATGGACAGGGAATTGGCTGAAGCAGGTCCTAATGGATTAAAAATAAGTGTCTGAAGGATGAGAAAAACACAATGTTGGGAAACAGACTGATACGACTGAAAAGGGAAATTCCATAGCCTTCTTTATGAAATGATTTCAGCGAATCAGGTCATAGCAACCCCCTCAAAGCCTGACTAAAGGTTCCTGTGTTCCTTGTTTTCACACATATTAGAATATCATATGCCCTGTGCAGTTATAATTCATCTATTTGGGACAGAGTCTTCTCTTGGCTCCTCTAGAGGAACTGCAATGAAGTGGCTAAAGCTGTATTACAAGAATAGAATTTAGTCCTGTAAATGCAAATGCAGTGGATTTGGGAAAATCTGTAGCAATATATAGAGCTGTTCCCCAAATAGCTCATCCTGTGTCACAACAGGAGGAGTTTTGTTGGTGACATCAATAAATGCAAACATTTAGAGAAGTCTGTTACCAGAAAAGCCCGACTTCCTGCCTTAAGAGCAGGGAAAAGTCATAGCTCTTCCTGGTACATATACTCCTGTTCCCCAACTCCTGGCACAAACATGAGGTGTTTTGGGGATTGAGAGCCTGCATCTTTCATGTTTCAGTCTCACTTGAAGCCAGTCAATGCACCCTTATCGTCCGTGGACATCATTAAAAATGTGGCACATTCTGCTATTTGCCTGGCGAACTCTAAAGTTTAAACAGAATGATGTCATTTTATTGGCCTTGTAATCATTGCTCATATTATAAAGGTCACACATTTCACATTGTGGCAGAAAATCAATAGCTCTCCCTACAGCCTCTGGGGGAAAAAGTTTTGCTTCTGAAGAATAATATATAATAAACAATTTTAGTCCTTACTTTATCATGGCTATAATCTTGGAGAAAAGCTACAGTAAAAATCTGGCAAAGGCTGATATATAAACTCATTAAAATTGGGAAGTGATTTAGAACAGGACTTTTAAAAAGATTTATCTTGAGCTAAACAGCAAAGAGATTTGTTTAGGTCTACAGTTAAACAAGCTCCAAGAGCTCTTTAACAGCTTAATTTTATGGTAGCTGTTGGGGAATTCTTTCAGATTTACAAATCATGTATTTCTCTAGCAAGGTGATAGACCTGAGCAATGTGCAAGCAGAACTGAACCTGCAGATAAGCAGGAAGCACAGATATACTCTGAATAGGTGAGGGGGGAGTTACTGAAAAATATTCTGCATTGTCTGGAATAATTAAGTCCAACAAAATCAAGCAAATGCCTTTGAACATAGTCTGGCTACTTATCCTTCAACTTAATTGCTTCAACTAGAGAAGACAAAGGCACAGGGAATCCTTTAAAGCAAAAGATGGCTCGATTACACTCTCAAATAACAAATCAGAATCAGTGTCCCTTTCTGTTAACTAATATATAGGAAAGAGCAAAAATGTTTAAATACTTGATAGCAAGAAAAATAACCCTAATACCTCATCTGCAAGATCTAGTAGTGGAACTGACAAAAGAAAAAGTAGAGAAATTTACATTTTTTGGTATTTATTTGTCCTTGAAAATCGTTTTGAAATATGTAATACACACAGACAAGAATCAGCCATAGTGCTTTCATGTTTAATAGTGATACAACTGAAGTTTTCTGCATCTTGAGTTATAAATAGATGTGTATCTGTGCATTTTTCCTGCATTATTTGTATCAACACGTTCCCATAACAGAACGTCTGTGTGATTCTGTTCAAAACATTTAATAGTGAGATGCCTTGATTTGCGAAGCCACATTTAGAGTCTGGCTAAAGTAGCTGTGTAAGTGAAACACCGCGAGTGCATCAATTTGTCAATTTACGGACAGCGCTACCGCCTCTCATCCAGCCTTCCCTCTTGGTTTGGATATGCTGCCTTTAACTGGCTTGCAACATTATTTTGACTGACTAATGGTTTGGCTACAGCTTCACTCAATTTTAGATCAAATATGAAAAGCTACCTATACCCAGTGCAGATGCCAGCCAACGCTCTGTTTACAAGCTACAGTCACAAAGTCAAAACAAATTCTGGATGTTCAAAATGGAGCCATCTGCACGGAATAAACATGAAAAATGTGAAACATTTTATGTAAATGTACATTACTGCCTAGGAACAGTTGGTTCAGCTTCCGCCCAGGCTGCCTGGTTGAGAACAGGAGGACTGACAGAGTCTGTGACACCTATTTACATTTGATGCCATATGACTCACCGTGCCGTAGACTCAGAGCTATGACGTATATTTAAGCTTTGTGCTCCAAAAGGGCACTGAAATAAATTATTATCTTTTAAAGTAAAAACACACTTAGAATTGTTATTTGTGATCTTTCCCTGGACAAGTGGGACTTGGTGTATGACTTTTTTCTTTTGCCTCTCCAAGGTCTATCTGTGAGCCTACCATCAGTGCCTGCTTCTCCCAGCAGGACACAGCAGGAAAGAGCTAGCTCCATAATATAACCTCAATTTTGTTCATATTTCACTCAGAATCTATCTTTAAGAAATAGGAAAACACACTTGTTCTGGCAGTGTAAGAAAAAAAGAATGGTTGTCTTTGACTGGCTATAGCTCAGGGTCTCATACAACTCAGGGATCTGAATCTCATCTACTAAAAGCACGTGTTTGAGCTGACAGGAGGCTGCAGGATTGCTGGCAGCAGAGAGGAGTTCCAGCTCCACCCTGGACTGAGGAAACTGAAGCCCATATTTTGGGGCTGGTCCCTCCCTACATGGACCAAAGCAATGGCCTGTCCCATCACCCAGCTGCCTTTTGGCCTCTCCACCCCAATGCCTTCCCAGGATTTGCCTTATCAGCTCAACATGCTGATCTTCCTGGCTTGTTTTCATAATTAGGAATGTAAATGTTTACCCTAAAATAATTGTGTTCCCATTATACGAGAGCTACATATTTTCTACCAAGATAGACAGGACAATAAAAAAAAAAAATCAAATTAAATTGCTTTGTTCCCTGGACAGCATTTAGGACTCCAGAAAACAGGAAATCCAAGATTTTCATGTAAGATGAAGCACTTAACCAAAGAAAAGCTACTTCTTTTTATCTCTGTCAAATTATTTTGATTACCAAAGAAAGGACTCCAGACTGGGGTAGACAGCTTCTCATGAGGCTTAAGAGTCTGTTAGCTGTGTGCTCATTAGAAACTGCTGTTCAAGTTGACACAATTTAGACTGTACATCTTGTTTATTGTGGAACTTTAACTTTTTACTTTAATCCTTAAAGCACTGAAACTTCAGGCAAAGAAGAGAGTGCAATGATGCTGCATTTTAACTGTCGCTATTTGATTTTTTTATCATCTTCAGAGTCATTAATGGTTCAAAACCAGTATGTCTATGTATCTTGGGAGAAGCAGAAAAGAAACTTTGTTAAATTATAGCCAACCTTCAACTATGTACAGATCAGATTCAGCACTCTACATGGAAAGTTGCATTTTGTACTGAGTATCTTGATTTATCATAATTATGGGTTCAAGAGAAATAAAAGCATAGATGCCCAAACATACAACATATATTTCCATGACATGCACCAATAAACATATGCATATGGAGGTAATAGGTTATTTACCGAGTTACACAAGTTTATGCAGCTGCAAGGTAATCAATCATGTAAATGATGACAGGAAGGGACATTTATAGAGCAGCATCATTGCAATACGTATGTCATAAGGCACTGAATGTTTTATTAAACAGGATTTAAAAAAAAAAAATCACACCCCAGCATCGCTTCTCCTTTGGAATTGTTTTATCAGCTCAAAATGTATTAACTTGCAAATCTTTGCCTTCGTTATTCTATCTTGTAGATAAACATTATCTTTGAGCCTCAGTCACTATCCATCTGTCTCATGAGAGAAGAAAACATGTACTGTAATGGTTCTATTGTATGATTACAATAAAGAACTAGTAAAATCACAAGATTAAATAAATTACATTGTTTAAACACAGGCTTGCAAATTCATCAGGAAAATTTACCTGACCAACAAATCCATTTGCTCACTTTTTATCAGGATGTTGATACAAATAATGTTCCTTGTTCCAGGCAAACAAAATCTGGCAAGACTAGTGTAACTTATTAGGGTCAAACGCTGCCAGTTTGCACCTGCTCTATCAGAAGAAAATCAGGAAAATTAATGGCTGTGAGCTTGGGCACGCACCAGCAGCTCCTGCTAATTCACCATCACAGAAATGATCATTATAAACCAAGACGAGCAACGGGATTAAGAGCAAACGCTTTTGTTCACGGACAACATGGCCAGAATAAAATAAAGCAAACAAAAGAGCCACGTTTCCTATATACCCTTAATGCCATTCACTGAAGGAACACAATCTAAATGCTCAGCCAGGACCATTTCTAAAGGCGAGATCAGCAGCAGCCTGTAACGCTGCAGTGTCGGAGATCACAGTCGGAGGCACAAATCTGGCTCCCTGCTGAGATTTAAGAAAGAAGATGACGAGTTTGAAGATGCTGGCTTAAACGACTGGCAAGTGAATGAAGAAGTGAATAGCAAGTGCCCTTGGAAGAACAGTGTTTCATGACCTAGACTTTTTCTAGGGACTGAGAATAAACTGCATCTCACAAGGTACTAGTGAAGAGGCAAAAAAACTGGGCCGACTTATTAATACTGTGGGATCTACCTTGTTTGCAAGTATTTCTGGCAGTCTAATTCAGTGGCAAAACAAACTGGGTGAGAGCTACTATTTGTTAAAGGTAAATGAAAGATGCAAGCAGGTTCTGGGGGATTATATAGGAAGGAAGATTAAAAGTAAGTTGACAGAATAAAAAATTTATTCTCATCAAACTTAAAGCTCAAACCCTTACCCAACTCCTATCTGATTTCTTTTAATGTTATTTATTATACCATCAAAAACCAGCTTAGCACAGAGCTGGGATGCAGCTAATAAATCTATTTCTTAGGAATGTGGTGAAATTTATACAAGTAATTATCTAGGTAGTCTATCCAAGACTCTTTCTCATCATTGCAATGTCTAGAGGGAAAACAATAATAAAATAATGATAACCACCATTATTATTTATTACTACTACTATGATTATGCCAGTGCCCAAAGATCCCAATCAGCATTACAGTAATTAGAATTAATTCTGTCAGGCACTGGTTCTTTCTCCTTCAGCTACAGGGTGTTGCTAGTGCTTTTCTACAGTATTTATAGATCCAGAGACAAAAATGAAAGGCATGACAGCACGTCACCTATGGCCAGAGTAGAGGCAGGAAAGGGCACGTGGCTCTTCTCACTCCATCCCTGCCCATCCACCCTGCAGAACTGCTCTGAGTATTTCAGACACCAAAGCTCAGCACAGTGCAGGCAAAAAGAGAGCACTGCAATCAGATGTGATCATAACCTGGTCATATTAATACAAATTCATTATCCCAATCCAGCAGAGGCTAATCCTTGATGATATAAATGAAATGAGTGAACTACTGATCTCTGGAGCTACTTACAAGCAAGTTGGAGTTGGAGATTTGATTACCCTTATTTTAGGGCAAGACTGGCTTTTGGAATTTCCCCAAAAATGACACTTTTCAAGAATATGGCTCCTGTTTCTATGCCATGGAAGATTTTTTTTTCTCTGTTGTCTTTGATTCATTTATCTTGAACTGCATCTTGTTAGATAACTGTTCCCTTTCACCTCTGAATTTTAACAGAGTTAAGCCTAGGCAGGGCTGTGAGATATAAGAAAATACAGGCAGGTCACTTGCACCGGCATCTTGAGAGATGTTGCATGACAGCTGAGTGGTGGATGGGTACAGCTGGATCAAGAGAGATGATTAGTCTGTCATTCCTTGGGTGAGATTTGGAGAATTTGTGGTTGAGAAATTACGGAACCAAGAAGCCCCAGCTACAGTAAGCAGAGATTCTATCAACGAGGGAGAGGAGTGAGAGGTTCAGGGATCTGCTCAGTGACTCTGTGAACTACTGCCATTACAGAGCAGAATTTTACAGGCAGAAGCTAAATTTCTGTGCTGCACCTCAAGGCTTGAAAGGGAGCCTTTCTGTCCTTCTTGCCAGGGTTTATCTTCAGAGTAGGGCACGTTGCTCTGCCCCTCCTTGCAGAGTGGCATCCAGCCCAAGCCACCTGCAATGTGTTTTGTGGCAGTGCAGAACACCACTGAATATTTGTAAGCTGCCATTCATTTCTGTAGAAGACCATACATTTTTGCCTGATGAAAACACATTTTCCAAAGTCTGGCAGCTGAGAAATTTGAAGCCCAGCAGGGAGCTCTGAGGGGCAGGCAGGCGGCTGCCTGGGCAGGCAGAGTGAATGCAGTGCTCGTGGAAATAGGCCACTGAGAGCAGGGGGCTGTGTCCCATGCCAAGATCTTGTGCCCAACACACAGCAATTATCACTGCCTCGTTTAAGAGAAGAACCTTGTCCACAGCACAATTTACACCTGTTCCCTCGCAGTAAGAGGTGAAGGATATTTTACACTCCCATGCAACCTCCCATTCTCATGGTTTAAATAGTTTAACAGAAGCCCCTGGCGCTCTTTCTCTAAGCACAATGTACCTCTTCTGGCACCTGAAACAAACATCATATCTTTAACTCCTTATTTCTCTGTTTTCAACTACATGTTATAGTTTGTTTCCACATTCATTCTGTTCTACAATGGAGCAGAAGTATGCAGATGTGGAAATGCTGCTTGCTCCTCTCCCAGAGTTAAAAGCAAGATTCTTAATAAGCAGGAAAACATGAAGGAGTCACTAAGAGTAGATTTTCCTTTCATCCTGCTGTTTCTCATTTTGGGCTTTTTAGAATGTAAACACAAACCAGACAGTCTGTTTTCCAGACACCTAAATGCTTTTGCAGTTTTGTCAGGCTGTTTCAGATGGATAGTGGCAGGTTTCTCTGTTGTGCATCCAAATGCTCCCTTTCCACACAATGGTGTAAAATGCAGAATGACATCTTTGTCTTCTGCATTGGTGTAAACCAAGAGGAATTTGGTCTTCTCACCCTAAATGCTTTACTTCTCCTGCTCTGCCTTCAAAGCCTCAGAGAGTACTTTAGAAAAAAAAAAATCTAAAATCTGAAGACTTGAAAAATAGGCAGGATATTGTGGAAAAGCAACTTGGCCATGAAGTCACTGGGTTGGCTTTGTAGGAAAAGAAGGATGAACATAGCAGGGCCAGATTACAATGCATCCAAAATACTGCTTCTTGTAACAGAATCTCTTTGTACATAAGACTTACCATTCTATGCCAGTGGAATCAGGCACCCAAGATGACTTAAAGATTAGAAAGCATCATTAAAATCTAATCTTGAAAAGATAAAGCTTGTAGGACAAGATCTGTGTATCTTTAGCAACTGACCAGAGAGAAACCTACTTGTAAAAGCTTGCTTATAAAAGCAAGCATTTTGGCCAAGAAGAGACTTTTATGTCAAGTGCTTCCTTTTAATAATGTCATATTTGGTAGAGATTCCAGTACTCTGGGTTAAGAAGAAGAAAGCAGCAAATTAAAATGTTCCGGTGAAACATTTCTTTGCTAAGGAAGTATCAGAAATTCCATTTATTCAGCAGCTGCATTTGTCTATCCCAGATACAGCTGGAAACAAAAAAGATGGCTCTTCATGGGATTTTCCATTCATTCCTTCCTCCCGGAACACACACACCCCCCACACCCACCTTCCACCATTTCTTCTAGGGCAGATACAAAAGGCAGAGCTCATTTTTTTCCTCCCCCAAAGCAAGAATGTTTTAAATAAGAAATTCTGTGTTCTGCAAGAGGCACATTTTGGAGATGCATTTTTTGATGGATCTGGATCTGTCTCTTTTTTTTTTTTTCTGTGTACACATATAAGCACAGATATGTGCCATTAAGAAAAACACTAGTTTCCATAAGAAATCATTCATGTCCTTTTAGTCAACTATGATTCAGGCTGGGTGACTGGTCTTTCTCTCTGGGTCATGAAAAATAAGCACTTCCAGAAGGCAAATCATGCTATTTATCATGAGATGGGACGTATCGTCCTACAGACATTCCCATCTTTCCTCCCAACTGCAGAGAAGACATGACAGCCAGCTTAGGCTGGACCCCTGAGGGAAGCAATGGAACAGCCATCCTAAGTTCACTGTCTATGCAAACCACCTCTCTTTTATAGTAAAGGGGGATGGATTCCACCTCACTGCAGACTGCAGTAACAGTCAAAAAGGTGAGGTTAGACTCAACCTGCTTTAGATGCCAACCCTGGATCTAAATGTTGGTTAGCTAACATGAGACATCTCCCATTGGTCCAGGGGCCCTGCCTGCACAAAGGAACCTGAATTCAGAGAAAAAGATTCTTCAGGAAGCCTTCAAGGTTCTTCTCTTCATTGTCTGTATCATAAATTAAGCCCTTGTTTTGAGATGGCTGATTCCATGAGTAGCAGAGTCAAGAAGACTGGAGTCAATGTGATTGGCAGTGCACTCAAAATATGTAAAATGGCCTTTAGGGAACAGTGCCCCCATCCAGTTGCTGCTTATCATCCATGTTCTCCTGAAACCCTATACTGCAGTAATCCTGTATGGATCCTCACCATGAATCTCACCTTTCTCCCTGCATGGGCACAGGGATGTGGAACAGGAATATTTCACACCTGCTGCTCCTAATACACCTGATCCTTTTCAGATGAATCTGCACTGAAAAGGGCTGAGATTGTTTTCCATGGTCAGTTGCTGTTGGGAGGGAGACGAACATCAAATCCTGCCTTAGGCTTGAGTGCTGTGCAGCCTCTGACAAGGATGACCTGTTTCCAAAACAAATGTGGTGCTGAGCTCAAGCTCAGGACTGGAATAACCAAGCTCAAAAGGGCTCATATATATGAAAGATAACTCACATGGAATGGAGAATTTTCTGGATGAGGAACAGAATGCTCAGCACAGGATTAGCCATTTTCTGAGAAACTAAAGGGGTTTCAAAATGCACTCTCATTACCAAATTTGTTTCGTAAATAACTTTAGAATTGTTTTGGACAATCAAACCTGGTTATCATTTTTTTTATCAGTGCAATAAAAACAACATATTTTCTTCCCTGCTATGACTAATTCTCATCAAATAGCCTTCCTCAAGATGAGCAATAACTCCAGTTCTATTATGTTTTTTATCTGTATTTTGGTTTTATTTTGAGAAGGAAATAATTGATCTATTCGATTTTGAACATTTCTCTTTTATTCTTTTGAGACACTACTTGCTATTCTACCATCAGATACCAACTTGAACACACAGTGGAATCAATGGCAGAATATGAGGTTAATAATAACCAGCCTGTGGCAAATAATAAGCCGAAGTAAATACTCTGAAAGATTCTATTTCTGCATGTTTCTATAGATGTACATAGCACTTTCATGAATAGATCATATTCTCACTGATGTTTCTGGTGACACGTTGGTGCCTTTGGTTGAAATGACACTAGGGTTTAACCCTGGCTTGTGCTGATTGAAATGGCCTTTCTATTATATTTAATATAAAGAGATCTCTTCTATTCTTTAAGAAAAACTGCCATTTCTTGTTTTGATTTCTATAATAATACAAGGAGCGCAATATAAATCACATAAAGCTTTAAGTGCTGCCTCAAAGGAGCTGCTAACAAATATCATAGAGGATTCTAGATGTATTGTATCTGTAAACATTTTAACTCTATGAACTATAATGATTCTGTACTATTAAGGGCATGATCCCACAAAAAATTGAGTGCCTCTTGCAATCTGAGCCCTTAACTTCCAGGGGGTTTCAGAAAGGACAAGGCTTTGGACTGCAAATATCCTACAAAAGGAAGTCTTTAGAAATTCCACCTCATAGCCCTATGTTTATTGTCTCGCAAAGACACATTTGCTCAGTTTACAGGTGAATATTTATTTTTCTCACCTGACAGTTCTGCAAACTCAACTTGACATCAAGCTGAATTTTTTCTTATTCAAGCATCATCATCAGTAATAAAGGTATTTTTGCCTTGGATACACCTGTGCAACTCCATTAGCCTCCATCAAGGTTACATGTGTGCAGATGAGGTTATATATGGAAGGCAATTGGGATGGAGAGACTTGATGGTGGACACAAATCGACCTCTAGAATATTTATTGTTGCTGATGATGTGAAAGAAGGCAAAAAGTGGTGAGTTTAGCAAACAGGCTAAACCTTCCACTATGTTTTTCTTGTAATGCATGCAAGACTTATGTGGGCAGCTGAAAGACAATATGTGCTGAAATCTAGACTAAAATATTGGATTTTAGTTTTTTATATTGTTTTAACTAAGTTCATAACAAAGCAATGCTCAATCTAACATATATCTCTATTTAATAACTAAATAATAAAGCAGCAAGATTTGTCAGTGTGCTTATAGAAATGGATGCTGCCTGGTGACTTCTGCACACAAGCAGATATCTTCACAACAAAATCCAAATGACAGTCTTTGGACAGTCAGTGATTTGGTTTCTGTAAGCTGGTTCTATGATTTTTCTTTTCCTGTAGACTCTATTCTTTATCACCCTGAAAAGCATATACTGTAGCCTTAACAATTAAATAATAATGACTAGACAGAAGAGAAAGGACAGGAGAGATCTGGCATAGCTACTGCTAGCAATCATTAGATTTACAGAGGGGAAAAGACATGCTTCCTAGGCCAACATATTTTTTATGAATAATTGATAAGGCAGTCAGTACAGTTATATCACAGAAATGTAATATATATCCATAATTATAGAACCAGCTTTGTGCAAAAGGACACAATACACTGAAAGGAGATACCAGCCAATATGCCATCCTGAAATAAAATACAGTCACTATTGTGTTAGTTGGCAAAATTTAAATACAGGATTTGAAGCAAGCAAAATGTTCTTTAATCCCATTTTTTAGCACAGTCCAGGCTCAGTCTGCTCAGGAAAATACTGCAAGGCAAAATCAGCAGCTGCATTAATTTGCTGATGATTGAGAGAAAAATGAAAGTTATCCTCGATCTTTTTTTCTCCCTACTTGCTACTCTAACTTACTAATAATACGAGAATACCAATTTATTCTTATGCAAGTATATGAAGCATACAAATTGAAAAATCAATGTAATGGAAAAAAAAGATTATCATGCACTGTTTAGAATCAATCAGCTAGAAACAGAGGGGGAAAATGCGAAGGTGGAGACACGACGTTTAGAAAATGTACATACTGTACCTACCCTGAGCTGAAGTGTTTGCATGAAAAACCTACTGTTAGTCCAACATGCAGACTGAGCTACATCTTGACCAGAAAATCATCTTATTTCCAATTTTTTTCTAGAGAAATTAATCAATTGTCTTTTCTTCTTTTAGAGGTCCCCCCAAAAATAAAAATATCAATCCCTTTGCCCATAAAAGCCACACAAAACTATGTAACAAAGATTTTGGGGTGAAGGGATTACAGTACTCCAAATGCTTTTATTTGCACGATGTCTCTGCACCGTTCACCTGAATGCTGATGGCCTTTTGCAGCCAGAAGCACAGACTTTTGTCATGTGTGACAGAGTCCCTTGCAAACATCGACAGCAGTAGTGTTTAGTTGTGGACTGAATCGCCATTAGCAGTGAAGTTTAAATCTTAGATCTCTCAGTGGTGGAACACTTTCTTCGGCCAAAACCAGCCTCTACTCATCAGAAATAATTACACTGTACGAGTCAGATGTGTAACAAATGGATCTGAGTCTCAGTTTGGAAATACATTCAGAGGAGGTGGAAAGAATGGCTACTGGCTCTGTGACAGGAGATTCAATCTTCATAAACCTGCAAGAGAGGGGAGGAAAAAAAAGCGACACAAATGCGCCCTACAAAAGAACAGAGCAGATCACAGCTGGAAGGAAGGCAAACCTTTTAATCAGGTCCTTGAAATACAAGCTGCAGGAAGCTAGAACATTTTGGTGGACTTCAAACTCTTTGCCTTCAACAATAATTTTCAGGTCTGTAAACTCTTTCGCTCTGCGTTGCTGGTTCAACTCCTTCAACATTTCTGCAGAACAGAGAAGACAGACAGTGCCAGGGTTCCCATTAAGAGTTTTTTTTTATTTTTACTTTTTACTTTTCATTTTTTTTTGTAAAGAAGTAGAGAAACAGGAAACAATTGATATTTTTGTTGGCAAGATTGGCTCAACACAGACAGTCAGAAGTTACAAACATAACATATTAAAAAAAAGAAAAAGAAAAAAGCAGGAACCAGTAGGTCTAAACAACTGAAATATATATACACAGAAAAAAAAAGCAAAAACAATTCCTAAATTTGGAAGGGTTAAAAATGAAAATAAAATATTTCAGCATTAGCAAATCAGAAACACAGAGAATGCATTATCACAGAAATGTTAAAATAATTTGTTATAATCAAAATCAAGAGCTAATGAATTTCTATCCAAATGGAAATAAGTTTTGAACATACTAGAATAATATTAGTAAAAATGGTATTATGATGCAGTATGAACTGGATATGGGTCAAAATAACAAAACCACAAGACCTGCAAAAATAACTTCTCCTTAACATAGTAAAAATGTGTTAAGCCTCTCAGTTAATATAAAAAATAGCAGTTCCAAATAATATATAAATTACAGTGCATAGAAAATTAGCTAAATTAACAATGCACCTTGCAATATACCTCAGCTATATAGATTACAATTGTATATGTTTCAGAATTACCTTAAAAGCATCCTTATGATAAAAAAAAATCTCATGCAGAGAATAAATTACTGCCTTTTATAGCAATTCCTATTTTTTGCACTCCAAGGATTTTTACCATCACAGCATTTTTATTTTTTAGCCTTCAATGGCTTCATTTACAGCAACAATCAACTTTCACACATCATGAAAGAATCATAATGATTAAAATAACCTATGAAAGTGTTTCCATCCTGCAATAAAGCACCTACCTTGCGTGATGCCTCCTTTTATAGAGCCTATTGGTGCTAACAGAATGAAATGATAGCATGCCACGTCTCCACGTGGGGATGGGAACTACTAAGCAACCTACATGTTTTATATGCTGCCTGGACTTTTAAGGCTAAGACTTCCCTCCAACTTTGCAGACCAAAGTGGCTATCAAGATGAGTAATATACTTTTCACCTGGGCAATAGCCTGGCGGTTCAGAAGCCAGTGATCAAGATGACAGAAGAGCTGATTTTAAATACTAAAGGACTTTGGTTTTATTTTATGTTTGCAATAGGTCAAGGTTCTCATTTCCTCAGTGTAACACCCTGAACATATTCCTCTTCAGACAAATCTGTAAATCAACAACAGTTCCTTACATGGAGTTCTTATATGAAGTAAAAGGGACCTCGAGGGTGTGTAACTGTGCTCAAAGCTACTGACAAGGCTTGAGCAAGAGCTGCCAAAGCATTGCCAAAGGATCTCATGGTGAAACCCAGACCCAAATACTCCCTGTGCTCTCCTGCTTCCCCAGGGAAACTCAACAGGAAACATTTCACCCAAGCACTACTGTTTAATGACACAAAAGCATGCAAATATACATCTGTTTAATGAAAAGAAATTGAAGCTCTCCCAGGCCCCAACATCTGTGGTGCATATTTTTCAGGCCTAAGTAAATAAATGTCACCTTGCACATTTATGTCTTTTTAATGGAAACACAGTAGTGTCTGAAAGGCTAATTATTCTGTGCTGAAATGGGTCAGTGCTCTCCAGAGAGCAAGCAGATCATTAGAGAGGGCACAGAAATAACAGCAGGCTTTTGTCAGATCTATAACAGGGGAAAATAAACCACTCTGTCCTGTGGGTGCTACTGCAGGGACTATTTTTAACAAATTCAGCTGAGGTAAAGCACAATGATACATTTTGAGCAAAACTTAAAATGGGATCTGAATGTTCACTCCTGTGCAGAGGAGTCTCAGGCTTTTGCCAGGAGTGTGATACCTGAAGTGTCACTGCACAATGAACACTTTGGGGGCCTCAGCTAAAGACAAACCTACCCCAAGGATGGTTTGGGCACAAGGGTTGTTATATTTGATTGAGGGTCAAAGTGACTGAGGTCTCTGGTTTCACAGGAACAGCACCAGCTGCTTTATCAGTTGTATATATTTTTGGTGTCCCTTTTATTTTTCTGTCCCTCTTCACGTATGAACATTTTTTTTCCTTTCTCTGCCATGGTCCATTTTCTCAGTTTCATTTACAGCAACGACATTTCCCTCACACCAATTTCCTATCATTTCATGTCTTACTTTCCCCTCTAAACTTTCTGATACTCTCTCCCCTTTTCAAATTTACCCAACCACTGTCCTTGACCCCCATTTGCACTTTTCCTAAGTTCCTGTTCAAGTTCCATTTCTCTTGTATCTGTGACTTTACAACCTTCCTTGCAGAGGCCTTTCAGGACAAGGGCTCCATCCATGACTAAGTCATACAAGTCTAAGATTACGCTTACACGGAGGGTCAATCTCCACCTCACCTCATTCCATTTCCCTCTTTTAAAGCTCATGATCAATTATTATGGTGTTCAAAGGGCACAACTGTATGAATAGTAACTTCACAGATAGATCCTGTGGAAGAGGAGAGGAGAGGAGAGGAGAGGAGAGGAGAGGAGAGGGAACAGAGTTTAGTTGTACTCTTGAATGGGCTTGTACTCTTGAACGGGGTTTTAGAAAGTGAGCACAGGGTAAACAGGACAGTACAGACCATCCTGGAACTCCTGACTGTGGCCAAGATTACTGAAAAACAAGACAAAGCTCAGCCACTGTACCCATTGATGCTGTGTTCTCTGTGCTGCCTCCAGTACTGTGAGAGCTGGTTTGAGCATGTAAGTCCCCAAAGAGCTCCCACAGGTAATGGGATCATTATCTGGACTTGCTGAGCACCCTTTAATTACACTCAGTCCTGGGCACAGCTTCTATCTATGCTCTTTACACACTTGAATGTGCTTTATGCTGCATGCATTCATTAAGGGATGCAAACCAGAAAACAGGTCTGGAGCAGTGATGCAATTCAGCTCATAAAAGCCCAGAAATCAGAACAAGTTCTAATCAGAAACCAAAGCTCCTCTTTTTCCTGCTTTTTTTCTGCCTTTTTCCTACAGACATTTGGAGGCTGTGATTCCCTCCTTGTTCCCCTAAATTGCTATAGTGCTGCCCACAGAGAGATGACTATGAATTGTCCTGAATTTTTGCAGCTCAGTATCTGAACTAGAAAGAGGAGAGGCAGGTGGAGAGGAGAAGGAAGTCAGGAGACTGCATTGATTCATCGATCTTCCTCGCTCAGGCTCCTTTGTATTACTAAATAACTAGCAGGCATTAGTATTGGACACAAGGTTATATCAGAATGGGCCCTCATTCTCAGAGTATTTGTAATGCTCACACTGTGCTTAGCCAGGCATTAATGATTTATGAGGACTCAGGATGAGTTGCAAAACAAATTTTTTCACCAGGTAATAATGCCTGCCGATGAGTTGTAAAAGAAGAGACAACACAGTGCAGTCCTGGCAGTGAAAAATGACCTCAGCTGGCTCCTGCTAGTCCCTCTTCTGGGCTCCTCCTAATTTTCAGCATTTCCTCAAACAAATGGAATTTCCTGAAACCTTCAAAAAGAGATGTGCTGGGAATTTCCTACCAGTTATTTATTCCTCTAATTTCTTTGTTCTAATGCACTTTATTTTCTTTGGGTTCCCCCCCCATTTGACAATTTGTTTTATTAAGAGATCCAGGTAAAAATGAAGTGCAAGGACAGTTAAGGTGCAAGGTTTCAGCAGGGTGAGCTCCGATGTTTCTTCCCCTCAGTGAATCACAGCCACTGCTCTACCCTAGTGCAAGG
Organism: Zosterops lateralis; assembly: GCF_965231275.1. Taxonomy (NCBI): domain Eukaryota; kingdom Metazoa; phylum Chordata; class Aves; order Passeriformes; family Zosteropidae; genus Zosterops; species Zosterops lateralis. The sequence continues at coordinate 106,596,565 of NC_139764.1, read as the reverse complement.
GATTTTCCCTTCTTGCCACAGGTGCACACACACTGGAATGAGATTTTGAAACTAAGCCAGTCCTTTCTGTCCCCTTCTTCATGAGTGATGCTACATCATTCTCAGTGAAAGACTGGTTGAATACTTTCTTCATAAAGATCTGCACAAGAGACACCCCAAAATGACATGAGCTACATAGTGGCTGAACCTAAAGGAGACTTGACCTGAAACCTGTAACTGAACATCTCTGTGGAGCTTGTGAGAGGCAGCATTTTCTGTCTTGCCATTATCATTGCTTGGGGCCATTTAATATAATTATATTGAGAGTCCCAGAGACAATATAGGTCAGAAGGTGTAAGCCACTTTCCTCAGGTCAGGAACAGAGCCAGGAAGAATTCAGAAGCTTTGATTCTTGGTCCCCAGCTCCAGCTCCATCACACCACATTTTCTCCCTCTTAATTAATGGACAAATTACAAATTAAACTATAGAGCCCATAAGTTTTGGATCAAGTACAGGACCAAGCACAACTGTGTAATAGTGTAGATCAAGTAACAGGAAAAGACATTATATGGTGAGTATTTTTAAAAATTACTTATAATGAGAAATAAAAAAGACAAGGAACTTATTCCCAAAGTTTATTTATTCTGTATTTTAAGCACAGTGAAAACTGGATACTTAAAGACCCTCTCTAATGCACATTCCCATGGCACAATGGAAGCTCTCAGGTTTCTTCAGATTTTTAATAAAGTACTCTTTACTTAAATTCTAGTAGATAAAGCTTTAAAAGGGGGCAGCAAAAACTAAAATATAATGAGCTATAAAAGATGGAAGAATAAGTTTTACAAACAGCTTTTAAAATAATTTACTTGGGAAAACTAACCTCATATAAAACTGTAAAGGGTAATTGATAAAACATCACTAATTATTCTTGTGAGGAATGTGTAAGAGACCAGTGCTTGCTCACACAGGCTCATGCTTTTGTGATTGAGACAGAAAATGTGGGAAAGCCAAGAAAAGTTACCAGAAGGAAAATCCAAGTACCTTCTTCCCTTAGTAAGTATGGAGATTAATTCCCAAGGTTATGCTCTAGTTATGCAAAACAATAATTTTAACCAATAAATGCCAGCACTGCCCACACTTGCTTATTTTTATAGTGGTAGAGATATAAGAAACTGTATCATGAAGCAGAAGATCTAGAAGTCAAACAGGAGCTGTGAGTGACAGGAAGGAGTTTACCATGGTGAACCCTTCCCACGTGAACCACACAAGAACTTAGGATTTTTTGTCACTTCGACAAGTCTCTCATTCTCCTCAGTACAACATCCACAGACACACAGAGAACCCCAAAGCCTGCAGAGCACCCCAATAACCTGCTGAATGTATCCTCCTGTTGTTGATATGTGGCTTGAAGCAGCTGCAGAGAGGTAACAGCTCAATGCCCAGCTGCCTCATTAGGCCAGGCTGATGAAGTTAAGCAGACACACTTGGCACTGCAGTGGCTGATGCTGTTCTCTACTCCTCCAGACACCCTGACCTGCCAGACCAGGATGAACATCATCCATCCCTTAATGGCTCCCATGATATTCAGCATGGGGGTTAGTTATTTCCCAGTTGACAAATACAAAAATCAGCTACAGCTTATTCCCTGTGATGTGAAGACAAGCACACACCTCTGGAGAACAGCTTTTTACTTGGGACTGAAGGTATGAAACAGGTCCTTTAATCTCTTTTGGCCTGAAAGAAAAGTGAAAGGGAAATGCATGAAGCCTGGTGAGAATCGCTTACAGATGAAGATGTTTCAGATCATAGAATAGCCTGAGTTGGAAGGGACTCCCAAAAATCACAGAGTCCAACTCCCAGCCCTGCACAGGACAGCCCCAAGAATACTTGTATATTATAATACTAATATACCCCAGGAATACTGAACACTTCTTGAACTCTGTCAGGCTTGGTGCTGTGACCACTGCCCTGGGAAACCTATTCCGGTGCTCAGCCACCCTCTGGGGGAAGAACCCCTGTGATCTTCAGTTTCCTTCCTGGACCCTGAAGATCATACATCCAGTTACCAGGACTGTCTCTGCAGTTGTATAAAGACAGAGCTTGTCTCAGGCACAAGGCAAACAGTTCTGTGTGCTTGGACAGGTAGGATGTACTGTCTCTCCCCAGGGATTACCAAGGGAGATTAAATAATTAGTTGGGACCACACAGTCATTTATTTTCCTTTTGCAGAAGGAGGGAACTAATATGTTGCAGATAAATACTTCTACCTTGTTTTTCTTATTGCATTTCAATTTCAGTTGAACTTCTTTACCAAGAGCAGGAGAAGGAGTGTAAGAAAGCTGTGACTGCCTGTGCAAGGATCCTTTATTGGAGGGATGGGGGAGGGAGACCAACGGTGAAGCACTCTCACTCTGGACTGAACTCTGAAGAGCCAAGGCTGCTAAAGGCTGGGGATAGAGCTGCAAAATACTGTCTGCATGATACTGGTGTGCCCAGTCCTCCTCTCACAGTCTCTTATTAATTATGGAATTTCCAAAGGACACCATCCTGCACCCAAGGCACGTGAAAATGCTCCACTGGTTCTGGATATCTCCTGCATATTTTGCTTTCCTAAGCCCTTAAGCCAGATAAAATGAACTGAGAAAAGCTCAATACTGACTATGAGCATGGCAAGGCCGTGCCCTGACGAGTCTGTGCTACCCAGCTACACACCCTGGTGAAGATGGAGCATATGCTGATGGAGAGGCATCACTGCTGGCACAGCTACACCAGCCCCTGAACAAAGCCAACGGGAGTCATCTTCTGCTGGGTTTTGTCAGCACAGCAATGTGAAATGCAAGGTGTGAAGTTGTCATACTCCAAGCTGACACAGCCACGGCAGTAGGACTCTGTAGTGCAGACCAACCTGTCTAGACCTTCGTTGTGTTGACACTGCTAGACACCTGTGCTGCTAAAGAAAACAGTAACAGATGCTGGAGAGTTGGAAAATATTTTTAAATCCTGCTGAACACTGCGTATGTGGCTGTGTATGACAATTCCACTCGAAGGATTGTTGGCAATGAGATGCCCTGTTGTGCTAAGTAATTTTTTGTTGTTCACACAGGCAAATTCTTCTCACCTTATGACGAGAAAGAGTCAACAAAGTCAGCTGTGGTGATTACTCTCTTGAGGAAGACAAACTGCAACTCTATGTGTAAATGGAACCTTTCTAAATATACTAAAAACTCAGGGAAGTCACTGTAACATGTTTTGAAACTAATTTTCAGGCTATTATCATCACTGGAACTGACATTAGGAGGTACCTCAAGGCTGCCTTCACACATTACAGAGCATTACAGAGTTGATATTTCCCTATATTAGCCCACAGAACTATTTCAACATATTTTCTGATTATATTCAGAGACAAACTACACCCTTAGTCTCTAGGGGGAAAATAACTCCAAAGCTTTAGATGCAACTTTAGAGAGATTTTGGTACCACAGTTATGCATTAAAATAATAAAAAAGGAGTCTGAGGGCCAGAATGCCTTTGCTGCTTTGATTTATGAACTAAAGTCTTCTATGGTATCCATGCCTGCTAATTTATAATCAAACAGGGTTACAAATGCAGAGTGAGCATATGTGACTGGGTTTGAAAATGAACTGCATTTATATTACATAGATGGATGCAAAGAATGAGAAAAGAATTCGGTGACAATATGATCTCTTTTATTTTCCAACGCACACTGTGATCCATGTAAGGAAAGGCAGCAAGACCAAAGGACCCAGCATAAAAATACCCACTGAGATGCTGAGATAAAGATGTAGCTTCCTATATCAGGATGTGCTGGGTTATTTTTTTTTTCAGGATTCACCCCTGATTAAATACAAAGTTGGCTGCAGCCTGTTCTATATTGGCCAAGGCAAACAAAGCCCAGGAGATCCCAGCAAACTGCCAGTCTGGTCCCCTCTCCACATATAACATGCCACTATGTCAGTTAGCACTGTAACTTGATTTCCAGGCAGACAATAATTTTCTCTGGAGACAAAATGAGAGAGACAGGCAGAAAGAGAAGGAAAAAAAAATCCAATCTGTGAGCACTGGAAATTCAGAATAGCCCAGATTCAAAGGGAAATTTAATTCTGATTGTCTTATTTACTAGTAGGCAGACCTGAATATCAATCCACATTTAAGGGAAGGCTAAAATATTTATTACTACATGGTCTGGGATGAAGTCAGTATTATGCTAATTGCTTGTAGCAGAAGACTAAGAGATAGCTTTTGGACCTTTTTGATCTTTTTATGTAGTGCAAGGCACTACATAAACGTTTTCCAGTTTTGAAGACTTTGAACAAGCAGCACCCATCTGTGAAATGGATGGTGTGATCACCAACAGGCTCCTGACACGGCAGCAACAGTGAAACACTGACCAGCTTTGGTGCCAGTTGTGTGTTGTTAACAGCAGCCACAGGCACATCTGCACCACCAGCCAGCAAACACAATGCTTGTGTTTCAAAAGAAAAAAAAAGAAAAAGAAAAAAAAATATTTCTGAAAACAACTCAGTGATGTATCCAGAACAAATTGCATCTATTAGACCAAAAAACCCCAAACCCCAAAATACCACAATTCTAAGGTGTAACACCTGACAATCAAAGACTTCAAAGCACTTAACATACATTAATTAGCAAGGATGAGGCTGCTCCTCTGCCCATTGTAAACAAAGCAGTGCTGCCCAGCTTCAACAGGGACAGGGCTTCAGCTTTTCATAAAACGTACAGAAGTGTAATCAACGTAAGTCTTTGAAATACATTTTTACTAGACAGTGGTTATGCACATATTTTCTAACATTCACATACTGCTGTACAGGATGCCTAATGAAAGCAAATAAAAGCATTCAAATCTTGAGCACTGAAATCTCACCCTTTCAGAAGATATTACACATCATCTATAAATAACAAAGTATTAAATCTCACTATTTAGGCCTATATACTCAGTGGATGGTTTAGTACAGGGCATGTGTTATGCACTGGGTTAAACGCATGTGACAGTATTTCTTGGTCCAGTGGACATCTTATATCACAGAGAACTGCTTTTTTTGAATGTGTCCCCACAATAAGTCATAGTGATTCATTACACTATCAGACTAGATAAATGTAATCAAATACTGCAAAATAATAATAATAATAAAAAGAAAGAGAGAGAGAAAATGCTCTCTTGTCAAATCTAGGCCATCCCTGGGGTATTCTGCAATCCAACAACTCCAGCAACTGGTTCCCTGCTGTGTACCTTCAGCAGGTGTGGGGGGCTGCAATCATGACTATTCACGACTACAGAAGTTATTGTAGTAGTTAAATACAGGGCTGTTAACTCACCTAAGAATCACAAATGACTACAGGCTTGGAAAAAAAATGATAAATAAGCTAGTTTTTGGGCCCCCTGAGCTTTAAGAACATGGTATTTTATGTTAAAAAAGCCATAATTTGTGTCAAGATTTCCTCTGAACATCATCCTACTTACAATAATTTCAAATCTCTAGATTCTATCAGTCCTGAAGATGTGAAAGACTTTATAATTATTTTTTTTCTCCCACATTTTAAAGCACTGCAAAGTTTTCAAAGTCTAATGGTACTGTAGCTGTTTAAGAAACATTTTGAAAAATGTCCTTCTCACTTCTGCCAAACTAATGTTTTCCTGTAATAGGGTAAAACCATGATTTTTAACCCTTTATTTTTAAGCAAACTTCTTGGAAGGTATTGCTGTTATTATTAAGAATTCTGGATAAATCCTAGTAAAGTCACTTCCCAGTATCCGTGGTGCCTGAGTAGGGGGTTTGTACAGTATGGCAAGAGAATATGAGCCATAACTAGCTGATAATGTAAGAAACCATTTAACTGTGAATGTTGTTTCTATTCATAGAGAATTAAGTTATCAGGATGTGCTTAAGTAGCTGCCTTACCAAACTCAGAATTAAAAAAAAAAAAAAAAAAAAAAAAAAAAAAAAAAAAAAAAAAAAAAAAAAAAAAGAAGAAAGAAGAGAGACACTTTTAAGAAGTCTGTTGAGATTAAAGAACACAGATTTATTTAATGAGTATTAAAATTTATGGGCTCTCTAAGAATTAAGCAAGCTTATAAAGACTTTTGAGAGCTGAATGGCTTTCACATAATGAAGATGGTTGATAAGACTTGGCTAGAACATTTCAAAAACAAACGAAAACAAAGGAACACCTCAGAAAACACGGTGATCAAGTCAAAAATTTCAACTGCGAAGGCAATACACAAATCTCACAATCATTTCATAATCCGAAAACGCTACTACAACCAACCCGCAAAGGTGCTGAACCCATGAAAGGATGACAACGGGCAATTTCGAATCTAGACAAGCATGAAAGAAGCGTGTTTTTCTCCTTCTGTGTAGTTATGGCAACAGAGAGATATAAAACCCCTCCTAACTGAACAAGGGCTTTTTTCCTCTCTCTGCTCCCATCCGCAACTTTACAGCTGTCACCACAAGTCATCGCGCTCGCCCTGGCGCGCCAGCAGGCAGCGAGCCGGCATCTGAGGAGAGCGGAGAACAAAAGCGCCTGCAACGCAGCTCCAGTTCAAATGACAGCCTCACCAGGGCTCCAGCCCGCACTGGGAAGACAAAGTTGTAAAGTTTCACAAAAGAATTGAAGTGAATTTCTTCTCTGGATGTCCTAGTGGGAAATCAAAGATCTGTTTTAATTTAAGGTACTTGCGGCTTTTCTTGCCTAATGACCGAAATGTCTGGAACAAGAGCTGCTCGACAGCAGTTTGCAGGTTTACAGGGGTCCATAAAACCACTTGCACTGATCTGAAAAGCCACATACACAGAAAAGCATTAACTGTTTCCACTTTTGAATGTGGGTATTAAAGATAGTGAAATGTAAGAAATGTGGAGGCCTGGGAGGTATCTTTGAAAACTATTGTTGAGACTGAGGATTCTGGAGAGAGGATATGTTAGAGATTCAGGCCAACAGAAAATAACAGGATTTAATTTAGACAGAAGATTCTTGATGGGAATTGATAGATGTTCATGCATAAGCTACTCTACTGATCTGTGACACACAAAACCAGGACGTAAAACCAAATTAGAGGAAGGCTTCCTCTGAGGTCCTCACAAAGGGCAGCCTTAAACTCAGTGATGAAAGCTCCAGAAAGGAAAATACAGGACTGGAAATGAAATAACCACCATTTATTGTCAGCAGCCTTTTGAATTTGTATTTTGCATTCCTCAGGAACAAAACAGTTAGTGATCATTTACTTTGTCTTCAATGATATTTTGCCCTATGACACAGCAGAACCTGGTGTCTCTAATCAGCCTGTGCTGTGTGTCTGAACCAGTTTCAGGGGAGGTAATTATAATTTCATCCATTTTTTCTCATGTCTCCAAACCATAAATATACACACACACACACACACACACACACACACACACACACATAATGAAGACGATGGTACTTTTACTTAAGCATGTGGCAATAGCAGTTTATGTGTACAAATTAAAAACCCTGGGAACAACCTCATTAAAAACCTACAGCTCAACTTCAAGGGCTTTGTGATTCCACCTCTCCTGTACTTGCCCTCCCTGCTCCGACAGCAGAAGGCCAACATGTATTGAAGAAGAACAAACATCTACCTGTGCAAAAGCTGCCCTTTATGTTTCACATGAAATGTCAATATTTCAAAAGCTGGTTTTGTCTTTCTAAGTACCTGTGACCCTTTCAGTGGACTGAAGATTTCATGGAGAAAGTCTTAAAAATGAAAATAATTGTTAATTTTTTTTTCCTTTGCATGTACATTTTTACTTTGCTGTAGAAAATGCCATTAATAGTGACAATATGGCACAACTGTCATGTCTCACAGTGCTGACGTCTTTAGGTTAGTTTGGAAACGTTTTTTCTAGGTCATTATTTTTAATTAATACAACGAATTAGTATATTTTTATTCAAAATGTCAAGCTGTTTTAATCATAACACAAATATGAAACATTGACCTAGAAAATAGGACATTTTTATAGTACTAAATAGCAACAACATAATTAAAAGCATGACATTCTAAAATGAAAATAGTGTATTTGACCATTTTACATCTTAATGAACTATCATATCAACTTGCTATTTAAATTTCATTAAACTGGATAACAAATATAAAATACATTTTGAAACAACATAATTTCTCATAACCAATTCTGGAAATATGTACCTTGTTAACGATGGTTAAATGACTTTTCTAATTAGTGTGATTTGGGAAAAACTGATTGAAATGGCATTTTACAGGAAAAAATAGTTTCAAGGATAATTTATTTCACTGAAGACACTGTCAATACTCCATCATGCAGTACCTACTTAGCCATAATCAGAGCTTGCCTCAGCTGTGTGGCTGTGCAGTGTCTCATGGAGTTAAACTGACACAAAGCCTTTTTAAGTGACACTGAGTATTTCCCAGTTCTAAAGCAACACACTCCTTCAACTGAGAGCAGGTTTTGGTCCCCATGGCTGTACTGTGTAAGGATTACAGTTATAGAGACACACACTTGCAATACCACCAAAGAAACATTCTTTCTTGATTTCCTGATTTTTAATCTTAATTTTCTAGTTAGCTTAACTTATGTTGTGGCTTCTGTTCAGTCTTCCTTTTTTTTTCTTTAACTGTTACACTTTTATTCTTCAGCTCCTTCTTATACACTTGTGATTTTCTCCCAGCAATAATTTTTAAAGGTAGTAATATATCATTGAGAATGTGATTAAGATAATTCAGTGCATTCCTAAGGACACCAAATTGCTCAACTGAAGGGTAATTTGGGTAGGCTGCAACTTATTTTCAAAGATTCATAATGCTGTAAATGTAAAATAAAACTGAAGGTGAAGCAGCAGCTCTGGGGTCCTTGTCTGCAAGAACTCTAAGGAATGAAAAAACCCAACAAAACCACAGAAAATGTAGATTAAATTTTTCAAAATGCCTAAATAACTTCTGAGTCTGGGACATAACAGCTCCTGAAAATTTAACCTATCTGTAATTTATCATAAAGACAAACAATGATTTCTCTTGAAATAATAGGAACAAACTGCTTCTGACTAACCAAAGTAATGTTAAAGGTTAAAAAGATAGAGCAGGAAGGCAAGAACCTACTCTTTAAAACAGCCATTCATCAGAGCTTCAAATCTCTGCTTGTTCTCCAGGGAACAGTCTGCAATGACAACTTCACACAAAAGCAGGACATCCCCTTTTGTAGGGGATTATACAATCTTGTCCTAATCACACAAATTTTACATCATTTTCACACCAATCTTTAATACTGTACCAATCTTTAATACAAGTAAAAGAAGTCAAAGTTCAGAACTCTGGAAGTTTGGAAGTGTTTACTCTAGTTATTCTTAAGTTTTCTTTCCTCTGTAGTTGATGGACTCAAGAAATAGTCCAAACCATTATTCTGTGATCCTTAGTATTCATTGTATAAATGAGAAAAATTAATATAACTCCTTAAAAACAACTGTACAGTATTGAATAGAGCTTCTGGAAAAAAAAATACATTCAATAAAGGACTCAATTGGAATCTACTTGAGGAACAATCTTTTCAAGTTCTTTTTGAAAGCAAAAAGATAATATGGTTGCTCTGCACCCACTTCTTTGGTGGCACACTGAAACAATGCCTTCCCTATACCTAAAAATTAGGAAGCAACAAAGATTTCCAGTATCACAAACTTTAAAAAAAAGTAAGGTTTTTTTTTTTTTGTTTTTAATAACTAGCAAGCCAGCTGCTGTTGATTTGTTTGGAATCTACTGAGAAACAATGCTGCTGATTATATTTTTGGGTTATTTTCTCTTTTTTTTTTCTTGGAAGAAGGCGGCCAAGTAGACTTAGAGGCAAAATTCAGATGAACAAAGCTAGGAGTAAACCTAGTGAAAAGACAGCTTGGAGCAGAATAACCACAAATACAGTAAAACTATAAAGCAAGGAAAAACAATAACAAAGCCAAAACCACACAAACCACCAACAAATAAAACCCAAAACCAAAAAATCAAACCAAACCAACAAACCAACAAACAAACAAAACAAAACAAAAAAAGAAAGGACATGGAGTTTTAAAGGCTTGTGCCAAGCCATAGAAAATGGAAGGCATGTTTTTAAGCACCAAAGGTAGAGGTCAACACCGTAAGGAAAATCTGACCCTATTAACTGTAGAAAGCATAGCTGTTTTAGGACTGTGCCAGTGGCAGAAATCAGACTGCAAATGATCAAAGAGGCTGTTTTACGCTGTAAAAAACATATACTAGCTCACATACACATAGTAAAAATGATCCAGGAACATTAACAGCAGTTATTCTGGAGTTAAATCCTTGTAGACCAGGCTAACTCTAAAATAATGCAAGTGTAAGAGATCTTTTAAAGTTACACAACTTGGTAAGTGACAGGTATGACAAGAGAAACCCTCTGCTACTTTGGACCTTCCTCAAAGAGACGCTTTTCCTCCCATGAAACAGAGTTATAACTATGCAGATGTGGCAGATGTTAGTATATGAATATTTATAAATCCAGAGGATATTCTGGTCTACCTCACCAGGCATGCTAATATTTGAATAGATTAATCAAAGCTCTGAGTTCACAAAACAAACTGCCCTCTCACCTCCTCCGAGATGGAAGTGGCTCATATTTGGAATGATGTGATGCTTGAGGTACTCAGCCCCAGAGATTGTGCCTGTATCACCTCACGGGTACTTCCAGAGCTTGGAAGGGACTGTAGGGCAGCAACACTGGGTTTCCAAAGGAGCCAGGGCATAACAGAACCACACCATGTGGTGGTGTGTGGGCATTGCTAGCTCTGGGCCAAACTCAGGCTGGTCTGGTGTGGCTGTGGTTGAGCTTACAGCTCATCCCTCTGGGAATCACTTCCAGCATTCCCAACAGATCACAGGGGTAAGCCTGCACTAGGACCTGTAACAACAAAGGCCTCATGGCTCAGTACAGCACAGTCTGGACCCATTATCTTCAGTCTCCTTGAACTCAGCTGCACTAAGTCCTCCACCGGACACCTAAAGCCAAGCACCACACATGGCCCCAAGCACTGGCCATGATACCAATAAACCCAAAAAGCATTTTTAATGGAACTTTAAAAAAATGAGGGTTTGCATGAATAGTAGCAACACAACAAATCACTTTTAACCAGAACTGAACTAAGTTTCTTTTATAGAAACATTATGTACACATCCACACACACACTGACATTGACGTTACTGTGGGAAGAATCAAAATGGCATCAAAGCAAGACTCCATCTCAAATTGCTTTTTGTGCCTCAAAAGCCAGCAGGGGAGAACAGTGTTCTGTACATGCCTATTCATTTCTACTAGACTGGAAAGTAACACACCTTTTGCCCTTCTATCAACTTCACGTGTATTTTGTACACCCATTTCAAGTTTATAATTTCACATATACATTATACATGCACTGGCAATACATAGTGTTAACTCTATCTCATTTTCCACTATTAATGATATCCCATGTAAATCAATTTTTTTAATGAGAAGAATCACAGTGGTTCTTGAGTGATGGAAAAATAATGGCATTATCTTTATTAAAATCTTTTTTCTTTTTTCTTTTTTTTTTTTTTTTTTTTTTTTTTAATGAGAAGGGGGCTATTCTTGGAAAAATCTAGAAAAAAATAAAGAAAACATCTGAGTAGATTGTCTTTTCCCAAAGCTGTGAGAAGCTAGAGAGATCTTTGATGTGTCAGCTTTGACAGTTGTTTCAGTCCACCTCTGTTAGTATTGCAGCAGACAGCTGAGGATGTGATTGCTTTCCTCACCAGTCCCTCAGGTAAAGGACAGGAGAGCACTCTTCAAAATACTGCTTATTAATATTAAATTGTAAGAAACACACTTGAAATTTTTTTTCAGAAAGCACATATTTTGGGCTGAAATTTACCAAATTTACATTTAACTAAGTAATAGGCATTTGTCCTTAATTTTGTTCTCTAGACTCCTTGGTGCAGACAGAAACAGGCTGCTCCAGTGGGGGAGTCTTCTTGCTTCTTTGGACATCTGTTTCAGCACATCTGGGTTTCCTTCAGGATTGTCCATCTATCCCTACTAAGTACAAAGGAAGAGGAGCTGATGAGCTTTGATCACCTGTCCACATTTTTCAATTCCTTTGATCCAGCTGGGTTGATGCTCATCTACCAAAAGGCAGAGATTGCTGAGGGCTCTCTGTCCCCATTGCTCCCAGTGGCCAGGGAACACTCAGGACAGGAGCTACTGGCATGAAGGACACCAGGCATATGCTGGGGACTGATTAGGACAAAAAGAGGTCTCTAGGTCTGGGGAAAATCAGCAGGTCACTTTTCACTATATGGGAAGTCACCATGAGAAATTGAAGAGGCTTCTGAAGCCATCAACTCTTTGAAAGCTCTGAAAGAAGAAGAATGTGAACTGAATGCAAAGAGGCAAATGGGATTCAAATAGAAATAGGAGAAAATTTAAGGTTTATTTTAGACAACCAAGCTGCTGAACTGGTTATAACTGAGGTGGAAAACTGTTATCACCCAAAGGCTGGATGACTACTTTTGAATAGTGGTTACATAAAAGCAAACCTTAATGGGTTCTGTTTAGCTCCTGGCCTATTCTAGTGTAACTTTTATTACAAAATTGCCATCCAGGGCCTAGGAATATTTGTCATCCAAGATTACATTGGAGAAATAGACTAATAATTCATATATCCATAGAGACTGAGGAACTGCAGTAGCATTTCAAGGAGAGGTGAGAGCTAGGTATGCATGGAAAGCCATTTATTTCTTTAAAAGCATTCAGGAATGCTTGTCTTTAATCTGAGCCACTTCTGCCAAAAAATAGTAATCTGAATGAGCACCGAATGAAAGGCAACTTTTAAGACTTTGATCTCCTTATATGTTTGTGCCGCCCTACTCCTTGATGGTTTTCCCATCCCCTAACACATGCTACTGGCTGATTTTCTTAGGAGCTGCTACTCATCCCTGTCACAGCTGGGCTGTGATCCTCAGAGCTGCTATCCCAGAGCTGCAGACTGTGCTGGCACTGCAGCCTTTCTTGCGACATTTAGGACAAGTGGGATTAATTTAAGATGAAAGAAGGTAGATTTAGATTGGATATTAGTAAGAAATTGTTTACTGAGAAGGTTGGTGAAGTTGGTAAAATTATTCACTTGCACAGGTTGCCCAATGAAGTTGTTGATACCCATCCCAGGAAGTGTTCAAGGCCAGGCTGGATGGGGCTTTGAGCAACCTGGTCTAGGGGAAGGTTCCCTGTCCATGGCAGGGGGTTGTGGAAGATGATTTTTAACGTCTCTTCCAACCCAAATCATTTTATGATTTTTTGATTTCCGGACAGGCACAGGACAACTTCTGCCACCTCATTTGATGGTGAAGTTCACAAATGACCTGTTCACTCCGGCTCTGAAAGTCCAAACGTATCCTCCCCATTTATGATCAGCAAAGCAAGGTATCTCTGCCTCAGAAACCACCATACATCATCATTTGGAACACATAAGAGCCCCAGCCAGCCTGGGACTTAGCACTGCACTTTACTCTGCAACCTGAATCTCCCTGACAATGAAATGCTTCTCTGCTGCTCTGCCAGGACATAATTTTCCACCCAGCAACTGGCATGAAGGCATTTGAAATCCCACTGTAAACCTGACAGGTGCCCAAAGCCTTTCAAGGCCAGCAGAAAGAAAAGACAGAGAGGGACTGAAAGAAAGACAGAAAGAGTATGCAAGGATAGGGAAACCACACTGAATTAGAGTTAATTAAACCCAAGCTTTGACAATGTTTAAATAACAGGATTCTACACCTAGCCCTGGAATGCCTCTATGAGCTGTCATTTAATTTAAAAGAGCACAATAGCTAAATGTCAGTCTCCAGGCAGATCTTTTGCATCTTTCTGATACTGTATTAAAAAGTTATTATAATGCAGAAGTTCAGGATCTTTCTTTTTCAGAGTTTGATAATAGCCTTCTCAAACTTCCTATGGCAAACTTCCCACGGCAAACTTCAATACAGCATTTGTTCCCGTGAAGCCAGGAGGAGGGTTATCCTGGATAGCTCTAGGAAACCCAAAACCAAAATCTCAAAATCTCCTCAGCTAAGTTTCAGTCTAATTCGAATGTAATAAGAGGAGAGTATTTTCCTAGCAAGACAAATCATCTAATAGTAAAATGCTCCTACAATAAAATCAGTTTATAAAAAAGATCTGAATCACCCTCCATTTGTAAAACATTTGATCAAAACTTAATGAATATTGTATTGCATGTTTTTAAAGAATAGTGCTAATACTCATTCAGGCTTTCATTTTTGACCTGCTTTAAGAAGGATGGCATTAATTTTCCCACATACTATTCAGTGATGGTTCCGGATCTCTTTTTACTGCTAGTTTTCAAAACTGTTTTCTCAGCTTGAATTTATTTGAATTAGCATTTCTAATTGAAATTGAAACAAACAGAAATTAAGCACCATATTTTAATATAAATGTCAACAAAGAAATATTTCATATTTTAAGCTACTTTCTTGAAAATTGTGTATCTTCAATGAAATTGGGCCATTATTTCTTCAGCTATTAAACATCTGAAATTACTCTCTATTCACACTTGGTTTTAGTAATTAATCTCATATAACTCACAAGCACTCAAAAGAGAAACATGTAAAATTATCAAAAATTTCAAATCACTACACAGGAGCTATATGGAAAAAAAATATTTAGTCTCTCAATAATGATCTTAGTATATTAAGAACAGCACTATGTGGTCCTGAGGACAAATTTGACACAGCTATTTGAAAATGTTTTTGATGCAATAATTAAAATAAAGTTACAGAGGTAATCCACGGGAAAGGTGGCAGTTTAGAAGAGATGGTAATTTAGAAGTTCCTGACTCTTGAAAAGCAGAAAAGAACATTATTTTGCACTAGTCAGCTGGAAATATCACATTGGTGAGTGCCCTCCAGATATGAAATAGAGAATGGCAGCTGAGCTTCAAGTGATCTTGGTATAGATAAAAGAAACAGGATACCTGAATTCAGCCAGGATGAGCAGAAATGTCATTGCCAAGGAGAAGATTCAGGTTGCCTGAGGACTCAGGTGGACACAAGCTCTAGTGTAACACAGAAAGTGCATGCATCAGCACTACCTGAGAATGGAGCACCCAAAAACTCACTGGCAACTTTGTTTTTGAGGCTGCAGCTCCCTGACACCAACCCTCCTGCTCTCAGTCCCAAGTCCCTGCCCAAAACACTATGGTGTGGCCCTGTCCCAGGGCCAGGGGAGCAAAGTCAGGGGCAAACCTTCTCTAGACACAATGAATGATTGATTTCTGGCTGAATATTGGAACCTGCATTCAAAGACAGGACAGGCTGAAAGCAGGACTTCTGCAAGGGTTATTATTAAAATTATTAAAATACTAGGAGAAATTAGTCAAATGAGGTGGATCTGCAGATTGTCTGACAGTAATACAGGCTGAATCTCACCCTTCCAGGATGCATTTAAATGCATGGGTAACCCTCTCTTTCTTTTGGAGGCTATCAAATGTTAAATAAATGATGGGCTGAAATAGAGAGTGCTCTTTGTGGGAGAGTGCAACATTGAACTCTTAGCAGTTCTCCCTCTCCTGCATACCTGAAAGAATTTCAGTGTTGTACTATAATATGATGGGGTCACTGACACACAACATTATTCCCACTGTGAACCACGGAGCTGAGCAAAAGGTGCCAGGAAATCAAATACTGTGATACAGGACAAGTGACATTTCTAAAGACAACAAATAACTCTTTCTTTCAATCTGGTGGGAGCAGAAGCAGAAAGGGACAACACACTGGGAAAAATACAGGAAATGAGAAAAGCCTGGGCTATTAATAGTTTCAGTACAAATTAAAACAGCACAGAGAGAAATATTTTTTTCCCTCTGTTGGGCTCTACTGCCCTACTAAAAATCTTATCCCTTTAAGCAGTAACCTTCACGCATCCTAACACGGGTCTAGATTTGCTTGTGTGCCTCTCTCTTGCTGAGAAATCTGTCCTTCCTAATTACTTCTAGAGCAGTGACAAAAACCTTGTTGATCCGACCAGACAAATTCTGGCAAGTAAAACATTCAGAAGTGTAACTATGAACATGCCGACTGCTGAGAGACAGAGATGATAATAGCACTGTTGATAACAATAAAAGGGACATAGGGAAGGATGAGAACTTAATTTTTGGCCATGTTCCATTTAAAGCAACTACAAAAGACATTGCAAAAGAGATGTCAGAGGCAGAGGCTCTGACAAGACATCTAAGAGGAGATGTCAAAGAGGTAAGGGGCTGCTTACAGAGATTTCAGTACCCAGCTGAAGCAATACAATCTTCCTTCTGGACTGTCTCCCCAGAGACTGAATATAGGTATAATGATAACGAGGGTGTTTTTATTTTAATTGAGGAGGCAGAACAGCTCAAACGTATATTGACATGATATATTTTTCTTGCAAAACCTCATGTTAGGAAGTGTGTTGCCATCAGAAGCAAGTACTCTTTTCCCTTTTCTCGAGGGAAAATATGCCGCGGTTCCGTGGTTTATTTTGGGGAGACACACTACTGGAAATGCTTTAAATCATAAAGATAAATTTCCATCTCTTTACATCTTAGAACGTTGGATCAGTTGTGCTTTGTCTATTCTCTGCAGTCTATTACAGCATTGTAAGACACATGCTCAAATACAGGTCCTTAAAATCACAGCCTAGATCTCCTTCCTCCCTGCTTCTTCCTTATACTGAAGCACTGTGGCTGTTGTAACTTGAATATTGTCAGCATTTCAGA
The DNA here is from genome assembly GCF_965231275.1 of Zosterops lateralis. NCBI lineage: Eukaryota > Metazoa > Chordata > Aves > Passeriformes > Zosteropidae > Zosterops > Zosterops lateralis. Next base: position 106,579,776 of record NC_139764.1, on the reverse strand, counting down.
TGACTCTTCATTTTAATTTATTGATACCATTTCTCTTCTGTTTAAAAACAAATGCATGAATACCACCACCCTCTTTGAAGGGACTTGCTGCTCTTCCAGGTCACCATATGGCTATCAGTTTTTTCATTTCTCCCCTGCTCTCTATCAGTCTTAACCCATCTGGGATAATTCTGAGAAGTTTTTAATATTTATTCCTGAGGAGACTGAGACTAGAGGGAATGAGGGAAGAGCATTAAGAGGCTGTTTGTGAACCTCATTGTACTGCAAGAAGCCTTTGTCAGCAAGAGACACAGGAAGGGCTTGCCTGTATCAGAGACTGAGTCCCAGGAATACCAACGATTTTGGGGTTTGCTTCTCAGAGTTGGATAATTTGTAGTTACTGCTGCCTTTCTGACTATTTGACTAATACCTTTCGGGAAGATTTAGAATATTTCTTTCCTCTATTTGTTTTGGAGTGTCTGTTCCCAGATTTGTTCTGGAGATTAGTCTGTTTCCAGGATGAAGCCAATGCCTTCAGAAAGTGTGGATTAAGGCCTTCCTGCACAGGAGGTGCTGATATAGCCTCACACCAGTGCCTGGATGCAGACCAAACTGATAAGCATCAGTATCAGGAGCAGTGCCAGTGACAAGAAAAGCAAATGAACAACCCAGAGGATGAGCAGTTAGTGACAGAGCTACCTCTTACACGTGGTGACACTCTGGGGAACCTCCCTTCCAGTACAGAGTCTTTGTGTGTCCTTCATATACCTCAGGAAGGAACAACTTCTTTTTCTATCTCTAGAAGAGTCTTTAAGTATACTTTCAGTTTCAGTTTGTCCTATAATTTTTCTACTGTCTTGGTCCTTCCAAGCAAAATTTTGATGCTTTCTGGACTCCTCTGCAATGACAGTTTAAACAGGAAGAACAAGTTTCTTAGAAAATCCAAGGAAAGCACTGCTACTCTCTGTTCTTCACTTGGTACAGTGAGGAAACCCTGTGATGCCCACTTAGCTGCTCTAACAGAGTTTTCATATACTATGAATGTATAATGTACAACACATAATTTTTACAAGAAAATGGTCTTTATTTTCAAATACCATTTAAAAATTAAAAATATGCACCCATTTAGCAGAGATTCTGTTACTAACCATAGGAATGTGCAGCACATTGGGGGAGCACCACACCACAAAGAACCCTTTCTGTGGTTTTTTTCTTTTCAGTAATTCTCCAGTTGCAACATAGAATTCAGCATTTCAGAAAATGCAAATGCTGCTGAATTAGTGGTTCTGTGGCACTGAAACACCCCCTGAGCAGTATAACAGAGACAGCCCCCCACACAGACATTTTCAGTAACTATGTTTTACTGTAAAGGAGTTATAAAAGATGCACTGCTTGGATTCTAGTCTTTGCTAATAATATCCAATATATATGAAGAGAATGAAACGTTTAAACTCAGGAACGGGGGATTAAAGGATATCCATGATGAATGAGCTGTAGAGCTGAAGAGAATTTGTTGTACATCCTGACCAATATAGCAGTGAAAGTAATCAATCCATTACCTCTCTACTGAGAGAAATGGAGGAGAGATAAGAGGATAATGAATGCCAGGCACAATACTGATAAGAAAGACACTTAAAATGACCAGCCAGAATATATTCCATAGTTAATAGTGCTGACAAAAACAGTGACAAAGTAATAATTTATTCATGGAATAAGAGCCATTCCTGTGAAAATCAAGGTAGCATTTTAAATTAAGGCAACTATTGAAATCAGAGTAGCCTTATTAACCAGCAGCCATAAATGAAGTATTGTAGAAAAGAATACTTTTAAGGGCTTATTTTGCCATTAACACATGGGCTAAATTGCAAAATCCTGTTACTTACAAATGCAGATTTTTTTTTTCTCTGCCAAACCCTTCTGGCTTTTTCCTTAACCCTTTTCTTTAATGTAATAAAAATTCATATGAAGCTCTGCATATTCACATGCAGCTTGAATGGCTAATGCTTTTGCCCATGCTGACATGTCCTCATCCCAGAATCTTATGAGAGGCTGACCTAGATTTTGAGTCCTAATAATAACACTGAGTATTTCCAGGACTAAATTTAAATATATTTGATGATTTAAAATGCAACGCTTAATTAAGAAACCACACCCATCCAAAAACTATTAGTTTTTTTCTCTCTCTGTATGCCTGAAGATTGTGCAGTAGGAACATACTGTGCAACATGAAGTGTGGGAGATATATAAGGAACAGCAAGTGACTGTGTTGAATGACATAAAATCTGCGTCTGCTTCAAATGGCTGAGGTTATGACTAAGAACCAGGCTGTTCCATCCTGAATTTCTTTTCAGATTTCATTATACCATTTCCTAAATGTCTATACTATTCCTAAGAATACTTTTGGTAATTATCTACTTGGAAACTAATCCTGTGGCCAAGTATCCTGGTTTTCCTGGTACACAAACCAGGTTTGTGAGTGGTACACAAATCATATAACCTTCTGACCTAAAAGGCTGTTATTAGACCTTGAAAATTTGATTTTCGATAAAAATATCTTTGAATTTTTTCAAGAACCTCTTTCTCATATTTCAGTTGTGGTGCCAGACAGAGATGGGTTTAGAGGGTTTATCACTTCCCATAGACAGTAATTTTCTCCCTCTATGTCCAAAACAGATACACAGCTATACTGTCAGATTTTTTGTCTCATCTTAGATAAAACTAAAACATAACTTCCAGGGACTTAACAACATTTTTAGAATTCTATTTTTACATAAAAGCAATTTTATGTATCCATTATAGATATGAAGTAATCTATGCTAATAAATGTGCCCATCACAAATCCTGTCCAAGCAATTACATTTTCCTACTTCTTTCTAATAACGGTGGTGGAAAGATATTGTAAGCCTAAAGTAATACTTAATCAGGTCCTTGACTGGAAAGTGTTTCAAGGGAGAAAACAGTCACTAAATTAGGTAAAGGCTTCTTTGGTGGCCAGCACTGAAATGCTTAGAGGACAGGGAAAATAGTCTTTAATGTACATACACAATATCTCCTGTTGCAGTAGAGCTCACAGAGCTGCAAGACGGAGCAAACAGGCTTTAGATCCCCCAGCTGACTGTATTAACCCTCAGCCACTGAAAGCAAAAAGAGGGCTCGCTACTCCGAGCACAAAACAGACTTTTATTCAATTCCATCTGAGCTCACGCAGAGATAGTGACAGTTTTCTCAAAAGGGAACACAACTCCCCTTCTCAGCTCCTCAGTGTCGGTAACGAGCTGCTCTAATCGCCTTAGAGTGGCTCAAAATAACTGGGCAAATGCTGCTAAAAAACCTGCAGAAGTAACCCCTGTTTTATGCTGAAACTGTGCTACTTTGTCATCCTCTGTTCAGGGTTTTCCACACAGAATTCTGCCATGTTCCCATGGGTAGGGAGGGAATTTTGCCAGACCTAGTAATTCTGATAGGGTCCCAATACCCTGACTGATCACTGGCCCCTGTGGCTACAGAGCCTTCAAAAACCTGAATATTTCATCCATTAATACCCTCAACTGGGGATTCGGAAAGCAACTGATAGACCCTTCCCACCTTCTCTCCCACACCTCTCTTCTCTCCCTCCTACCAGCATTGTTTCCTGCCTTTTCCTATTTTTTAAAAGAATCCTGTATAAATTCTGCAGCTCTTATCCTGTCTTGTAATAGCAGAAGTTGGAAATAGGGGATTTTATGGATTCCAAGGAGAATTCCATCAGTGTTCCCTGTGTTGTGGGAATATGTTTCTAAAGAAGAAGCAACTGTTCACCACAATGACTGCTGTAAGGAAATTCTGTCAGGAGCACAGGGAAACCATCCTCCCAGTTTAGAGACTTGGAGTAAATCATCTCTATGAGGATTATTTCAACTTATTAGGAATCAAATCACATCTCAGAATGAATGTGGCCTTTTCCTTACTTTGAGCCTAAATTTTGATATGAATTGGAAGAATGTTTAAAACACTCTGTGTTCATCAACACCAATTCAGTGACAATGGTTTCCAGCTTACAAAGCAAGACATGGAATATGAGGAAGAAATTAAATGAATAAAATTAAAATGTCAGCAGAGAAAGTAACTAATCTCCATCATGTCTCTTATGTAATCCAGACCATTTTGCTGCTGTTATTATTCAAAACCCTTAGGGAACCAAGGATCTGGGTCATCTACAGGATAAAGAATGTACTATCCAGGAATCAATATCCACAGTAGTAAATTAAATTATAGTCCTCTCCATGCAAAGAGTTTTATTATTACAAGGAGTGTTGACAATTTAAACTCAACAGGAAAAGAAAAATCTAAGCCATCAGACAACTTTTTCACTATGGCATCTCTCTATATACCATGCTGTCACTTAAACTGTCAATAATTCTTTAACCTTCTGTGAAATAGGATACTGCACTTTCCCAGTGAGCATATGGCTACTATAATGACAGGCTTAGATAAGCCACTGCATCTGTTAATACTGACAAAGTTATATTGCCATTAGCACTAAAGCAACATCAGCACCATGGATGGGGCATCTGAGACATCCTACAACACGTAATTGCCATTTGCAACGGGAATTTTAACCACAGCGGTGTGATTACAGAATTTCCAACGCCTAAAATACGACAGAGAAGTTGATTTACAGGAATGCTGATAAACCAGGCCTTGCAGCTTTAGGAGCTGTCATTAGCTGCAATGTCTCGGTGTAGCCTCCTACTGTTTCTTCCACGTTTCGGTGGTCAGATTGTATTTACCTATGACCAACACTCCAATTTCAGATACTGCCCAGATGCAAAAAGTCAAATATTATAATAGTTTTCAACCTAATTGAAGTTGATAGCATATGATTTTGAACTGAAGGCAATTGTATAATGTGTATCTAAGCAGTCACATTTCTGTTTTTAAACCTCCATAGAAAAGCTTCTCATTTCATGGTACATTATGAATCTTATTCATTGCATTAACTGATGAGGAAGGCAGACTGGGTTTGATTGATTGCTTAAACTGGCAGAGCTCAACTCATCTTAACTGCACACTCCAGGGCACTCATGTGCTGCTCTGCACTGCACCCGGGGCTGGCACAAGCCCTGCAGCCTCCTCTGGGCCAAGCCAAAGCACAGGATACAGAGCCTCCACCTTCCCTCCCTAACATCATGCTGTTTCCTTGTCTAGCAATGGCCACAAGTTTTTTTTAAAACTCAATTTCTCTTTGTAATCTGGTGAGAAAAAACGAAACATGTAGATAAAGGAGAAATATTGCTAAAGAAATGCAGCACTGTTCATTTATAAGAATCTGCTGATTCCCTTTCTCAAATGTATATAATCCCACACAAAAGCCTCTATTAAGCCACATAACAATGCTACTTTGGGGAAACTTCAGAAACCTGAAATTCACAGAACTGTGAAAATACAGTGTTAAGATCAGACTTAAGGAAGGAGAGAAAGAATCGGTTCATTTTTAGCTCAGCAGCCATGCAAGGTTCCAATCCGAGCGCCAAAGTCACAGTTTGCTGGTTTATTACTGAACACCCGAGGCTCAGCTTGCACTGAAAATTAGGAAGGTTTTCCCTAATTGTTTCCCGAGTGTACGGATGACAACACGTAACTACAATTAATGTATTCTTCTGCTTAACTTGGGAGGTGGAAGACATTACTATGAACCACTGCTTCTCTTGCCAAATGAACCAGCAGATGCAGCAGGCCCAAGAGATGCTGAACCTTCTGATCCCAAAGACAGCCAAGTTGTCATGATACTTTAGCAGCATCAGATGCCTTTGAAGGAACAGAAAGCACCAGGCACTGCATATCAACATGTGAAATGGGCTTCCACATGCCACTCCAGCCAAAAGCATTTGGGAAATAAACACATGCCTGTCCTTCCAAACGTGTGTTATCATCTAGCTCTTGTTTCTCTAGTGCTCCTCCACCATTCCCTGAAACTGCAGGACCTACCACACCTGTCAGAACAAAGAGCTTCTATCAAGTGCTTCTGCTGATCATAATTAAAGTGGCACAACAGAAATATTTAGAAAGATAGAGAAAGGAGGGAGCAGATGGATGGAAGTAAGAGCAGGAGGTTCACTTCTGGCTGCTTCTCCTCAGCAGTCAGATTGCAGCCGTAACGATGGCCTTTCTTTCCAGATCTGATCCTAGCCAGATGATTAAATACCCCTTTTGGCCACTGCAATCTCCTGGTGACTGAGATCTCCCTTGTAAAAGATGAACTATTCCTTAATCATAGTGGAAAAAATCTCCAAAGCTGCTGCATTCTATAGCACTCTGCTTTCACCTATTTGCTGAGAGCAACACACACACACAAAAAAGTAAAAATAAAAAGCTCTTGCACATTAACCTACCTGGCCCGTGAAACACATGTTTAAAAGACCATTATAAAGGACCATTATTATGTTTGAACAAGCAGCACAATGTATTGCCAGAAGACAACTGATGGAAAATGCTGAAGAGCAGCCAGAGCTGTCCAGAATCCAAATCCTACTCCTGTTTTATACTCTCTTTATCAAACCCAAATCACACTCCCTCCAGCTCTCTGCCTCCCTGTCTCTACACACATTGAGTTAACAAAAAAATTCTTGTAGCTGTTAATGAAAGCTTATAGCCTGCAATATACTGTTGAGCTGCCCTGATTCTATCTAATACACATTTTATTATTTCAGGATTAATAACATGAACAACTGACAACACTACAATATACTTACAAGGAACCTTAATTTGAAGATTGCAAAGGATATTACAAAAGACTGAATAAGTATTAATATGTCTTTGTCCCTGGCCAGCAGAGAACACGGATACACACACAAACAAAATTCATTTGGGATCTGAACAAAGAATCCTCGGCTCTGAGTGAGCACACTGTCCATAATCCTACTCACATGCATAACTTTAATAATGTATTAAATACACCTCTGCCCCATGGCTGAGGTCAGCCAGGCAGGAGCTAAGGAGGCTTAAAGTCAGTCTGGGGTGGCTACAGTGGGTCGTGCCCCACAGCAGCAATCCTGTGCTCTACAGCACCATCAGCTACTGCCAGGCTCACCTTTCCTGCAGTGACCCTGGTTTACATGTTTCTTGTATATTTTATGGATTATACAGTTGAAACCAAGGTTAGACTATGGCTATACAGTCAAGAGTTAAATGTATGGCATTCATTTATTCTTCTGTGCTTTAGGTTTTATCAGAAAGGTCTGATTACTTATCAGTGCTGATGCCATGTGAATTACATCAAGATGAAGAATTTACATGAAAATAAGTCATCAGCACTTTGTGCTGAGTTCCATATGACTTCACTGAAAATTATAACCTTTCTACATAATTTAAAATTTCTCCTTTAAAATATCTTTACAGTATTCTATAGGATGGATGAAAACGTTTCCCTTTCCTCTTCTCACTCCCCCACCACAAAAACACAGAAAAGGATATTATTCTCTATTAAACTAGGTAATCAGATAAGTTTACAAAAGCATATATACTTTTAAAAGAAATTCATAATTCTTATAATCCAATTGGACTGCAATAATATATCATTTTATAGGCCTTATCTATACAATCTTATACATTAGTTTAAATGTGCAAATACTTGCAAGCTAAAATGACCATTTTGAGCACACAAATTGCGATGTATTAGTATAAACATAGATCATAATATGGCTGAGCTGCAGTTTCCTTTTTTATGTGTAAAAGAGAAATGGAACTTATGCTCAAAATTTGAGTGAAATGATCCAATACTGAATTGTACATGTGCATACAAATATACAGTTTCATTATTTTTACACTGAATTTCTTCATCTTTAACAGCATTTATATGAGATTGAAACCCAAGTAATTTTTGAATATTTGGAAACAGTCTCCTAGGATGATGAGACTCAAACATGTGTTTAATTGTGCACTTTGCAGCCCACTTTAAGTGAGCATTTCAAGTTATTGTCATCAGCAGATCTCCCATTTCCAAAGGAAGGCAGTCCCATAAAGCACAGACTCCATGCCCAACATGCCCATTGGCTGTTCTATGGACACATTAAATATCTGCATAAATCACTGCAGGATTAAGGTCCAAGTCAGTTTGGAGTTCAATTACTGACTGAAAGCTTTGCTTTCTGCAATACACTAACACTCAGCTCATTGAAAACAAACCCCAAATCAGACAAACAACATTTGGAAAAAAATTCAGCCAGTCTAAACCTGTTGTACCACAATACAATAACTCTAAAATGGCCACAGGGAACATGGCACATTTGAAAATGCATCACCATAAAGCAAGCAAGCACCCACTCTACAGGCCAAAGCCCTGAAGGGAGGTAGTTTTTTCCTGAAACAATTATAAATAACTTAAGAAAAAACCCGATTTTATATGAAAATGCCTCCTACACAGCCATCCCCACAGCACTGCTAATGTGCTGCTGTAATGCTTTCTGTGAATGGTTATAATTTCATCTTGCCATACCTGCCAAGTTCAGTCATTTACCTCAATTAATTTAAATGCAGTTACAAATAAATGTTTGAAAAATATAGGCAAAATGCTGCTTTATTTTATTTTTCAGTTTTATACTTTAATTTTGCCTTTATGCATGTCTTCCTGTTCTTCCCTCAGAGAGACACATCTTCCTCTCCTCAATTCTCTATGAGACTTGTCACTCTATTACTCTTAGTCTGGACTTGGGAGATAATAGGGCAAATTTGACAAAAACCTGTGAAGGAAATGAACACTCATTCATTTATTAGTGAGTCTCACTGGGCACTATTAAACTTGTAATAAAAAAGTTATGGAAAAGAAGAGAAAAAACCTACTGAATTAGAAACACAGATGCTGGTGATGTCTTCAGCTTTTTCACTAATTCCCCACAGGTTGTTAATGGAGAGCATTGCTCTGAGCCACAGGTAATCAAGGAGTTAACACTTAAGGTTGACAGGGAGAAATTATGATCCCACTGTACAGCATTACTTGCTCAGTATTGCTGCCAAGGGGCAGCAAAGGTTGAGGGACCAGTGCACTAGTATTACTGCATAATTATAATATTACTTTTCAACCCATTTCTGGGAAATCCTGAGGCTCCACACAAGGTGTAAGTGACTGTAGCAATCTGGAGATAAGCACCCCTGACTTTGGGAGTCTCATTTCCCTAGCCTAGGAGTGATTACATAGTGTAATTGGAGATGGTTATTGGAGGTGTGTGGATCTCTGGTAAATTCCTGGCGTAGTACTTTGCATCCTGCATTTTCAATTTACAGGATGAGTACGTGAAATACTGAGACTGGGTATCTTGGGAGATTTTATCAATATAAATAAACAAAATATAGTTTGGAAAGCAAGTTTGAAAATAGTTTTTATATTCAATAATAAATTACTCTTTAAATATTCACGCATTTTATGATTAATGCTATTAGCTATTAATTAGGTAAATAAATACGATTAACTGTGTGAATTTCTCAGCCTTGCTATCGGTTGCTTAGATAAACAGCTACGTAGTGAATGCTTTATTACGTACATAAAAACGTCTCATGTTATAATGCATAAGCACATATTGATGCTACATTTCTTCGCTGTGATATATGCATTAAGTCCCAGGCCACTCTGAAAAGAAACTACAGATCTTAATAATTTATGTTCCAAGTTTTAGCCAGGATTATCAATGGTAGATTTTGAGCTTTTTCTTTTAGTAACATAATATATCATAGTAAAAATGCACAGACAAGCGATGTGTCAGTTTGATTTTTTCCACCTGATTCAGCAACCCAAAATTCAGACACAGCAGTTTAAGCGGAGTTGCACACTGAAGAATTTAAGTCTAAGCATTTAATCTGTACTTTCCATAAATTTCTGCTGCTTGTGCTATTATAATGATGTTACCAGAGGAAGTTTATTTATATCACAGATTTTCAGCATCAGCACATTCAGAATACAACAGCAATCATTCATTCAATAGCTAACAGCAAAGTAATAATATCATCACTAACACTCTAAATATCAAAAGAACATTTAGAGAAAAGACAACAGAAAATAAAGTCACTTTGAACAATCAGTAATACAGGATTCACTAAACCCAAAACGTATGTTTTAAATACATGTACAGAGAAGCCAGCCTGGAAATAAATAGCAATTATGTGCAGCTATTGTGGAGCAACAGGTTGCATATAATTAAACAATAATAAATAAGAGTATCTTTATGGGCCCATTAATAGGAACACACACTCTAGAAAGCAGCATTTAAAGATCTTAAGCCTTGTGCATCCCAAAACACCTAAAGAGATTTTGTTCATGAGCAAACTATAGTCAGCACGACTGTAAAGCAGCAGGGGCAAACCTGACACCGATCCGTCTAGACTGTGCACAACAGGATCACCCTATGCAAACATGAAATGCCGAGGCAATGGTGACAGATACGAACCAACCCCTCCTTTTTTTTTTTTTTTTATTTGAGACTATGCAGCATAGCTTCTTTTTTTAACAGCCTCAGATCTATCATGAAAGCTCTTCTCCCTGCTGTTCCTAATGTATATTGTAAAGAGCTACCGAGAACAGCACTTTAAGAAGTCACTTGTCATTCTCTCTTCCCTCCCCTGCCTGCTTCCCCAAGTATTTAGGTAATAATGGACCTGGTTAAAATCATAAAGTCCAAGAACATACTGCTGAGGGTTCAAAAGGCTAGACCTGTAAAAGCACAGATAAAGACTTCTATTGAAAATGATGTTAACAAAGCGATACTCTCAAGAGGTGAAGAAATGGTCAATCCTGCATGTTGCCGTGTTTTAAAAGAAAAAGTAAATTATTTCTCCTTATTTTTTGCAGCATGTGTGGGTGTGAGTGTTTGGTGGAGGGAAATACTGCTTCAGAAAATGAATGGGTGAGCACTGAGAAGGGCACTGCAAGTCAGAATAAAGTTTGTTCAAGCAACGGGAAGCATGAACACCATCCTTGTAATAGAGTCCTACAGAGCTTCAGTTAAAACTAAAGCACAGATAAAGACCCCTGCATATGGCCAAAAGGCACCCTGGCTCAGGGGAAGAAATACTTACGATGTCCCTTTTCCAAGGGAACAGGCAGCCTGAAGGATGTGTGCATTAGACTTGAGCAGGGACATGTCCGTATTCCCATGCAGCTTGTATCTAAGTACAAAGGCAGAGCTGCCTGTGAGCCTCTGCTAAACATGAAGGAGGAGAGTTTTCCAGATGAACTGGCAGGACAACCATGTGGTGCTCTTAGGGATGTTCAGTTTCCTGGTGCAAGAAGCAGCATGGGAAAACACAGTGCTGGATTGAAAGCAAAAGAGATGGTGTCTCACTTAAGATATCTAAGCACAGTAGCTTAGTAGACAGGAAAGATACAGACTTCTAAAGACCTTTATTGTCAATGCACGTAACATACTTGATGGAGCAGAATAAAATGAGGCCAATAGAAGATTGATCAAGTTGGGCAACCTGATGAACATCTACAGTCTTTCCAGTTAGCTTTGTGAAAGCTCTAAAAGGAACAAGGCTGGCAATGTCCATGTCAAAGAATATGAAACTTTAGTGGCTGAGATGAGATGAAGAGACAGGAGAAGAGCTCATGCTGTGAGAATGACCTGGAAACCCTGTATCATAAAAGGGCTGAAAGATTGTGATTTAATCAGATGGGAAAGAAGAAGGTACACATGTTGAACATGGTACCTGGAAAGTGCAAGTGAGATGATATTGTTGCTCACAGCAACAAAAAAAGGAGGTAGTAAATTACTGGCTTTGAGTAAAAGCTCTTGAACTGATGGTAAGGAATCTGTAGAGTTAAAGGCCAAGGTTTGAGTAGGACATATAGACTGTGACCCATCTAACTTGGCATAGATATCTCAAGCTGGGCTCTCAATGGACAGAGGAGATGTAGTCAACAGAGCTAAAGAAGCCATGCACAGTTTGCATTTAGTGGCTCAGAGTAATTGCCACAAACTCCCTGAATGCTCTTGTCTAGATCTAACACTGATGGGAAAAAGAGCCCTGACAAAATACCTCAAATGTTAACATCCACCCTGTAGACTGCCTGAAGTGGGGTATGATGAATCTTACTCCAGGAAATGTGTCTGGAGCCAGGAGAGATCCAAAAATCATTAGACAAGATACACCTCTCAACAGTTTTTCAATCTTGCTGCAATGTCTCCTTGGGAATCTGGGGATCAGGTGGACAGCCACATGTGGATCCATTATTGTAGATGGCAAAGATGACAGTAGATCATGACAGAACATAAGATTCAATATATTATGTGTTATGTCTACTTAAACAATATGAATAAATCAACCTGGCCTAGCCTGGGCACTTGAAACTATAGAACAAAATAAATATAATTGTGTCCAGAGAAAGCAAACTGCCTGGAAGGTGCAGGCACAGTCACATTGAAAAATGCCACCTCATAAAGGCTGTAATCTCTCTCAGACAGATCTTCATTACAGCTAATCACTATTTTGCCAAAGGCACTTATGGCAACATATTTCTAGGGGAAGGAACAGGAAGGCAGCAGGGAAAACGAAGAAATTTCTTAAGCCCCTGCCCTCTCACCCCAAAATTGAAGCCCAATGAGAAAGTCAAATATTTCACTTCAGCTGGAAAATTCTAAGAAAGAGTTCAAATGGAATATTGTAGCAGGTGAAATTGAAAACGGGGCAGATAAGTGGTTGCAAGGCATATACTCCCCTCTGGCAATTTTTAATCAGGAATACAGGACTCTTAGGTGGAGGCAATATCATATACTTACACAGGGTTATATGGTCCAAGTAATAACCTTGCATCGGTAATAAATTAATTTTTTTCCTGTAAAAGTTGGTTTCATTTTAACACAGATATCTCCGCTGAGGGGTATGGGTGGATGTTTCCACATCAGCACACATGCTTAATGCAAAATGAACAACTGTGCTCTCCCACTCCCTCCTGATGAAGCAGAGATAGTCCAAGACAAAGCCTGGTTAATAAACCAGTTGTAAACAGTCAGGGGAGACAGGCAAGGCAGTGAGCTGTGAATTGCCTTCAGACAAACTAGGTAGATACGGTGTGAGAGCCATCTTAGAACCAAGATAAAAGAGACAATAAAAGAGAAAAAGATAGTAGACAGCAGACAGACAGAAAGCAGCAGGAATATAATTTCCTTTAAAAATAATTGCATTCAATTTATGCTCTTACCTTACACTCCCAGTACTAAGTAATCTAATCAGATGCATATGGTTTTATTCTACAAGTACACATGAAGCATGCAATAAAATCCCTATAAAACATGACCTGTGGTGACTCATTGCAGATTTCAGAGGATATATCTAATTTTTTCTCATCTTAACAAAGATCTTTTGCAGCCTTGAGTCCTCCTTCCACACCCCATCACCCATGTAAATCTCTTCCTTTGGTTTTAGATAGAGTTTTGCTTATTTGCTCTTTTAGTTTTTCTGTTTTTTTGTTTAGAGGCACTGGAGTTGAATCTATTTTCTTTGGGCTAGACAGTCTAGCTGAAGGACCTTTGCTCATGGCTGCCAAGTAAACATCCTTTCTGAATCTTAATTTTGCAATCTTAATCTTCCTAAGACCTGCTTCTTACAATGCTGACAATTCCCTCTGATTCTCCCCTAATTCAGTCTTAAATGGAAGAACACACAGGCTTTCACAGGAGTCTAGCAGTACCCATAAAACTTTCCCTTTGCTTTGCCAGTATGAGCAAGACAGTTTCTTCAGTAGCAACAGTAAAATCTGATGTGAATGTTTTCCCATAGGAAAGCTGGATAGATATTTCATGTATTTGATTTAGAAACAGCTCAGGAGTAGCCAGGGCAAAGTTGACACTCTGTGAAATAAAGGCAACAATACTGTGAGTTTGCTAATTTATTTATCTCACTTGTGTATTATATATGAACAGATTTTAAACCCTATTAAGTTTTAATTACAAAAAATCTTTAGCAGAAAATATGCAGATCAGGCTGTATTTTCTAAATTGATTTATAGTTGTTCTCAGATTGCCTGCAGTTGTTCAACAAGCTTTGTACCAGACCTGTATTAGGAGGCAGGACCTGAAAGCAGCCCAAGTACAACCCCATCACACAGAGATGTGACATTTTGATCTCATTTCCAGCCGATACGTTCCAGAAGGCAACGCTTGAGGCAACCTCCAGTGTGCCAGTTTTCTGCCTCTGAAATCTTCACCAGAGGTGCTTCCCCTAATTTCAGCTGTGATGCCCACACATAAAAGAAGAGTCTCTTTTGGACCTGTCAACCATGAATCACGTAGGGCATCACAGATCACTATGAATGTTTTAACTCACCCCTACGACCAAACATTTTTCAAGGAACTCACAAAACCTGCTTCTTCCAACTGTGCTTGCTGAAAGCTGCAGCCCCCTCCTTGTGCTGCTTAGCAGTTCTCTTTATGAGTAGCTCCATGTGTTTGTTTTATTTATTACTTTGAGTTATCTATTAACTTATACAAGACCCCAGACACCCTAACACTATTAAATATATACACGCATCTCACGTTACATTGATTATACAATATATATAATTAAAGTAAATCTTGGCAGCCTTAAAATTGTCAGTTTGACAGGATCTCAGACAGTCACCTAGGAGCCTGTTTCATCTTCAAGGAATGATAGCCTTAGCCTTTCCATCAAATATTTCTTGCACAGATATTGAGAATATCACCAAGAAGTTCAGATGAAAGAGCAGGAGAGTTGTACCCAGACTCCTCACAGACCGTCCTGCCAGCCTGATTTATGACAGGGAGACATAACTGGGTGAACATCCAGCACACAGCACAGCATACCCCGAGGGGTCGGATCATTAGTGAGGGTAAAAAAGGGAAATGGCACCACAGTCACAACCATTAATGGGAACCAGCAGGATGAGGCTCTACCCTTAAGCATGGTTCCTGGATGGCCAGTGGGAAGGGCCCCTGGCTGAAGGGCTTGCTGCTCCCCCATAACCATACACTGCCCCACATCCCTGTATTTCCTGCCTTCTTGTCCCACTGCTGCAGGAGACTCCTTGTGATCTGCACTTAAACTCAGGCCTGTGCTTTTCTCCTCTGCTGTCAGCTGTGCAGCTTTTCTGTTCGCTTCTGCCACAAGGGAGGTCCTAAGGGTAAATCTTCCTTAAAACATCTGTTTTCTGCAAACCAAATCAAACAGCTCCAAAGAGGCCTCTCTCCCACCCTCGCAGATGGTTTAATGGGCCACAATGGATTTTCCAACTTGATCTTCCAGCTCTGTGACACACAACAGTCTAACACCCACAGAGTGTCCACCTTGAGACTAGTGAGTCTGGCTGCTCCCCTGAGAGGTGGGAGACATGAGTCTCTAACACAGAGGAGGGGATTGAGTCTGAGTTTCATACTTTTCACACTAAGTGTCTCACCCAATACACTGTTCTCCCTTGCCACCTCCCCTCTACTTGGTCATTCATGAATTAAAGGCCTGAACATGGAGCTTGAGAGTGTGAATCCAAGTTACCAAAAGGAATCCAGGTCTTCAAAAGAGGTGAGATTTTAGATGTCCCAATTCTTTTGTTCTTTCCTATTACCTGTCCTTGTGTGACGCCCTGCTGTGCTGGCTGCCCCTTGTGATCTCTGTCCTTAAAGCCCAGCTCAGAACTGGTAACTGTAGCCCAGAGCCTGACTCCAGTGCATTGGTGTGCTAATGCCCAAGCCCCTCTGGGGACATGGGGACAGAGAATGGTCAGGGTAAAAGAAAATGAACACGAGCAGAAAGAATTGCTGTGCCAGGGCTGGAGGACAGCAATGAGACACACTGAGGCTGGGAGGAAGCCACAGCAGCTCAAAGGGATTGCAGAAGTGTCACAGTGAAAAGAGGAGGCAAGGCTCTATAGGGATTCAGGGAACAAAGGAATGGGCAGAATGGTCTGCTTCAATATCTATACCATGCAGAAGTACTATAATCTCTATTTTTTTTTGGTGCTGCATACTCAGTGGCTCTTTCAAGTCATGCATTTTCTTCCTAGGCTGCCTGATACAGCCCATGCCAGAGGTAAACATTTTTTTCTCTTTAAGTAAAAACTCAGCTTTATAGAAACAACCCTATTCACACACCCTTGCAAGGATTTTGATCCCTTTTTTGGCATGTCCTTGTAAAAATTCTGATCCCTTTCTGAAATGAGAAAATGTGACAGAAATGTAGTACAATATCATTCTTATTTTGAATAAATGATTTTTTAAAAATATGCAGAATTTCCAAGTTTTTCCTTCTCTGCTGTTTTACCCACACACATGATTAAATCCACTGCACTCTTGGTAACAGCAAATGTTAGAGGAACCAGAGGAAAGTTTGCATAATGAAAGCACAGACACAACTCCACAGATTTGTGAGTGTGGCTATTACAACACCCAACTGCTGGAAAATACAGAATAGCACATGTTTCATTTCTAGCTCCACTCTGGGATGTAAGAGAAAGCAATCACTGAATACCTTAAAGAGAGCTCTCTGCAAAGCAGACTGTGGTAATGGGTCTGGAATTCCTGAGCAGTTCATAATTCAGCTCTTACGTTAAACAAAAGGAGACAGCAAGACATAATGAAAGGGAAAGCCCATGGGGAGAGCTGACATGCCATGGACATGACTGGCCACTTTTTACTCCTGCTGCCCTCCAGTAAGAGAAGGCTGAATGCATTGTTTTAAATTTCTGAGTAAATATTGGTACTTGTAGAGGTTAAACAAGATGCTGTACTAGAACCTGCCAAGCCTTTATTTATACCTAGCCAGGGGACAGGATGAGTATACACTGACAACCTCTTTTAATCCAATCACAGAGAAACCACCACAGGAATGGAAAGTAATTTAGCAGGCAGGCTTGTCTGACTTGTCCTCGTTCTATACACTAAAGATTTTTTATTTATTGTCATTTTAGAATAAGAATATAAGCAAATGGTAACAACATAATACACCAGCATCACAGACCAGCAGGAACTGTGGTATCAAACCTCAGAGAAACCATTTGGAGAGAAAGAATAATGAGTACTCATTCCACATTCAGGATTACTCAAAGTAATGCAGCCTCCAGAAAAATGCAGCAGGATCCTCATGGGTAGTTTGCAAAGGCAGCTTGAATCATTTGGTCAGTAAAATCATTAAGTGCCACCTACTTCAAGTCCCTAATCCTCCACAAATATACATTCCCCAAAGAAATCCCAGGTCCTGAGCTAAATGCCTGCAGAGCTATTAGGGGGTGATGCAGGACTGTGATGGTACTTAGTCTGTCCTAATTGGGGGGAAAATGAAGCTTGTGTGGGAATAATGTAAGGAGAAGTTGAAACCCTGTTGGTAAATCAACATTAGGGACGGTGATCTAAATGAGTGTGTGTGAGCATGTGCTACTCTGATTTCAGAAAAGAGGAGCAGATTGCCAAGACCAGGTGCTGTGATTTAAAGCAGTGTGACAGATCTGGTCTGTGAACCTTAGCAAGCCACCACAACTTTGGTCTTTGGCCTCCTTGTCTAAGGAGTGGGGGACTGAGTGGAAAGCAACATGTTCCAGGCCAGCAAAATGTGCTGGGGCCATGCACACTGTCAGCCCTGTCAAACTCTTTGCCATATAAGAATCTGATGGCCCATACCATGGTAAAGTATTTCCTCTGCAGATACTTAACTTCACGAAGCTGCATTGCTCTTCCTTAATTAAGATTTCTTGGAACCCTTGGAATTAATTGTATTTTATGCTTATTAGCCAACAAGCCAAAGGCTTCACTGAGTATATCAGTGTAATGAAGTGGGGAGTGACATTTGACCATTAGACATTCAGCCAAGAAAAACATGTTGGTCTGGGAGTATGCAAGGATGGCTTTCTAGGGACAGAGTCTTGTGGCTTCCAGTTTTCAGAAGGCCTCTGATAGAAGTGAGGCTTTCCTAATGCTCTCGAGATCTCCCACATTTCCTCAGTGGAACATATAAGGCAGTATAGAATCCTCTCTTCTCTATTCATCAGGTATTTAATAATATTGGGAGAAAAATTACAGTCTCTGAGAACAAGAACTCTTTGCAAACTATGGCTTATATGGGCTAATCAAATGAAAAACCAGTGGAACAACAGTGAGATCCACTGACTGTGTAAGTTTCAGACCTTATAGAAATCTCTTTCAGTTGTCAATACAAAATGAACTGATTTTGGATGAAAGTGAACATGCTGAAATGACAATAACATGGAAAACCTTAAAAAAAAAAAAAATCAATCAAATCCTCTCTACTCCCAGAGAAACCTTACTTACTTTTCCAGCTACCTTGCATAAAAAGTAAACAAAGAGAAAATCCCACTATTCTCTTCCTTCTGCCATAAGGATTTCTTTCTACTCTGAAATTATGAAATATTAATAGAAGGAGATTTCAAATGAAAGCAATAAGCTATTTAAGCCTAGGAAAGGTCCTACAAGCCTCCTGCAGAATTTCTTATACTTTTTTTCTCCTAAAAATCAGCTCTAACTATTGTACAAGACACGATGGCAAGGCAGACAGATCAGAGCACTGTTTCACTTTATTTATGTTTCTACTATTTTTACTCTCCTTTAACTTTTTATGTGTAACACAGGTTGATGAAATAGAATGTTTGTTTTAAGAGACGAGAGAATCACAGAATCACAGAAGAGTAAAACCCTACAGTTGCCTCTAAGGATATCAATTCCACAGGGGTGGCAGTTAATCTGGTCACATCACAGTGTGAAAACTGGGTCCAAAGAATCAGTAAGTAATTTTGCACATGCAAGCTACCCCTTAGGTCTTTAATCTTCTGCCACATGCATTACTATCAAGTTTACATACATAATTCCTGTAAATCGTGCATACATTTTTGTGTACATCTGCTTCTGAGACTTAAACCCATATATGTCTTGCTTCCTTCAGTGAAACAAAAATAAAATCTTTGTGTCTGTAGCCTTTCTCTCCACCTTTCATAATCATAAATGAGATCACCTGCACAATTAGGTAGGACTATAATAGCTCTATGCCTTATAACATAATTTTCCCAGTAAAATGCTCCCTTAGTTTCAATAACCATAAATAATTTGGCAGAAAGACAGTATATTTATTCACTCAGCTGAATTTCCAGTGCTATATGCTGAATTCCTATCACTTCTTTGTGATCTGCTTATATCCCACTGGCATTCCTGAGCCTCTGGTATCCCGACAGACTGGGGCCTTGCAAAATTCTGCCCCCATTAGTCTATTTCAGGAGACTTTTATTGCAACCTTTGATGAACAACGACATGGAAACTGTAATCTGAGAGCTATGTCTTCCAAATCTTTTTGTAAGCTGGTGGCATGATGGGATCTAACAAAATAAGAATGATAGTAGGAAAGAAGGAGGAGGAGAAGAAAGACAAGGATGATGAGGATGAGAAACCTACAGTTAAAACTCTTCAAATTATGTCTTAAGGAAATATTCTAGCACCCCTCTGCTGCTGCAGGAACATTTGTCAGGTTGGGGGAAATATTATTACCCCAGGCCCTCCAACAGGCTGGTACCATCAGAGAGATCTGCCTGTAGAGCTTTCCATCCCTCGTAATGGCAAATTAAAGCAAGAGCAGCAGCAGAAACATCTCTCCATGACAGCACACTTGGATTTTCAGGAAGCAGACAGGCTAAACCAGATGGCAGATGTACCACATTTCACCATTTACCTGCACTTTTCCTGTCACTGCATTCCAGCAATAAATGCTCATACAGGTGCTGATAGACATTCATTTCTCTCCAGTCCTTCGCATGGTGGCCCTCAAGAGAAAAGCTCTTTGCTTTTTAAATGCTTTCACATTTGCCTTCTCATACTGGAGCATCTTCAGACAACCCAGCCTTCTCTGAAGTTCTTTGTAATTGTCCCAGTTGGAAATGGCTGTTTATTTTAGACTAATGGCTGTCTTGAAAATTTTGTGGATGGAGAGAGAAAGTTATTTGGGTACATGCACAAATTACAATTAGTTTTTCACAGAGTATATTTTAATTGCAGACCATTTAATATTTATCTTCATTAAAAAGGAAGCTTTGTTTATGTTTTTCCCATGTATTCATAGACCAATCTACAAAAAATGCAGTGATTTTTCTAATAACAGCTAATTGCTATAGAAGTACCAATGTATTTACTTCTAAAACCATAGTCTTAATTCACAGATATAGAATGTTCTTAATTTTAACAAGGAAAAATTGTTCTTATTAAATCTTTTATTCATCTGATATGAGGAGGAAGACTGTCACACTGACACTAAAGAAAACTGAAGATGTTCTTCAGGAAAATTTTTAGAATCAAGATAAAGCAATGATAAGAATTACTTTTTTTGGTTCAAGTGAAAAGTCAAGTTAACCAGAGGAAGGGAAATAGCAGGAGCTGTCAGAAATTGCTCACATTCTGAAGTTTAGGGATAATCCTCTAATGACCTTTGTAAGTACAAAGGTAATAAAAAAAGAAACTTTAATAGAAAACAAAAATGAGAGTTAACCCAGAGATTCAAAGGAATAGTAACTAAAGGGGTTCTGAATCTATACTGAGAAATTCCAAGATATGTTGGCTCTTCCTTTCAGATGTAGAAAGATCTAAAGGTCTTTAAGGCTGTATGATAAAACCTCTTTGTGAAGATGAAAGAAGTGTACTTTATATTACATTTTGGTTTGCACATGCATCATCACGGGCCATGCTGTGAAGCTGAGAGCCCTCAGAAACCCCACCACACTTTGAAATGACTGCTTCAAGTTTTAATGAACTGGGTGGACTTTTAAAATTTGTTTATTATCCATTTGCCTCAAATAACTTGGGACTAACAAATCACAACCCAAGCTTGCAGACTTTTTATCTATCACTAGCACTAGCCCAGGGGAAGCAAGAGAATGTCTTTGAACAAGGATTGATAAGATGTCTATTGACTGAGGATAAAGCTGAGCCACGCTGAGAAAGCAAAGTAGTTCATGGTGATTTTGTACAGCCAACGTCTGATTGGTGAAAAGGCGCTTCTGAAACTCTAAAATTAAATCTGTCTCAGTGGCATAGATGGATGCAAAGTACCATTAAACACAAGATCCAGGCAAAGCAATGTACCCCCACAATGCCTTTTATAAAAGAAATCACAGAGTAAATACACAAATGTTTTGTCTTAGGTCAAAATTATTTTGCCTCCAAGACCTGGATTTTGATGATAAGTAATGTAATGAGATTGGACTGGGACCACCAAATTGTTTTCATTCAAGGTTTTTTGCTCTTGAGTACTCATGTACTCTTCTGCTACAAAGCTCTGGCAACTTGAGTATTTGCTTTATTGAATAAACAAGTTTCCAAACACGTAGTGTTGCCATCTACACATTTAAATTTTATTTTCACTGGTGATGGCAAACAGAAAGAGTCCAAGTGTTATTTTTTGCTTTACGTATATGACAGGCAGTAAGAGACAAAAGATAAATTGAAAAAACAAGGCATTCAGGACATGCTCTGCAGCTAGAATGCACATAACTTCCTGACTTCAGGCTGTCAGTAACCCATTAACTAAGAGAAAACTGAGTTTGATGGAGACACGAGACAGACTAAACTTGAGGGACTTTCACATTTAAAACTGTAACTTATTTTGTTCCCAGGAACAAAGAAAGCCCAAAGGAACAAAGCCCTGAGAGTGGCCACCAGTGTACTCATGCTGAAAACAGGTGTTGAGGGCTAAAAGAGGCATTTTAACATCTTTTCAAATATATAATAATGCATTAAAGACTTTTTAGGAAGTCTAATAAAGTATGCTGGAAAAATCAAATGAGATGTTAAAATACACACATATTTTCTTGGGGAAAAAAATCCCCTCAATCTATTTTCTCTAATGGCTTTGTCCCACTTCCTCAGAGTTGGTGCCACAGTACTGTCAGCAACTCCAAAGCTGGGGAAGGAGGGGAGTTCTAAGCACAAACTGTGCCTGTTTTTCTCCCTGAGGTAGGCACTGAGGAACACGCTGCACTGGACAAAGCTACCCAGAACTCCGGGTCCCTCAACCCCAGAGGCAAATCTGGCTGTGCACTTGATACCAGCTCCAAGGTCCAGCTTGGATTTCACTCAAGGAATGGTGAGAAGGCTGATGAAAAACAGCTTCAGCCATTTGCCAGTTTTAAAAACAACAGAAAAAAATCCAACAAGACCAGCAGGAGTAAGTGAGCCAAGTCAGTCCTCATTCTGGCCTTTTATGGCGAGGTTTATTGCCTTGGTGGCTCAGGAAGCACTTCTGAAAGTGGTGTACTTTAACATATAGCAAAATAAAAATGCTAATCGATAGCCTCTCTATAGGAGCAACTACCTTATGCCAATTAAAGTGCCTTAGAGAAAAAGAGACTTCTAAAAACCAATTTTATATCTTACAGTGGGGTTTGAGGTTGGGAGAGGGGCTGAAATCAAATTTCCCCTAAGGGAAGATTAGCCAAACACGATTTAACAGCAAGGTCTGCATGTAAAAGGATGCAGCTAATATGCCTGTCTAGCTGCCATGTTGTAAGCCACGCTAAAGGCATTATAGCATCTATTAGGTGTCGCACACAAATGTTACAGTTTGATCAATTCCCACTGCTGGCAGTGGTTTTTTAGTTTTGAAAGTAGGAAAATAAAACCCCCACACATGAAATAACATGCCATTGCAATGTTTGACTGCCTGTTGCTGCTGTGCTTAAAGCTATGGAGGAGGAATGGTTGGAGAATTCTGGCTGAAACAAACCCCAAAATCCACTATTTCATACCATGCTTAAATGCAATATATTCTGCAAACATAGTGATGGTTTACTAGATGCCCCATAAAAACAAAGCAATGAGACAGCATCTGTGATGAACAGCCCATAACCAATGCCCCAGTAAGGATGCCACAAGTGAGGGTTGTATAAAAACTGGCTTTATTTTATAGAAAAGGACCACAAAAACTGGATGTTAAAGTACATAAGATTTTGTACAGTACAAAGTCTGTAAAAATGAAATAAGCTAAGTGTCTCCTGCCTCCCTCTAGCGGTTGATTCACAGAGACCATGGTGGTCCATCTATATTTGAGTCTTTAATTTGGGCAAAGAGCCAGGATTGGAAGTTAAAGGTTCAGCTTCTCTACTGGCAGATGGTATTACAGAGGATGTTGTCCATCTGATGCTGTCTGTATGTGGGCTGAAGGAACAGCATGCTGTCACTCCTAGTCCTAATGAATTAGGAAGACTTGATGGAAAGCATCATAGAGACCTTATGAAATAAGGGGCCAGAATTTGCAACAAAACCATTTTAAGAGTAGAAATGTGAGAAAAACAAACAAAAAACCACCATGAACGGATGAAACAACCCACAAAAGCATCCACTGAGAAAAAGGAAGACTGTCTTTATTTGGAACTCATGAATAGGTGTTTGTAAGCTTGGGCTCCCTGAAGATACACCTGCATTAGTAATTTCAGCTTTGCCAGGGAACGGTCTTCTGCACTGGAACTCAGTTGTCTCTGCCACTCGCATGGCTTTTTTTTGGTCTGGGCCAAATAACACTCTCCTAACAGGACAGGGATCATTCCCAAGACACCATTTACACTTAGGCACCCTCTCTTGATGAGTACATGATTTTAAGAAGAAGGATGAAACCTGTTCAGTGCCAGCTGGATGTCTGTACCACAGACTTATCACATATATCCTTAATTTATTAGTGTAGATGTGGTCTGAGTTGCTTAATTAACCCAAATATCCAGGTAGTGACTGACTTCAGCATCGAACACAGCAGTTCCCTATGGGAACATATAGGAAGTCTAATGGGCATTCACACAGGGAGGCATTGTCTACCAGATTTGTGTTCTACCCCCCCAAATAGTACCATCATTTTTTTCATCTCTAAGAACCTGATTTGCCTGGAGACAGAAAATGGGTCCTGGAGGGCAGACTGCACAATTCAGAGAGCAGCCAAAGGGAAATTTTCAAAGAAGAGATTTAAACTAGCTCTGTGACTAGTTGAAAGTTACACTTTTCCCCACCTAATTTTATTTTTAAGGAACTCTTCAAAAATTTAGACTCAGAGAATTGCAGAATAATTTAGGTTTGAAGAGACCTCTGAACTGTTCAAATAACTTCTAATAGAAATACAGAAGCCCTAGTCTTGCATTTCGAAAGAAGAACTTGAAATCTAAAATAACCATAAAGCACCTCTTCCCCTTAACTATGGATAAGGTGAGGAAACTGAGATCTGCAAGGCAGTCTGCAAGAAGTAGCAGGCTTGTAGCTCAGCATCCCAAATGACACACCTCTATCCCAGGCCTGGTGCTAAAATTTGCTGTCTAATCAACAGAGAAGATGGCCAGTCCTGTAGCAATGCTTTAGTCCACTAATGATAGATGGAGACCAGTTGTTGAGCCACTCAGTTGCTAATTGTGTATCTGGAAAAACCAGGACCAGCACTTAGAAACAGATTCAAGGACCTAATCATAATTTTCCCTGCTGTAGCTGAAGTAGTTGAAGTCTTGTATAACAGTGTGGGTCCTGGTTCTACAAATGCTTTTGATCAGGTACAGCAATTTAGGAATGATATAGTCCACCAACTTTAGTGAAAAGCACTATTTTTGGCTGCAGGACCACAGAGGCACTCATAATTCACAGACTGCTTGGTGCAGCCACCTTTATTTTCTTTTTTTGTGTTATAAATGCTAACTGTAAATTATTTGTATGTAAGCACAAATAATGCAACAACAGCATAAAAGAGCAGCTGTACAAAATACACAAGGTAACTTGGAGGAAAGGTGCAAAAGTAGGTAGAAGCTGCAATTCTGATGTCCCTGCTAGGGATTGTGATATAGAAGTTTGTCTGAGTGGGTGTATATAAAAGCTCCTAAACACCATGGTTCACTGAAATCCTCCTTCCTCTCCTTATACCTGGCTCAACATGTAAAGTTCACAGAATCACAGAATATACTGGAAGGGACCCAGAAGGATCATCGAGTCCAGCTCTCTGTTTTGCACAGGACCATCCCCAAGAGTTACACCATATGCTATAAAATTGTAATATAACTCTTTTTTCCATTGTTCATGGGGTGTCTGAGATTGTTTTGCTGGAAAAAATTAAAAAAAAACCCCTCAAATATCAGAGTTAGAAGCCAACTCTTTTATCATTATGCAGGCCAACACCCAAGGTATCAGAAGACTGAAAACTATGTATAGATAAGAAGTCTTCTCTAAGGTAAATTTAGGAGAAAGACGACAAAAAAGCCATTCTGAGGAAGTATTTTACACATTCTGAAAATCAAGCTGATGAATCAAGCTTGCAAAAGCAAACAAACCTCAACTGGGTTTATTTAAGCTTCCAAGCAGACAGACACACGCAGGTGCATCCGCCTTTGGAGGAACAACAAACCAGAGATTACTACTATTTGCATATGGCAGTGCCTTGAGGTTCAGTCAAGGATCAGATGCCCACTGTGGGAACTGCTGTCTAGACATGTAGCAGGAGGTGGTCAATTCCTCCCAACGTTTGTGATTTATTGGCCCAAACTTGCAGCAGATGCTGAGGTTGTGAATGGTGAACATGATGCTTGCTCAGCACCACTCGTTCCTGTGCCTGGGTTATGCTCCACAGCAAGGTCCAGTCAGGGAATAAAGTAAGATGGTTGCTGTATATTAAGATGAGGAACCTTTATGTCCATCTAAGTGTTGCCCTTGAAATGGAAAGAAACAATTATTTTGAGCTCTGGAGGGCTGAATGACCAAAAGGCACTTAGTGAAACTCTGTATGGAGACAAGGGATGTGTGCAGGTGTGCCCCTGCCACCTCAGACCCTCTGTACTAAACTGACCCCTAAGGCACCTTTAGGACCACACCCACTACTCCCTCTCCTTGCACAGTGTTTCACACCTAGTCCATTTTTCCCCCTTCCGCAGCTTCCCTTTTTGTCTCCTGTCTAACTAATTCCAAGCATGACCAGCTTTGGAATTAATTTAGCTGCATGATATCACCACCACGACAGGCTCAGCCAGCTTGAGCTGCTGCCGCCCAGTGTGAAGGAGAAGGGGTGGGAGGAGAGGAGAGTGTGCTGGCCAGATGTCCTCCTGGAACGGAGAGGGACACCAGAGCCAGGAGCTGTGGATACTTGTGTGTGTCCTGAGCCTCTCTTGCATACATGTGCAGCAGGAGAATAAAGCAAAACAGGAGTGTTTCTCCCTGTTCTCCTTACCTTCTTTTGTTCTGTTCATCCAAAGAACAGCGATAATCTTCCAATCTGCAGCTAACCCTCCTCGACTTCACACTGTTGTCTTTCTCTGCAAGGATATCTGGCACCACCTTGAAGGTTGGCTAAGCAAAGAGGTTTGCTTTTCTGTTTCTTTTTAACAGTCCTTCAGCTAAAGCAAAAGGAACACTCAAGACTCTTCAATAAGGGGCCATGTAAATGCCTCAGTGAAATTAAAGTACTGCAGATTATCACAATGAAAAATATTATCTTTCAGGTTGTCCTTCCTTATGCTTTACTTGCTGATCTCAGTTGAAGATTAGAGAAGGTTGAATGTCCTTTTCAAACTCCATCTGTGCTAAATCTGTATAGCTTCATATTTAAGCTTTTCACAGCATTTTTGCTATTAAAAGTGCTACAAAGAATCAAGTCAAATTAAGGACAACATATCTCAGCAACTCTATGTGACTCTCACAGCGAGAGACAGGGCTCTCACATGCTCCTCCAAAACATTTCAGAAATGACACTCATTAATACAGTCAGTGCCAAACTATATTGGGCATTATCTGAGGCTGATGTACTGGGTGAGTGTAGGTGCAATCACTGACAAGACAGAAAATAGAGAGTGTAAATGCCTCCAATTCCTGACCACTGCACGGCCCCCCTCACCAATAAGAATTTTCAGTGCTGCTAGATTCCTATCTCCCTCTTTTCCTTTCCAGTTGGATGTGGCATTCTTCATTTCCTATATTTAACCACTGCTGCCCAGCAGCTGCTGCCTTTTCCCCAGGAACTGGTCAGCTGCATGGATTCTAAGAAAAGTGTTTAGTGTCCAACAGGTGCTGGATATGGACTTGCATCCTTCAGTGCCAAATGGCTGCAGGCTGCTACCCAGTTCTCTAGGACAGGCACTTGCAGAGCCACTTTGATTTACAACCCTCTGGTTTGGGTGGCAACTTAACAAAACTGAACAACTTCCAGGGACAGTGACTTCCACACAGTACAGCTGTGTGCTTCCATCTTTCACTACAGGTGAAAGACTTCAGAGAGGAGGGATACTGTGGCCCTTGCTATGCACTGGAATGTAGAGGCAAGTGATCCTTGGATTCTTCTCAGAGATGTTTCACACAAGGCTACCCATGACTGCACAAGATAAGACACAACAACCCAGGTGGCCCTTTCTAGCCTTGCATTTCTAAAATCCACTGCAATCCAAACAAATAAATAAGATTAGTAACTCATCAGCTTTGCAGCTTCCTCAAAAAACCACAAACAACCAGTGCCTGGGTTTGTTCCCTTTTCTCCTATTCTTTCTGGTTTGACTGGACCCTTATTTATACACTCATATATTTTAACATATATACAGTCTTTCAATGAAGACTCTGTCCTTCAGCCTATTTCTGGCATATGCATGATGCTTCCTGCAGTGCCACCAGCTGCTTCCCCAGCTGCTTAAATGCATACATACTTGGGGCCACTAGAGCTATGGTTCTCCCAGCCATTCCCAGGATCCACTACAGGAAGGCAGTGGGCTTTGAGTGCCTGCTGGTTTCTGAGATGCTACCTAAGGATGAAAAGAAACCCTGTTTGTATATAAAGGTCATTTGTATGAAGGTAAGTGAATGAGCACATGTGGCTCAGAAGAAACTGAGGCTAGATAGTGACAGTTTCACCAGGGATTCCTGGAAGCCAAACTAGGGAAAAGGAATTCCAAGTAAGATGAACTATTTTTTCATTATTAAGCAAGTTAACAATAAAGCATAGCCGTAGGAAGGCATATGTTTGAACAATTTGGAGCAGGCAAGATTCTCAGCACAAATCAGTGAAGGTTCATTGCTTTCATTACATCGCTGATGGTTTACACCAACTGAAGAGCTGCCCACTGTGCATAATTTCTCTGGACCGGGGTGGAAAAACCATTAGGTTGCATGCTCTTTTAATTGCTAATGAAACTGCAATCAAGACTACTTCCAACCAGATTTCAAAATTATCTGGTTTCTTTTTCAGCACAGCAAGGAGCTGGACTCTTCTACCACCACCAGGGAAAGTTTTAATAGCACTAGGAGGTAGGTTGCAACAGATACTGCACTGCCAAACAGCAAAGATTTAACGTAGGAGAAATGTTAATAGCTCTATAATTCTTTGAAGTAAAAGTCTACCATCATTTAATAAGGAGGTTATGTTATTGTACATACTGAGTGCAGCTCCTTCTGCATTGCTATAGATAGCTACTGTACTTAAAGTGGACATTAATGCAAATTTACAATGAAACGCTGGCTGAATTACATATCACATCCCCATGAGACTATAATGAACTCCCCATAATTAATATTATTAATCATGGGCCTAGCACAGAGGGCACATATCATGCATTTCATGTCAAAGGTTCTTATTAATAAACATTCCCATTTTCCCAGATGGTGAGAGCTAGCAGCCTGCCAGAACTCCTTCTATCATTCAAACCTCTCCCAGCTTTATAACCCATAACAGAGCTCGTCTCCATGCAGGTATCTCTTCCCTCAGACTTGGGGTGGTCAGCACTTTGTGGGAGTCACTAGGCAACCTGCATGATGCTTCAAAGCTCTGTTTTCACTGAAACAATCCCACAATAAATCTGCATGGGGTCAACGGGGCCCGAGAAGTGACCTCTACAACCCCATGCAGCGAGAGATGAAACGCTGAAGATCTGACTCAAATGCTGCAGAAAAAGGAAGTTCAAAACAGAGGTTCCACTTTGATTTTAACTCTCGCTGATACGCAGGGGTCTGTGCAGTAAGTCAGCAGCCCAAAGCTATCATGTCATCATAGCCATGCTCATTTCTGAGATGCAGTTTTGCTGCAACAGATAACTTTTAAACTGCTCCTATCAACATCTTTCAATGCCAAGAACTGAAAAAACTCCAGATTCTTTTCTCCTAGCTGCCCATAGTTTCCATCAGAGGTGAACAATATTTTTCATGTAAAGCTTTTTGTACTTTATCTTTCTTCTGGCTTCCTCTTTACTTTTCAACGGTGATGTGATGTCAAATAATAAAAATGTCACTAAATTCCATGTTCTCTTATGAAAAATCATAGTAACTTCTGCTAAAGATAGCTCTGTACTCTGTATCATTGACAAGATAATGGTTTCATTAATGTGTACTTTGGAACTCTATACTTATGTATCTATCTGCATGTATCCCTGAAGTTACTATGGCCTGTGTCAATGCCTCCTTGAGGAGCTTGGAATCTATGGAATCCAGAACAGCTCTGTGCATCAAGACTTAGTTATACTAATATTTCTTTTACTAGATTGTTTTTTACCCCCAAGTCATTATTCCAGTGTGGTCATACTATCACTCTCAGTTCTTCTTCTTTACTCCTATGATAGAGTGCTTTCTCCTTTCCCTCAGTCTGACCTGTCTTTACTGTAATTGTCTCCAAGTGAAAACCACTGGTGGGGTCATCATGGATGTGTCTGGTCATGGTGGCTGTTTCCAGCTCAAAGTGGACACAGATAATAACACAACAGCCAAGGGCTAATCTGAGCAGTGCACCCACCTAACCACAGTGCTGAACAAGGTCTGACTCAAGGAAAATCTGGGACAAGTTAACATGTATGGCTGGTATGCAAATATGACTATGAGTCAATTATCATGGTCCATACATAGTGGAAAGTCCAGGGCCTGCTGAGCTCCTCTGCCTGGCAGCTGCACACCAGGATCTCCCCTTGAGTTGGGACACTTTTCTAAGTTACTCATCAAAATTGAAAGATTTCTTGCCACAAGAGGTTCTTGCCAAGTGATTAATAGCATGCTGAAGTTTGAAATCTTAACTACAAAGGGTTAGTTGCACACAGATAATTCTTTAGTACATAAACTGTTGGAATAAAGGCTGGATCCAGCAGCACCTAAACTCCTATCTGAAAAGGAGTTTAGAATGCAAGTGAGTCCTTTCAGATCCTCATGACTGAAGGACAGGGTCTCCCTGACTATTTTGTCTGATCCTATCCCCTCTTACAGTAAATACTCAAGTGTATCTTGCCACCAGATTTTGTTAAACCACTGCTGTGTTTACCATCAAACTTTCTAAAATCACTGTTTTATATCAACAAACATATTGGTGCTTCACTCTTATGAGTGAAGCTTGTCACTCATCCACAAAAAGTCACTGAAAGTATCTTTGTAACAGCACAATTGCATCAATGCTGAGGAGCTGTGCTCTTCTCACTGCACAAATGCAATTAATCCAAAACTTCTAGAAGACAGATCCTAACAGCCCTTCTCAGTACTTGAATACCAGAGATGAAAGAAATATATTTTTTCAGTGCAGTTAAGGAAAGATCAGCCTGATTCTTACCTAAGCTGCAACAGACAAACCAACAAATTTCACTCCTGAGCCTGTTTTGTGTCTGCTACTCATCTTTAAGATACTGTTTTTTCAGAAGCTGAGAAGAGAAGGCTGGCTTTGCTTCCCAATCCCGGTTTTAAGTGAAGAGGGGCCTGCTGCTGAGAAACAGGAGGGCTCTGATCTCACACCAGCTCTCTCTGAGGAATCTGTGACGGTTGTTAACTGCTGGGACTCCTGCATCAGTGCTGAAAATGATCTGGCAGGATAAAAAAGCAGCCGGGACCAAGGAAGTACAGTCAGCCAGGCTCAGACTTCATTTCAGGCATGCGTTTGCTCAGTGTTAAAAATGGCAGCAACCCAACACGTGGCGAGTAAACTACCTCCATAAGGACCATTGCTGACAGCTGCTGTCACCCTCCTCAAGCACAAACCTTCTGGCCAGCACCTGCCTGCCTGTTCCTGCTGACCTGCTTGAGAGTTTTGGGGCTATTTGCAGAGTTTCAGGAGTTCAAACTGACCATTTGCTCTACTCTCTGAGATCCTTCCAAGAAGCCAACTGGGAGAGTAACCTAAAATCTGCCAGATTATACAGAGAGTTTTCTAATCTGTCCTACATCTCCCAAAATGCCTCTCTGAAATGAAAACCTGTTTAAAGGAAAAAAAAAAAAAAAGAAATCCAATGTTGGCATAGGAAGTGTGAGAAAAGGGAGGGAGAAAGGGAAGTGGATGAAGACAAGCTGTCTTTTAGAAAATACAAATGTTATTCCCTTTTGCTGCCTTCCTTTATCCTGTCCTGTGGGCATGTGGGCTAATTACCATGACTTGTACATGCCTGCTGCTGTATTACATGGGATTTATTGCACATAAGTATTTGTTGGGAATTCTGCCTGTGTGGGAAGTAGTAGGATAAGAAAAAGCAAACAAAAGTCAGAACTTTCAAAATCTAACTTTTCCTGCTTTACTAGTATCTAGCACCAGCTGCACAAGTCAATGAAAATTAACCTTCCCCCCTACCCCTTGGATATCCAGTAAACTCAGATTTGATCCGGATGTTCTGATTTCCACGCAGTAAAATGCAATCAAATGCTTGATTTTGGGGGATAGATTTGCTTAAATTGTATTAATTCACAAGGATAAACACAATTAGTAGAGCTCATTAGCTTGCAAAATGTAATTTATTTTCTTGAATATACCCATTTCCTTGGATGAAGAGCTCCATTAGGTTTATTATATTTGCAAAGCTTATATAAAAATCCAAACCATGGCAACAAAGAGAAAATTGTTACTACACAGTCACAGCAGTCACTTTTCCATGTTAAATAAGTTTGGCATTTATTTATATTTAAATGAGAATATCTACCACTATCAAGACAAGGATATGGGGCAAGTACTTATACAGAATATAATTAAAACTAATTCAAGCAATAAATGTGGCCTGAAATTAAAATAGCCCCCAACTTCTTTAACTCAAAAAATGATTCAATGCTCTCCCTCAAAACCCCTGTTTGCAATTGCTTAATTATCATAAGCAGCAGCAGTAAAGGGACGCTGGCCGTTTACAGGCTCATCAGATGGGTCTGCATTTAGGCACGTCTGGTCTGCTTAGTGCTGTGCCTTAATTTCGCTGTCACATAAAGGCTAGACAGTGGAGAAAATGAATACATGGCAAAGTACCTGTCATTACTTGTATCATATTACCGAGGTATTCTACGTGCACAGTACGAAGGCGGCTGGTCCAATTTTCACACTGTTATCATTTTTGATATTATACTGTCTAAAAGCAGTGACACACAAAAGAAATGCTTTTATCATTCTCAATGCAGGGATGGTACTAATTACATCATCTGTCATCATTATACTGCTAAACAAAACTTTTCTTTCATAGGAAACTGCCATTTAGCAAATTAACGGGTAATGACCCATAATATACAGAAGATTGAAATTTGGGAATTACACTCACATTAGTTTGTTTTCTGCTTTCCCCTCAATTTTACTCCCTGATACATCATGAAAAGGAAGAGAGATGGAGAATTTCTTCAACTATTTAATTTGCCAATAGCCCTACTGTCCTTTTGGAAACCGATGCAGGATCATCTCTGTCCATATCAGTGCATAGTTTCATTCTATTTAATGATACAGACAGTCTGCCAAGCCAGTAAAAAGCCAGATGTTAGTACAGTGATGCACAGAAACCTGCTGCTGGGGCCAGATTTTCAAAATCAGACATGAAACAATGAGCCTGCATTTGCTGCCAGATAATGGATGGGTGCCTGGAAATCAGGTACTGGGATGTGAGTTGCCTCCTGAAGCCTGACCAGGTCACATAAGATGATGGCATGGAGAAGGTACCTGAGGCGCCCCAGCAAGGAGCCCCACAATAAGGCCAGGTAAGGTGAACATCCCCCCAGGAGCCCTCCTCCTGCCTGGACTCTGCTTCGAGCCTGGTATAACACTGCAGTGAGCTGTGTTTGGGAAATGTTCAAGTGCCACTACTGAAACAGAGATCTGCAGGGGATTACAAGAGGCACAAACCATTGTGGATGAGTCCTTAGTGCAAACTCCCACGCTTTTGGGAAAGAAGAAGAATAAAGAGACTTTATTTTTGATTGTGTCTGATCATGCTATGCTCTTTAACACAGAAGCAAATATAAACATAGGGTAGCAGGTGGATAACAATCCAGATTTTAGGTGTCAGGTACTTACTACCAAGATAATGTAGCAAACCCATCTAAATCTAGAGGAGTACATTTTAGACAGATCTTTGCTCATTCTCAACTTCTGTGGCCCAGATCAGTTATTTTCTTTCATCATGTACCAGTTATGTACAATGTGGGGAAAACAAAAAAAGGGAAATTCCACGGTGAATTAAGAATACAAATAATAACAAAGATTAGTGTATTTTTTATGAACAAGCCATGTCAGTGGAAGCTTCAGTCATCAGTAGGTGTTTCAGATATAGTAAGAGCAATTAAGCATTTGGCCTTTCATTCCCATTGTCCACATCAGGGTGTTTAGGACTTTTCTCTTGCCCATAAGATGATTTCCTGACTTAAGTGAAATTCTGAACTGAACATATCTGTAAAGTAAGAGGAGTTCTCAGTTCCAATTTATCATTGTTAAAGTGGATTAAAGGATTTTTTATTAGTAACACTTAGAGCTCACTTGTTCATGCACTTGGAGACTTCTACCAGAGGAAACCCTCCCCAGCAGACAGCCAGGCCAAATCAAAAGCTGAAAATGAGCGTGTGATGAGCACATTACACAGGCTGATGAGGACCATGATGAGCTGGGAATTACTGAGGAAGCCTTTGAGAAAAGACTGAGCACTGGTGGAAACTGAACACGGCACTTGTCCTTTTCTGAGTCACTGCTGAACGAAAAGCTTAAGCCCCCTGCGGGACACCACACTACTGCAAGTGATGTCTCCTCAATGAGGTATATAAGCCTCTCTCTCAGCATTAACCCTCTTAGCAGGCCTCAATATTTTAAACAGTATAAGACTGCACTGGAAATTGTGTGAGATAACAGTGTAAGCAGAAGTTCAACAAACCCTGAATCAAAAGTGTTGACAATATATGCCCAAATTGGCTTTAGCGGTGCTAATGAAATGATGCCTGGTAAATGACTGGATGTCTCACATTCAGAAGCAGCTCTCCATGGGCAGAAGAGGAAAGCCATCTTGATCACAAAAAGGGGCTTGATGTGTTTGTTTACTCCACCCAATAGGCAAATACAGTATTAATTTTAGGTGATTTGAACAGCATTATCAAAATGCTGTCTTAATACAATAACAGTAAAATAAAAATTGTACTTTGTTATATTGCCAGCTCCTCTGACAGAGGAGTTATGTTCATGCTGAGCTGTCCATCTGCTAAGAATCTTGACTCTATTCATGAAATTTAAAATGGGATTGATGAATTCAAGTTGTTTAAGTGTATAAGTGCCTATATCACATCTATGGAAACCTAGTTAGTGCAGTAAAGAACCAAGAGTGATTCAACTGGGCAACCAGAGCAGCCCAGTGCAGCTGTCACCACACTGGGCCCTGGTGACCTCTGATGTGTTCTGGGACAGTCAAGTCCCCCCAAGTAGCCAGAACCTATGGGAGAGCTCTGTTCTCCTTGTACCCAGAAACCTTTAAGATGTAGCAACACATCTGGGATTCATATAGCCCTAGCTGCCTGTACTTAAATGACTGAGTGACATTCTCACTTTCGAAATTTAAGTAAGGGAAGGAATCTTACTTAACAGACCTGATTGCTGGTTAGGGTTCTTATAACCAACACTTCAGTTTTGAATATAGATGATTTCTTTGAATATAGATGATTATCTTTCTCATTTACTAACCACTTAGTAACAATCCAAGACGCTACCCTTGTCTTTTCCTTATTAGTGTCTTTTTTTACATATTCTGTTTTCCATTTCAGATGTTAAGTAAAGGTCTCTTCATCTGTTTTTGGGACATAAATTCAAGATTAAAGGGAGGTTCCTTGAACTCTCCTGGTTCTCAGTTCATGGCTGATAGACAACTACCAACCCAGCCAAACACTTTCTTCCCTCCAAACTTGAAATATTAATTCCAGTGTCTTTTGCATAAGTCCAGACTATGTAATTATAAGCTAGATCCAGTCTGGATAATTATAAATTATATCCTTAAAACCACCTATCTTATTTCACTTGGAGGAAATATGGGTACTCCTTTTCTGGGGTACCTTGGTGGGTCCACTCTAGGGCTGGCTACTTCCTAACTCAGTGAGAAATTGTATTAAACCCCCAACATTGTCAGTGCATTTGAATGGGTAGAAATCAGACAATGTTACCAAATCAATACATGTGAAAAAACTTCACATTTTTTAAAATAGGTCCCTTCTCTTATTAAAACATATTGTGATACTTTGAATTTGTCTTCCAAATACGTTAACACATTACTGGTAGATAGTTATATAGATCTTTAGTACATAAACAGCCCTTCTCTACTTTACAACACAATAAGAAGAGTCAAGTCTCAGGAAATACCAAATCTTACTGAAATACTGAATCTACCACCTCAATCTCCACAAATTTGGACAAAAATACATAATAAAATAATTTCCTGGCTTTAGTAAAATTTTTGATTGAGTTTACCCTTAAAGCCAAGAGGTGTCCTCAGCACTATTTTATCTCCCTGGAAGATAACATTGAGACTCACTGCACAAGGTTTGCCTATATCACAGTTTTGAGAGAAAGAAAAAAAAAACAAAAAACAACAAAACAAAGTAATGATGGCTTATCCAAAGGCATGAGGGCACTTCCAGCAGAGGGCTGTCAAACTCATTTAAGTTCTCAAGGAAGAAATTCTTATTGGTGTGGGCTTTTCACAGATTGGCTCTTCTTGAAATGTACTGAATTTTTGCTTGTGAGCAGATCTGACTGTCCTTAAACAGCTGACTTTTGGATGAGATGTCAAATTTGCTTGTACTGTTCCATCAAGTAAAGTACAATGAAGAGTTTGTTATCCTGGAGCTGAAGTAATATGAGCCCCTGGTCTTGATACATTTCTACAAATGAAAGAGAGATTCATCTATTTCTTTGGAGGGTGATGGTTCTTTACATACTGATGATTAAATATCTGCATCAATCTAAACCTGAAGTCACTTGAGTGATTCCTGCTGGAGGTACCTGCTATCCATCTAGCAAAAGTTCTTCTAAAATGCTGCTATGAAGTGCTTCGCTATTTGGGTGTTCAACAAGGGTTCCAAATCAGAGCTCTAACCATCCTACAGAAGAACAAACAAAACCCTCAAAGAAAAGGATTATTCTTAAAATGGCACAGCATGGCCGTGATAGGAGAATAGGAGAATATCTAGCAGAAAACCATCTTAACATAGCAAGTTCAGCCATCTAGAAAATCCACATCTGTAAAGTCCACAGAGCATGCTGGAAAAGACAAAGAACAGAATCTTGTATTTCCTAAGTTACAGGCAATAGGAATCTACTACCACTGCTCCTCCTTCTGTTTTCCGCAGGATGGTAGTGTTTTGTGCAAAATGATCCTTGGTTTAAAGAATCCACAGCTTGAGGACATAAGAAAAAATTCTCTCCTCCTTCACTCGGAAAAGGTCACAGAGAGAGGAGTTGGGTTTTATATTGAATTTGGATACTGATTTATAATCAGTCAAACTGAACAGGAGTGTGAGCCCACATTGCTCTTAAGACTTCTATTTTAGCCAAATTTGTCTTTTTTTTGTACCATCTTCCTCATCCTCAACCAAATACTCCCACATGCAGATTGATGAGCAAAACACATTTTGTCTCCCCCTGAAACATCAGAGGAATCATGAATGAAAACCAGAATGTTCTCTTTAATTCTACATTCTAGTCTTTTTATTTATTTTGAATAGTGCCAGTGAGCAATACCATGCAAAATATAATGTACAAAGTCTTGAGGCAAACCCTCCATTCTGTTTTAAGTATTGCATAGTCACATGAGGCAAACTTGACTAAGCATCTTGGCACCTTCTCTAGGCAAACGCTTTTGACTTAAACAGTCCTGGTTAAATATTTCTCTACAACCTACTGATTTTTTTGCAGCCCAGAAATTTTTCCAGTACAGCAGTAAGTACATAAAACACTTAATGCTGTAATTTTCTGAATTTAATAGGACGAAACTTCATGCCGCTTTTATTTGTACATCTAGATGGTGGAAGTTTTGTCTATGAGTAATCATTTCTGCAAGCTTATCTACCCCCTTCCTCATGATGATTTCATCCCTTGATAATACTTTCCGAAATATCTAGCCTGGGAACTTAATGTAGTGATTTGTAAATATTAAGGTGGAAATATACACAACTACTTTTTAAATGTCACTTGTTCCAACTAGAAACCATGTATATGCATGTAACACTAACCAGACTGAGTGGAAGAAGCTTAACCAATCCTCCTGTGCAGAATGAACATAATGACATAAGTTTTATGTCCTCAGAAGCACCCTGAAGATTTGAGGTGTTATGTAATCCCATATTACTATTATTATTATTGTTATTATTGACCACGGCTCAAAGCTCGCCTCGCTGTGGGACAGTGGAGCTTATCATTAGCAATCTCAAGGCACAGCAGGGTAAGAAATGTCACTATTTGGAAATGTTTGCATTTCACAAATCTGTTTAGATTTTTTTAATTTAACACGGGACAGAATAATTCTCATTCTGAATGCAACAAGAAAGAAATGATTCTTCTTCATTCAGAATTTAGACACTGCTCCATGGAGGACTGCTGATTAGAAGAAAAAGCATTTCCACTTTCTTGTAAGGAAACCAAAACCCATTTGCAATTTAGTAAATCTGCTTCTCTGGAGATTTCTAGAGGTCACAGAATCGCCCATTTTGGGAACATTTGCGCATATACATAAATGCACACTCTGGCTCTGGATGGACCTAGCTTGTTGAGTTTGGACTGAGTGTGAAGTCCTCATTCTCTGCTGACACTGTAGCAGCTATATCGTGACTGTCCACGTTTCAAGTCATGATATCAAAAGAAGTCGAATTACGCTGCTGTGAAGAAGAAGAAATCTTAGTGGGAAATTTTGGGGAAAGCCAAACTTGAGGAAAAAACCTGAATGCTCAGTAAAGGCAGCTTTAAAGTGACTTCAGGCACAGGAGGACAGAGTGAAAGGGAACTGGTATGTTTCCCATTGCACCCAAAGGGATGGATGCAGACAAGAGCTGCACCTAAATATGTGTCGAGTTGAACAAGACAGAGGACCAAGGGAAGACAAAGTCAGAGAAACCAGATATTAAACATGAATTCTGAAAGAAAAATGGCAACTCTGCAAGTGTTCTGGACAACTAGTAACTTTTAAAACATCCAAATGCAGTTCCCGATAACTGCAAGGGATTGCTGGAACAGTATTTGGAAGGATGGAAGGATGGAAGGATGGATGGATGGATGGATGGATGGATGGATGGATGGATGGATAAATGGATGGATGGATGGATGGATGGATGGATGGATGGATGGATGGATGGATAGGCAGCCTGCCTGAAAATTTGGTCTGTATTTGTAAGTTGCCACTTACGTATTCTGTGCCAAAAGAGATCCTAGATTTTGGTTATCATCCAGCCCCTGAGAAATTTTGCACTTCATGAATATAGTGTGTGGACGGGAGAGAAAAATAGTAATTCAACAGAACCCTGCCGCCTCTCAGTCTTATGTTGAGTGCATTTGATGGCCACTGTCATGGACAAAACTATATTTGGTAAGAAATCACATTGTAAGCAAACCGTATCTTAAGACTACAAAGTGGGAAGGAATTCAAGACAACTTCAAATGTATCACTGTCTAATTAACCAGGTGTATTTGCAAATGACATAACATTGTGCAACAGTAAAATCAAAGTTTTTCAGCTCTGTATTTTCAACAGATAAATGACAGTTGTAAATCTGATACTTATTTTAAAAAGAGGTACAAAAAATAGCAGCAGGGACTAGATGACTTTTAAAAGCAGTTTCAGAGTTTTGACTCACTTTAGCAATGCCCCCATTTTTTTCTTTTTATGATAACCCACGTAAAATATTGCTGAGAAGATCCTCCTCCAGTTGAAACGTGGAAATCTCAAGTCACTGACATACTGAGAGATGTCAATCAAAAGATAATTCAGTCACCTTTTTTATGCTGTATGTTTAGCAAGTCAATGTTCTAGGACAATTACAAGTCCTCTTTGACTCTTCAGTGCAGTAAATCTCTATCTGTCATGACCTGACTGACAGTGACATTAAAAGGACAGGAATTACAGAAAATACCCTGCTTGGACCACAGAAAGGTGAAATGTATTTCATTTCTCACTCAAGTGATGGCTTAGATACCCTCATCAACTTCTCAGTCCTGTTAGGACTATTTTAATGAAAGAAGATGGTAACTAATATTTATAAAAATTTTATTTTAGAGGACCTGTTTACTTTAAATTCATTATTGTGCATGAGCAAAGTAAAACATGAGCCAGCCGTGTGCTCTTGCAGCTAAGAAGGCCAGTGGTACTCTGGGCTGTGTAAGGCCAAGTATTGCCATGGGATCACAGGAGGTGGCCCTGCCCCTCTACTCAGCACTGGTGAGGTGTCACTTGAAGTGGCACGTCCAGCTCTGGGCTCCTCAACACAGGAGAGACATACTGGAGAGTCCAGCAAAGGACCATGATGATGGCAAAGGGACTGGAGAACCTCTCCTAGGAGCAGAGCTTGAGACAGCTGGGGCTGTTTGGTCTGGAAAAGAGAAGGAGACTCAGCAAGATCTCATCAATGTATATAAATTGGAGTTACATAAAAGTGTATAAATTGCACCTCTGAAGGGAGAGTGAAAAGAGGCTGGAGATGGACTTTTCTTGTAGTGCTTACTGTCATAACCAGAGGCACTGGGCACAAACTGAAACACAGAAAGCTCCCTCTGAACATGAGAAATCAGGTTTCTGTTGTGGGGGTCACTGACACTTGCTCAGGGGTTTGTGCAGTCTCCATCCTTGCAGATATTCAGAAGTTATCTGGACATTGTCCTGGGCAAACAGCTCTAAATGAGGGGGCTGGGACCAAACAACCTCCAGAGGTCCCTTCCAATCTCAACCATTCTGTGATTCTGTGAACTCTTATGCATCATTGCCAAGCTAAGCTTAAAAATGACCACTACTCATTTATACCTTGGTACCATTTAGGCCATCCCAGGAAACCACCACTGTTCTAAGGAAAACACAGTCAGAGGCATGCACAACGCTAACAATTCCATGTTAACCTAACTCTCCTACAAACAACTGGAGAGAATGCAGTTATTTCTATTATAGATTTTCTTCCCTACAACTATGTGCATACATATCCATGTATCATACAATTTTACATATAATTTTGTATCTATAATTTTAATAATCTATTTATGTCTCTACCTTTCTAGACAAAAGGGAGATTTTCCTATGCTTACACAGGCCACATATTCTGGTGCAAGGCAGAAAATGGAAAAGAAGCTTTCTAGAGGCTTCATCACACAATATCCTTTAACTAGTGTTACTACAATTACAAATTTTAGGGTACATGAAGAATTTAAACATTCTCCACCCCCCCCAGCACTCACATCTAGAACTAGGTGCACTGTTGGGGAGGATGCTCCTACAGTGCACTCACAGAAATGCAAGTCAAGCTGAAATCCCTTTGAAAATTCAGCCTTTTCTGAAGAAAAAGTTGATAGTTATTGACAAAATGTTGTACTCTGCCTTGTTACTATTCATGATTAAGGAAAGTAAATATTGTCTGAGGCCTAATGAGAATTCCAATGCAATAAAGTCAAGTGTGAAAGGTGCAATCAATAAGTGATGATGCAACAGTATTCATTTGTAGTTTTGTTATTGTTTAGTTCATGCTATTTGCTGATGCTTGAAAATGAAGTGTTAAGAAATTAGTGCTACAAGGATTAACATTCAGATTTTATTTCTGATATTGTTATGTTTCTACAGTCATTACACTCTGAACACTAATTAGCATGTGCTTTCTTTTCCCACTAGTTAAGGACTGCAAACCAAAGAATTATAGAACACAAATACTATGGAAACGAACATCAGTATTTTCCATGAACAGCCACAGATTAAACCCCATGATGTCCATGGTTAATTTTACAATGCAGGAGTAAGTGCTGCAATAAAGTACTGTATTTTCCTCACTTTTTGTGTTAGAAACTATGCTTCAAAGTATATCGAGTTTATGATGGGAGTGTATTTCCAAATGCGTAACAGATCTCAGAGCCCAAGTTGGAATGTTTATGTCCTACATATGTCAGAGGTATCCAACATGGGCTCAGTTGTGGATTTACAAGTGTTGAGTACCAGGAAGCATACTGCCCCAGGAAACAGTCAAGGACTGAGTTACCCAGTTTCTGCAAGGAAACCAATCTCTTCCAGTCATTCATCAGACTGATTAATTCCTCTCTGTTGGGCTCAGCTGGATTGGCAGGCACATAGACACTGGTCTCTGCCACCATGCCATGGCATGGGAGGCTGGTACCTTGCATCAGAAATTGGAGGGATGATTTTCTCTCCTTCCTGCAGGCACATTGTACAAGTGACAATTTGTGCTGGCCACCTAATGCAGCCTGAAGATCTTGAAAATATGTTTGAATATTCTTTGCAACTCTGTATTTTCTGAAGAAGCCATGTAAAAATTTGGCTGTGAGAACTTCAGTCGATTTTCACTGAGTACATTTACAACTAACATCCTTATGTTTCTGAATATTCTGCTTTATTAATTGCTCTGGCACTTTAGCTTATAGAGCAAGATTAGGACATGGATTGAAAACAAGGGCTGGTTCTGTCCTAAAATATTTGGTTACATGTCTGTGTTAAGGTGTCATTTATTTTGAAGTCAGCTAGGAGTATCTGGCATACATTCTATCCAATGTGAAACTACAAGCCAAAGCAGATGCCTCCCAAAACTCTTGTTCATTGTGTATGGTAAAGACCCCATGCATTTCACAAGGCAGCTCTACAGTTCTTCACACATTGCTAAAAGTAATTCCTCTGAAGCTTTATTTATGTCTCTTGTAATGTAACAACTGTACAAATTCACTAAGTAAATAGATCATGTAGCTGAAGTTAACTTGTATTTAAAGAATATAACCCATCCTGACCAAGAAGATTGTCTAATCCATGAACAATTTTTCTTACAAATAGTTTCAACGGAAGTAGGTAAAAATTAGCTGTAACACTGGAGAATGACATATCATATCTTTTTTACATCACGGTTCTTGCTATCAAAATGCATTTTTTGCAGAGCCATGGAAATTACTCTTTCAGTCATGTGAGATCTCTTGACCTATTGCAAATAAGGTGACATTTAACTTTGGCAACTTATTTATATATGTGTATTTAGAAACAGCTAAGTAAAAAACCTAGTTATACAGGAACACAGTATAAAACGGCCCAAACATGTCCACAGTCAAAGTAAAGATAATTATGGGAAATAAAATATGATGTTTCAGCTCCCTAGGAAAATCTAAAAATATAAGAAACCCTATCATGTTAACCAGTAAGAACTGTTCTTTCACTTAAGGGATAGTTGGGCAATTATTCAAACCTGGGCAAGACTGGATTGTCAAGTGAAATAATAATTCAGAGTTCCAGAGGATAATGATAGATCTCAAGCCCATTAGCAGTGGCCCTTATTATAATACTGGCCAAGGTTCCCCAAGAAAGAGAGAGAATATTTAAATGAAACTTGTAGGGAACTAGTTTGAACTTGTATATTTGAACAGCTTAGTACTGTCTCCTAGTTTCCATTCATTACTGGGGAGAAAGGTATCTATCATGGAAGACTGTGAAATCAGTCAGGCTTTCGAGACTGAAATCCCTGAGGGCAGAAACTAAAATATAAAATAATTAGAAAATCAAGCCACATTGAAACTCACGGAGTTTATATTAAGAATCTTATTCTAGTCAGATTTTAAGGTCTGGTTCAGCACCCAGTTGTCTCCCTTTTCCTGATTGTTTCTCTCTCATTCAAAACAAGCAAATCCAACATATATCTTCTCTGACTTCAGATGTGTCCTGAAGAACGATAGCTTTAGAACTAAGGGCTTTTCAGACTGGAAACAGAGGAAGGGATTACTTTATCTCTATAAAATAGGTCCTGCTTATGGGACATTTGTATATGCATGCTTCATTCTGTTCTGTTTGTTTGCTTTTAACCACTATGGGAATAACTCAATAGCTGGTGGTCACAGAGAAGCTCCCTAATCCCTGGAAAAACAGTTGTCTAACCTGCAGTTTATGAGGCACAGTACAGCTAATGTGTCAGCAGTTGCCATGGATAAGAAATACTGCTTGTTTTAATATTCTCCTTACAATCCTTCTCCTAGGTACAGGAGTTTCCAAACACAGGAGCAGATCTAGGTCTGGCATGCCTGGCACCCTCCAGTGAGGAACTCTGCTCTGCACCTTAATGAACATCTCCTGGGCTGACTGGTCTCTGGGGTGCTTGGACCATTAGGCCAGACCAGGGTTTACAGCAGGTTAAGCAAGAAGGCTGACTAAGAATTTGTAAATCAAATATTAAAGACTGATTAAATATTTTACGATCTTTTTACTTAGGCTTTGATTTGGAGTTTACTTCATCTGCTAGCCAGAGATCTGCTGAAGATTAATTGATGGAGGAAGAGTAAATAACAGCTCATACTGCTGGCCCTAAGTATGCGAGGCATTTAGGAGTATTCCTAACCTCGAGTCTGCAGTCACTGACGTGCTCATTTGTCTCACTAGGTTAGTGTCACTAGGGCTCAGATATGTGATCAAATTACTGCCGTGAAAGTGGTTTAAGCTTATGTGTTTTCCCTTGTATTGTATATTTGCACGTCTCCAGTGACACCAAGTAATCCTTTAAATTGCGTTAATTTGATCATGCATCTGAGTACCCAGTGCAGCAAATTGGGATAGGTGACTATGGAAAGTGGAGATGATGCCTCTTACAAGACAAATAGCTCCTATGGAGGAGAGAGACGTCCAGCAGAACTCCGTCAACCAGGATTAGAGCATAAATCTCTCCCCTTTCCCCTTCTACAAAATCAATGGGTTGTAACTTACAAACGTGACCTGAGAAATTGCTTTTGTGAACTTTGGGCTTTTTGCTTGTTTTTTAAAAGGAAAGAATTAACAATACTCTTATAATTGTTGGTTAATTTTTGGCTACTCAACTGGGGCAGTGTAATTTAAAGCCTGTCTAGAGAGAGCTTAAAGAAAAATTCTGAAGCTCATCATCCAGCAAGAGCTCTCATCATATTTGAGGTTTGGAGTTGAAAACTTAAAAGCAATCCAAATATCTAGTTTTACAAAAGTACTGCTGAGATAGTATCTGAGCTCCTTTCCAAGAGAACTTTGGTAAGGGTTTACACATACCAAAGTACAATTTATG
Source organism: Zosterops lateralis (assembly GCF_965231275.1). NCBI lineage: Eukaryota > Metazoa > Chordata > Aves > Passeriformes > Zosteropidae > Zosterops > Zosterops lateralis. The sequence goes on along the minus strand of NC_139764.1, from coordinate 106,535,425 downwards.
TAAAGAGCAGGAAGAGTTATTGCACTAATCATTTTTAATAGAGATTCCTTGTCTTTAATTCAGAGCTACACAACAGAACTTAATAGCTTGTGCCAAATAAATAATTTACACATGGATTGTGTCTGAATACAAATGCATACATAAAATATCACAGACTTAATGAAGGTGCTGTTTTTTTACAAAATCAATTTAATTGATTTTGCTGATAGGTCTGCATTAATATTTTCGTAAACTCCATTTTGCTTTACCTCTACATGTGGCCCAGATGTGATTTGTAAAGGGATGAAGGGAAAACTCTGCAAATGCAATTAGAAACTCGGCACACAGAGCGTTGGTAGTTTTGAAGTGTCTGGGGTAAGACACTTGGAAATAACACTCCAGTGTGACCCGGTACAGGGGCTCATTTACAAAGTACTCCTCAGAAAAGGTCAACCTCTCAGAACACTCATGACTATTCAATCATGTGTTTTGCAGCATTTTAGCCCAATGAAGAGTTTTCCCCTTAAAGCTGAACATGTTGGGTTGTTTAGCTGCAGTCAGCTTTGACTTGTGTTTGGCCTGAGCTCCTACCAGAGCGGGGAGAAGACAAGGGCTGAGGAAGGTGGTCACTGTTGTGGAGGACGCACAACTGCAGCCAGGAGAACAGTGGTCGAATGGAAACACGGGGTGTATTCACAGGGAGAGGCATGGGATGATGGCTGCTTTACCCTTGGGAACACCGGCTTATCTGATGGGACTGAAAGCTGCTTTTCACTACTTTTCGCCCACAGCTTGTCGTACTTCCTGTTAGCGCGTTGTCTTTTGCCGTCAGTAACTCACAAAAACGCTGCACTTTAGAGAAGTGCGTGGGCAGCCGCTGTAGCTGGCGGCCCCACCGAGAGCGGCGGGGACACAGAGGGTCAGCCACAGCCCGCCCTTGCTGCGCGCCCGAGGAGGCTGAGCCGGCCTGCCTTACCTTTGGGGTGCCAGGGGTCCGTGAACTCGTACTTCCCCACGCCGATTGTCCGCAGCATCTGCACCCCGTTGGTGTTGTCCGGGCCGCCCGCCGCGGCCGCGTTGGGGGGCAGCGGGGCAGGAGCCGCCTGCCCGTTGGTGGCGGGCGCGCTGCTGGGCAGGGCGGCCGAGGGCAGCGCCGGCGGCGGCGGAGGCAGCATGGGGCAGGCCAGGTGGCCATTGCCCACCGCCCCGGGGCCCGGGTGGGCCACTGGGCCCACGCCGCTCATGGAGGACATGCTGAGGGGCTGGCTGTTGGTGTACAAGGGCTGGCTCTGGAGGTTGACCACCATGTTGCTGAGGGGCTGGGAGGGCTGCGGCTGGAGCTGGTAGTGGCCCGGCATCAGCGGGAGCTGGGGGGTGACATGTGGCGGGAGGGAAGGTGTGACGCCGATGACGGGGGCCTGGACGTTGGCGGCCGGGCTGAAGGTTGGTGGCTGCGTCATCCCGTAGGAGTGCGTGATGAGGGCGGGCTGGCTGCCCGCTGCCACTGTGGTGACCCAGGGTGCTGCACCTGCGGCAGGAAGGAAGGGCGGCAATGGCGGTGGGCTCGGCATGGGGAGAACAGACATCAACACCCGCATCCTTCCCCTCCCGCACCTGCGGACGACTCTGACACACCCCACTGCACAACACCTAAAGCAGTTCAGGATCTGGAGCTGTTCCCTAGCTGTAAGTGCATAAAATTACTGCAGCGATGTGAGCACAATTGTTAAAATACTCATCAGGTGACATGCGGCATGTTTGCGGTTTTATGTATTTTGCACTTTATGCAGCTTTAGCACACGCTTCCAAGAAAATTAACCTCTTTCCCCACTGTGCTTTCACGGCTCCCTGACAAACACTCTGTGTGTATAATAATGGTCTCCAGCCACTACAAAGACATTGTAATTAGGCGTCTGGCATAGCAGCACAATGTATGATATGTGTCTGGAAGCTGGAAATCATTTCAGGTAGTTCTGGACATAAAAGAAGTCTTAAAGTATTACCAAGTGCATTTCCCTCTAGTGAAGGCAGAGAAGGACGAAAAAAAACCCCACACTAATGAACTTGCAGCATCTTAATACATTCATATCAGCCCCAGCACAGAAGAAACTTGAGGGGTCTTTAGACAGTGAGGGAAAACCCTTGCTAAAGAATAAAGCAAGGGCTCACAACGAAGTTTAATTGACAGAGGTAAATGGAGATAGTGTATTGAATTTGCTTTGAACGATTTTCCCTGGCAGAATTACAAATAAGATTAGAGACATACCTGGGTTTTCATTCTCCCTCATCTGTTTAGATGGAGGCTCATCAGTGTCCCAGGGCGTGGACTGATTGATGGGTGTCTGTCCCCACCTGACACTTGTTGCAAGTCCTTGAGGCTGATTTTCAGTCTTGGAAATGCAAGGTGTCTGCCAGAGAGAAAGAAAAATACAGAATAAAAATGTTTTGACTGTTGGGATTAATTATGGCTCCTCATAACTAGTGGCTTGGTTGTTGATTACAGTCCAAGAGGATATCATAAGATCTTTCAACATCATTCATTTGGGGGTTGGACTACATGATCACCAGAAGTCCCTGCCAACCCTAACAGTTCTGTGATTCTGTAACTGTCCTCCAGGCTTGCATGAGATGTCTGTATGGAAATACAATATATTTGAAAAAAATGCTTCTGGAAATTTAATGTATCCACCTTAAAAAAAAATAAAAATCCACAACAAACTAGTATTTTCAGAAATAAGTCACTTCATTTGCCATAAAAATAAAAAAAACCCCAACAAACAACAACCCAGATATGGTAATATCTACTCAGTAGCAGCTACACAGAATGGAACAATCTTCTGTTTGCTCAATTTCTTCCAAAAATAGTGAGTTTTGTTTAGCAGGAGGCAGAACAAGAGAGACTTACTTACCACCGTAGGACAAATTACTGCAGAACAGTAAAGAGAAGTCTTTGTATTTACTGTCTGTCAACCCTTGAAATTGAATGCCAATATAAAAAAGCAGCATAACATCACTGGCTGCTAAAGTGGGTATGTTGGCAGGTCTTCAGAGAGGTTAAAATAACTGTAAAGTAGAGGAAGGATTTGGGCTGAATAATCATCAAAGCAGACATGATCTGAAAGAGATGGCCTGGTGAAGAAACTATCACATGGATTTAAATGCTACACCAGACCTCTGCTGCAATTTTAGGGGACCTTCCCAAACAATCATGCCTTTGCTGAGAAAAGGTTTGTAGAAAACAAGGGTGCTCCAACAGGTCTGATTTATTTAGGTCTGCTGTGTATTTCATTGTTGGAAGATTAAAAGTTTTTTGTTTTGTTTTATTTTTACTGGTGTCAGAACCTCTAAGGCAAGCAAGCACCAGCTGCCTCTTGCTGAGTGAGTATTGAAGAGTGAAGCCATAAAGAACAGGAGACCAGTCTGAGCGATTGCTTGTTTGCCTCACATCTGGGAAGTAATTTAGCTCAGAGATGGGGGTACAGCAGCTCCATAAATGCCCTGGGTCACACTGTACCAATGAAATCCCTGTCAACACCAGCAGCCTGTTCACCCATCACGAGTACCTCAATCAGCCCATGAAGGGAAGTCATTAGCAAATCCATTTATGCCCTTTGCAAATTCACACACACCTTCCCCAAGCCAATCACTCATTTCTCCTGTCTTAAATTCACTGGAGGCGCCTGCTTCTTCTTCCCCACTAGCACCTGCCCTGCTCCAATATTCCCCCCTTCACCCAAGAGCCTCTGACATCTCCTGGCATCCACTCCCTTTTCTACCTGAGCTTTATCCCCACTGGGCTCCTGGGGTCAGGAGTTGTGTGTGCAGACCCTGGTATAGGTTTTGCTGTGCTGTTCTCTTTGCTTCCAGAAGCCACCCCACTAGAAACGCTGTACTTTGTTAATGCAGATGTTCACAGGGAAATGTGATTATTAATATATTTTCTCCTATGATTTTTATTTTTCAAAACTCATCAATTTATTCTTTTCCACACTTTGGGGGTTGTGTTAGTTGGGTTTCTTAATGTAATTTCTCTGGATTTTTTCCTATTCTTTTTGCACCAAGGACAGTGAAATTCTGGTTTTACTTCTTTTACTTCACATTTACTTCTGTCCCCACCATTTTGACTACCCCTGTAACTTCTGCAATTGAAATAAAAATGAGTCAGAAAAGACATAAAGAGAGGATGTGCAGACAGTCAAGAGCTTTAAGAGCTCTGGTCTATTCATGGTGAAGAAAGGGCAGGAGGGGAAGAAATAAGTCTTGAGTTTTGAAATGCTTTCTATTTATAAATTGTCCTGAGAAAATGATTAATCTGAATACCTTTAGCGTTTACAGTGTACAAAGTCTTTGACACAGGAGGATATAACAATGCTGGTGGTTTACCAGTTCATGTTAGCAGTATCCCTTTGGATCCAGCTGAACTGTTTAACAGCAGCCAAAGCACTCTGCAGCAGGAAAAAAACCAAAAACAACCCACCAGCATTCTCTGCCTATGTATCAGCTAAAATACTTCCCCCAGAAACACCAATATTTATTCTGAAGAATATTTATTCTTAAAAGAGAAAGTAAATGCAATACAGAGAAATGGGCATTTTTAGGAACCAAAAAGGAGAATTTATGACTCAAATCAAGCTCTGTGTGTTTCACATGTGGCATCTGTTTGTTGCATTTCTTTATTGTAAGGACTGGCTCTTACCAGAGGATTTGAAATACACACTGATCATTATTATGAGGCATCGTCAAAACAGGCAGCATCTTGTTTAACTTTGTTACATTCCCAAGTTGCCTTAAAACAGTGTTGATCTAAATAAGAAAAAAAAAAAATCCTCTATCTTAAATAATACAGAATGAGACATATGCTACAATTTAAAAGAATCCATGTTTTTTCCAGATTGGGTAAAGAAGGGAGTATGTGACACAGCTCTCCTAAATCCTACAAAAACCCAGTTGCTTGTTTTGCAACTTGTTTTCCAAGAAACCTAGAGCACCATACCAGACACATGTAAAAGTGGTGGAGTCTGCAGCCAAATCTAGATCTAAATTCCATACTTTGAGCATTAAAAAAGAGGAAGGAGGTTATCAAGTTTGCTATCAATAAACACTTCTTCACTTTCACTAAATGTAGATTTTGTTTCGCTAAAGATGCTCACAAACCCTGCTTCTTAGAGGCTCAGTGGATTTAAACACACTAATCCAGTAGGTTGCTTTCAAACTGAAACTCCTGAACTTGTGTTTGTTTGATCAGAAAGTGCCAGACATCAGTCGGTATGAAATCACAACACACGTCCATGAAACACAGGCAGTAATGGTGGTGGAAACAGAGAAACGGCTTACTAAACTTTGTTTTAAAATGCATACATACTTCTGGCCTCTGATCTAATTTCTGCTTTATTTTTCTTAATACATGAAGAGTAACATTGCAAGTGTTACATGTCTCTGATCTGATTGCAGCAATTACCCATTTGCGTCTCAGGAAAGCGAAATTATTTCCAGCCTTATCAAACAAAGGAACTTTCTGTCCATTCGCTCAGGCCCACGACAGCGCTCTATTTGATGCTTTTAATGTACAACACAAATGACCAAAAAATGGCCTGTATTATGCTAGTTGTGCAGGGGGAAGAGCTGTGTTCCATTAGTGATCCACAGACTTCACAGAAACTAATTGTACTATGTTACACTTTTATCTTCAGCTTTCATGTCAGGTGCTTGTTTGAATTAAACATGGAACACATGAAAAAAGGAAATGCATTACAAAATCTGCTGGGTATACCTCTCTGCCAAAAGTCTATTTACATGAAAAGACCAAAAGGTTTCTAAAAGGTCTGTTAAAGCCTGGCTAGTCAACAGCAGCATTGGCTAGTTAATTGCCTGAAATTCCTGGCAGACTACAAAGACTACTTAAAGAATCATCAGCATCTTTCTAGCACCTGTAAAATGTTCAATTTGTGCTCTTTGTCATGGATAGAGTACCCCAAAATGAAATCTCAGGATTTTTTTCCCTCTTTAGTTTGAAGCCACTATTAAGAACCAATAAAAACGTTCAGCTGAAGTCTGCATTTCACCACCTGCCACTTTGAACTCCAGAAAGGAGCAGTCTCCCAGTTTTAAGGACATTAACCGCAATACAGATGTACAGGCAGAAGAGAGCAAGACAGAACAATTCTGGAATTACATGAGACTAACACAGACAAGTTGCCAGACTGTCAATTTTTTTGTAGCTCAAGCAGTCATAAACCATGGCCCATAGGCAACAGTAATTGTTGTACAGCTGGTTCACTGAACCTTATTATATTAAAACATTAAAACCTTCAGATTCATGGGGCTTTTCAGAATATCCACAAGAAAGTTCATGAGTTCACAGCCATCAGTTGGTGCTAAAGATTGAGAATTAGTGATTTGGTCTATACACCATCATGGCTATATATGGCTACTCTTAGGTGTTGAAGAGGCATAGCTACAACTAAGCCTGACTTTAAGTCCTAAGCTTTACAAATCTATAATGAAATAACCTTTTTTACATCAATGGAAACATAAAACCTATTGTACTACTAATAGCATCAAAGAGAATGATAGTAGACTTAAAAAACCCAACATAACAACCACAAAAATTCGTCAACAAAAATTCCAATACAATCTTCCCCAGGCTCAACATCACCAAGCACCTCCTGGAAGGTCCTTATAAACACATTTGAGCAACTTCCCCAGAGCTTGTGGAACCTCTGACATTCATCCTGCTATGGCTCAGAGTGCTAAGACCTATTCTAACAGTTTCATGAGCAAAAAAAACCTAATCTGGAAAGAGGGATGCTATTTGTGATTCACAGCAATCAAAATTGTTTTACTATGGCCTTCATTTAAAGTGATGGATGAGAAGTAGCGAATCTCTGTTCCAATTTGCCAAAAGAGATTGGGAATGGCAGCTTAATACCAAGATAATGTATCCAATATGCAACCCAGTCTATTTTCTCTTCCCATTGAAAATAAAAAGGTTAAAATGCATGCATGCACAGAGGCAAACATTCTCTCCCACACACTCAGGTTTTATGGTCTGTCATGGGTAAAAGCAACTTCAGTTTAATGAGGGAATTCCATTTAAAGCTGTTCTTTATGCCTTTAACTGATAATGACTGGTGGCCCTGGTTGGGTTTAAAGTCTGAATGTGTCTGATGTCTAAAAGTGGTCTCTGCACCCAAGAGTTTATGGTCTAATTTTTGGTTTATGGTCACAGTGTTAAATATTGCATGAAACAGGTATTATTTGTAGGCATGCATGTAAAAACTGAAGCACACAGGGATAAATCTTCATCTGGAGTAAATTCCTATACGGCGCTGGACAGGACCCAAGTATATTGCTGAGTTTAGTCCACAGCCAAAGTAGCTCTTAAGGATGGAAGAAGAGCTTTTAGAGATGCAGTGATGACAGCAGTATCTCCCTAGCACTGGCTGCGTGGCTGGGCTACAGAAATTAAACTGGTTTTTTTAAGAGATGAATGTACTCTAACATATTAAAAACCTAAGAGATATTGACAGGCCAGCGTGCAAGAGGAACAGAAAGAACAGTCCTGCAGTAAAACCTCATTCAAGGACTTGCTCATGGGTGGAGAGAAGAACTCATCTACCTTACAGTTCCCATCACCAGGCAATTCTGCGATGACACAGCGTTGTTTTTCTCTTCCCAAAACTAATGTGGGAGCAGCAAGAAAGAGAGTTATACAGTTAACTCATAGGAAAAATGTTACTACCCTGCATAAAAGACAAAAGAAGTCTAAGTTCCTTCTTGAGCAGACAGTAATTCAGTACATAAACTCCTTGAACACCATCCAGCGAGGAGACACCAGTCAGAGTGAGCTCTGGAGCACCTATGGCACAGCCTGCAGAGACACATGACTCAGCAGTGGGGTAAAGTCTGCACCCATTCTTGCTTTGCAGAGGATTTAAAAACACTCCCCACCTCGAGGTTAATGACACAGCCTTGGAGAAACCCATGAGTGCAGTGGGCCCACATCATGTGATGGATGCACTCCACCCCTTAATCAGACTGCGGTAGCTCAGTACAGGCTGCAAAGGAAGTAAAGGTCTGATCCGTGTCCAGGCCAAGAACTTCTCTAGTTTCAACCTGTTCTCTGAAAAACCATGATGGAAACAGTGACACAGTGAGCATCAATGCACATGAGCTTGGAACACTGATCATGCGATTAACACATGAATAGCTGGTGGCTTTTGCAAGACTCAATAATCAAGGAGCAAAGAAATTTGGGTATAAGGAGACTCATGCATGCCTTTTCCATCACATGCAATTGAACTATAACCCAACCACTTTATTCCATAAATATGACAGCCTAAATCAGCCTTCTTGAGCTCTTTTGGGCAGGCAGCCTGGTTGCATGGCGGTGATCTTTCCTTGAGCTGGGACAACTCTCAAGAAGGCTCCTTGAGACAGCAGGACCTTTAACGAATGGCAGATCTGTCAGGAACCTAAATTAATACTAATGAAACATTACTAATTCATGTAGCTACTCAATATTAATTATTATCAACTTATTATAGATAATTCCATTAGATATAACCCCTTGTCCAAGTCTGAAACTATGATTGGACCTATCTGTACCAAGGCTCCAATAAGGAGTTTAGAAAGCAGCGGGTCCACTCTGAACCTTGTGACTCAACAGACTGCTCTTTCTCACTCTTTGTATTTCTTTCATTAGATATAGAGCTTTGTCTGAGACTCAGACTGGACCTGGCTGCACCTAAGTTCCACCACTCTGTACCTCATGACTGATCAGGAGAGTCCTCCTTACCATTTTGCATCTCCAGTCTCTGTGCAAAACATTCTAACTTGATTCTAACTCAGTTTGCATTTGTGTGCTTCTTCCACGCAGTAATTAATAAGGTGAACCTCCCCATCAAACTTATTTAACCTTTGTAAACCACTGTTAAACTTGGTTAAATTCCACTGAACTTACTGAACTCATGAAGCATATTGCTGCTTCTCTCTTGAGTGAGGTGCATTTCACCCATCTGCAGGAGTTCCAGACCAGCACAGCATCAGTACCTTTACCCAGCCTTGATCCTGGCTCCATGTAGAGCAGAGCTTCTCACCACTCACTTTGTGAGCTGATAAGAAGGCACAAGTATGAGCATGTCCAGCTTCTTCCCACCACCAAAATCAAGCCCAACTTTCCTGGACTGAGCCTTGGCTACTCTCATAAATAAGACAGCCCAAATTCCCAAGCTTTGACAATGCAATGGACGATAACTCCGTACTGGGAAAGGGTCAACTGCTTCTGTCTCATTAACATCTTCTATGGCTCACCATCCACATCAGCTGCACGTTCATGAAGAAAAGAAAAGGAATGAGATTATGGAAAAGAAGAAAGATGGAATAGAAAAGGGTTGTGAACTGACCACAGGTGGTATCTATCTCTTTCTGGTGGCTGACTGCCCAGTATAACCGGCCCTCTCACACCAGTGCTCCAGTCATTAGCTAGGAATGAATGCAGGACCATGAAATGACAAGAAGTGCTTCATAAATGCTACTTTGTATTCTGTCTTGGCAAATTGCACCAGCAGAGGCTCAGGTACTCACCCAGCTGCCTTCGTTTCTCAGCGAGAACATCAGGGAACGGAGCTGAGGTATCGAACCAAGGTCCCGGCTGCGACACTTGCTGCTCCAGGACACCAGGGACATCAGCGCACGACACTGGGTTCGAGCACAGAAGCCCCACTTTAGCCTGAGCAGAACCTCCTCTGCTAACACGGTCTGCATGCAGATCAACCCCAAATCAGAGCAAAGCTACCAACCAAAATCATCTCACGACGCAGGAGAAAACGCGCGGCATCGGGAACAACGTGGCAGCTACAGAGAACATGCACTGCGCAACGCGAGAGGGCTCAGAGATCCTGCAGGCATCCCATGGCACGGGCAGACAAATCCAGTACATTGTAAGTGCTTTTTGTCAGAGGGCTTAAGGAAATAGGGGCAGCAATGGAGTAAGTGTTTGTCAGTCCAGAATCTCAAGGATGCACAAAGGATGTTGCCCTTATGTACTGGCAAAGCTACTGAAGAACAACCTAAAAGGCAGACTTCTTGAAAACTGAACATTTATCTTGAATGCAAAAACTGGCCTTGCTAGGTTTAGCAGTCACTCCATATGGCATTTTCATGCCAAATTTCCCATGGAATTATCTTAATTATCCAAACAGGACCCCAAATTTCATTCTGGATGAGGGCCTGAAGCATTAGAAAGAGAGGAATACTTAGGAAGTAAAATGCTCCAATTCCAGTATTAAGTTACTCCTAGAGAAGTTCCTTTTTTTTGTATTGGATGCCGACATTTTACATTCAAGCCCTCTGAACTCAGTATTTCAATTGTAGTACACAGTCCGTGGCAGGAAAGTGCATGTTCTCTGCCTACACAGCAGGCACATAAAAAGAAAGGAGAAAAAAAAAAGAAAACCGATATAAGCCTGTGAGTGTTGAACAGTGCTGCATGATATTAGTGATTTATTAACTTGGCTTGATCAATAAGGCTATCATCAAGGGCACATTTAGTTTGCACATATATTTCACTTTCTAACAAGCACTTTTGTGTGCTCACTTTAGTTTCCATAATCTGATCCAGGTCTCAGGAAGCTTTCTTTAAGGGAGAACAGAGAATTCTTTTTCTAAAAAAAGGATCAAAGTATTCTCAGTCAACTCTCAAACAAAAGGACAGACAGCACTGTAAAAACAGCATGCTTACCTTTCACAGCAAAAAGAAAAATAAGCCTATAGGTCCAGATTTATCCCTGACTTAAGTTCATCAACATCAATTGAGCTATTAAATTGTGATTGAATTTGGATCACAATTAAAAAAATTCAACTTTCTTTGAGTGTCTTCCATCACTAACATGCTAATTTAATGCATAATTTAAACTCTGCTATCCTTTAATTAAGCGTTTGTAAATAATTTAAAAAGAACTAAAAATCCTTTTGCACTTATAAAGCTGACCCCCTCCCATTTCTTCTACTGCAAAACAAAAAAACTTTTCAATCAAGAATTTATTTTTCATATCTGAAAGTAAAAGCCATAAAGACGGGAAACTGATTTACAAGATAAAACAATTAGCTCTGGGATATGTACATTAAGACTAATAAATTTCACATCATATTTTAAGGAGTGGAGGAGGAATCCCAGACATATTAGACTTTATAAAATTCTATTGAAATGTTCAATTAAGAGCATCTTATAAAGGTAGGTTATGCAGTCACTAAAATTAAGATGTGAAAAACAGCATTAGAGTGCTATTTCTCCCAGAGACTATACCCTTCAATAATCCATCCCTTTTTCTACATCCAAGATAATATTTAAAATCTGGGTATTCCTGTAATTGCTCTGGTCTTGTTAAAATTTTTGGTTGTGTAGGAGAAACACAAATGTACTACACAGTGAAAAATACTACAATAATATACTGCATTCCCTTTCAACCCAAAATCACAGATCTCAGTGATTTTTATTAAAACCTTTTTTTTTTCCTCTGCTATTAAAACCTTTTCCTCTCTGCACAGAGAAGAAAACGCCTTTTAAGATTCAAACAAGTTTGTGCAAAACCAGCTCAAACCCATCAATCTCCCAGTTGGTTCCTAAAAGAAGGTAAACATTCCCCAAGCTGTTCTGACCAGACGTGACTGGCAGATGCTTTTTGGGAATGAGATCTCAAGATACAGCCCTGATTCCATTCAGATTCAGAGCTTTAATAACACAAGAAGTTCAGTGCAGGATCAGGCTGTGAGGCAGTAATTTAATTTCATTTACAATAGAGTGCTAATATGAGGTTTTGCTGGAAACAAACCCATTGTTTTCTCCAATTTTTCTGCACTGTAGGTTTTACATCAAAGCAGTCCTGCTCATTTTGTTTCCATATCTCCATGCTACCAGTAGGAAGCTGCCCAGTTCTCCTATTTTCTTTCAGCAGAATGGATTCGTGGACTAGCGTGACTGCCTCAGGTGCCTCAACCACCATCCTTCTAAAAGATTTATGGCAAACACATTGCATCCCAAGATATAAATCTACCAAATGGCTATTAGACATACTTTGCTGTCCACAGCCACATGATTTAAAGCAAAACTGATAATGGTATAGCTCGGTCTAGAGTTACTGGTACACCTGTCAGAATTGTGCTACATCACTGCACATTTTATCCAGACACCTCATTCTCATTTTGGATGTGAACTGGATAATCCCTTAGTATTGCTCTGTTCACAGCAACTTGTGATGCTAAACAGTCCTTTGTCATCGAAGGATAAATGGGTACCACCAAGATTAAGCTCTGCTTACATTTCCTTCATTGATTTACACTCCTTCACTTTTTATTCTTTTAAGGTTAAATTCTTCTAGGCATCCAGTTCAAGCCATTGGACTAATTAAGAAGAGGAAATCCAGCAAGGATGTGAGTTTGGCCAAAGACTTTTCTGTCGCCCTGATTTTTTCAGCCTTCTGATGTTTACATTTTGTACTGGAGTTTTCTCATGCATTGTAACATAAACAAAGAATGATATTTAGAAAATTGTGCATTCCTTCCTGGGGGAAGGACAAATTGATGGATTTCTGGTTTGACCACTGAGGTCAGAGAGGTGTCAACCTCATCCCCCAATCCCTGATCAAACTCCAAAACCTATACAAGTCAAAATCCCAAATAAACTTCCTTCTTTCTCGTTCTCACAACCGGACAATGTAAATGTGGTTTTTTTTGTGGCCATCTGGCGACACTTTTCCATTTTTGAAAATCCCCTGATATGTATCTTTTAAAGAAAATACATAAAATTACAAAAAGCATAAAACTTCACACTCACTTTGCTCCCGGGAAATTAACACAAAATAAACCACCTCTAAAAATAATCTCCCACTCAAGAAATGTCAAGGTGACAGGGAGAGAAAGAGGGGTTATTGTGAGCACTAAATAACACAGGTTGGTTCTATAAGCCATGAAGGGAAGGACAAACTAAAATTAAATGACCTTTGGTAGGGATACCTCACCTACAACAGCAAGCCGTTATCTGATCTTCCTAATCCTCCTCCTCCACTGTTGCAGGTCATGGTCCATCAGAAGCTGCTATTCCTGCTAGGATGGGTGCAGGGCAGACAGTGCCCTTGGATTCCCCCCGGATGAACTGCCAGGGAGGCCAGCCTGGGGTCGTTGCAGGTAATACCCCTTAAGAGGAGGCATGTCCCCTGCTGAACTTGCTGTGCTGTGGCTTTCAGAAGAGCAAGGGGAGTTCGGGGAGTTCTAGCTGGTCTTGTACAACCAATGCCTCCAGAATACAAACTGAGCCTTGGTTTGTTGTAATAAAGCTTCAGTTAGAACACAAATATATAAATATCTAACAGTGCAGACAGAAATGGCCAACTTTGGTCACATCTATTGATCAGAGTGAGAGAAGAAGCAAAATGGGACCACATATCCACTCTGAAAAAATCCCAAGAGGCATGCATTCCACACAACAGGTGGAGAACAAAATAATCTTTGCTGTGAATCCAGAATCTCCTTTCCACCCATAGCAGTTTTTGGAGTGACTGTTAGCTTCAGACAAGTACTGACTGTACCAGATAAAAACATCCAGATGTTATTAGAATGAAGCACAGAGCCATATCTTGCTTTTTATGTTTAGTGATGATTCTGTGCCAAATTCAAACATAAATCACATGTTGAGCTTCTTAAAATCACTGAGTTAGCAAAAAAGTTAAGTCATTAAGCAAAACCTTTCACCAAGCATGCTTACCTCAGAAAGGGTCACAGAATGTGACATTGAGATGCTTTGAGAAGAGATGTAAAGTTGGACTGAATAATAACTGTATGTCCCTTCCCACTGAATTACTTCTATTCTATTCTATTAACAAAAAGATAAGCTTATATATACAGATGTATCTGTATCTCTTTCCCCTTCTACTACTGAGCTGTGGGCACTATAAAAAGGTTCATTTTCTTTTTCTACAAGTAGTCCAATCTTCATATACTGAGGAAGAAGAACAAGAGGTAAAAGCTAACAGACTCACTGAGGGACTGCTTTCCTTATGCTGCATTTGATTAATTATATGATTTATTTTCAATGACTGGCTCAATCAATCCTGATCAAATTAACAAAGACAATGATCAGAAATACCAGACTAAAACACAATACAAATTATTTGGTTCCAGGGGATCCAATCAAAGGAAACAGGATTAAATTAACCAGTGATCGGATTAAGGAGAAGTTGCTGTATAAAGTCAGAAATGTATTAGTACTTCGGGGCATTTGCTGTGTCTGTAGGTTGCCATTTCCCTCTCTTCCTAGAGTTCTCAACACACTTTAAACAAAATTAAGTTTTCCAGGTATTACAAAGGTAATGTGGAAGAAATGATAATAATAATAATAATAATAATAATAATAATAATAATGCTATTACTTTTATTTCACAGTACCATAGTATGTGGGGCTCTGCCACAGTAGGCACTCGCTAAAGAAAAAATGCACCCCCATACACCCTTTTTCCCCAGGAGTCTGTACCTCCAGGAGTTTCTAGTCTGTGTGCACTACACAGAGATCAAAAGGTGACAGAATATCAGGATACAATCAAAAAGACAGAAAAACCCATTTAATTCTACAATGCTAGTAAAGCACAAAGATGAAAAAGCTACTGTTCAACAAGGAGTGTTAATGAAAGTTGCCAGTGATACAGCTGAAAATGTAGTTCTTACCTAAAAATGAAAGTAAATACAAGTACCACAGGAAAAGTATTTCTATTTGCTGTGTACTAAGCTAAACCTTGAGCAGCTGTCAAGATCCTACACCACTGAACAGAGATTTACCTTCAAATGCCTTGGACTCAGGCTAGTTCAACTGGACCTGTCAGTGACCAGCTGCAAAGGGACTTTGTGTCCAATGTGAGGCCAAAGAAAGGCTGGGGACATCAGGAGCAGCTCATTCGGAACTAATTCGGAAAATATAAATGCTGAGTTAGACTGAAACCAAACCCAATTCCTGCCCTCTTTTTCTGCTAAGAGATTAATTTAAAAGATAAATGAGGGATATGGAGAGGTATTCCCTAAGGACTGTTAATAAAGCTACTTCAGAATGCTGGCATGCTGTGCTGCCTGTGAATCCTGGCCCCACACGCTGCAGGGATGAGGAAGGACACTGGACTAGATGTGCAGCTCATATGGCAGCAGTCCTCAGCAGCACAGAGACAGAAGAAACCCACACTGCCACTGATCCCACTGTGCACCTTAGGGGCCAAAGCAGAGGGTTTACTTAGCTTTCAGAAATGGTAAAAAAAAGGAGCTGCTGTAGTCTGAACAAAAGTCAAAGCATGTGTAAGCAGGTCAGATCCAAATCAACAAATCCAAATCTTTGTCTCTTACAAAAGTATTCAGGAACTGTATGGGAAGACTCTTTCAATACCACTTGGTACAGTGCCAGTTCCATCTCTAAGTATGTTCTGTTGGTAACTGCCAGTAGACATCCTGTCACCTGACAGGAATTTGGCACTTGCGATGGCCCCAGGGCTTTCTTTGCATGCAGGGAACAGACCAAGGTAAATGTTGTGGTAGCTGACCTCTGGAGTGTGAGATGGTCTTTTTGTCCCAAATGAAACCACAGGAGACATGAGACAACAACTGCTGGTCAGCAAGGTAGATACTCACCCATGAGATCTGGTTTGTATGGCCATGGCTGTGTCTTATCCTTGCAGCTGTTTGCACCAGATATTCATGCTGAAGGAATGTCCCTGCAAGACTTGATGAGCTGCTTTACTTACTGAGCTCGAGAAAGTATTTCAAGAAACATCCATCTCTCCCTTCCCACAACTTAGAGACTTAATATTTTGTCTTTGTTTTCAGCTATGACAGTGAGTAAATTTTAAAGCATCAGCTCTTCTCAGCCAAAAGACATTTGGCACTATGATTAAGAATGTATTATTTTGTCTCTTCTGCCCCCTTAAAGAGTAACTTATTTGTATGTACGGGCTTTTTCTCATGCTGTGCATTGCTACCTTCTTTTTTCAATCTCATTGCAATTTTTTTCAAGAGTATTCTCAATTTCATTTTCTTACTTTATTTTCCTCATGTCTCTATCTCTCTCTTCACCCTTTCTATCATGCTCTCTCCTAAGTGAAATGAGAACCCAATTATACTCCTGTTAGAACTGAACTTTCAAATCCATCATGTGCTAGTGGGCTCAAAATTAGGCAAATAAATTCCCTCAACCCTACAAATTAAATTGAGTCTTTGCATATGTTCTTTTAAGAGCACAAAGATGTCAAGTATTCACCCAGCTGTCACAAAATATGATGAGCAGGCTCTTTGAATTCATATATATTTTCTAAATCGTTTGTCAGATTTAACAGAAATGCTAATGAATCCAAAAGTAAATTCTAATCTGTCCTAAATATCTGGTTATTATTTGTATTACAGTAGGACTTGGAATTATCAGTTGAGGATCAGGGCACAGTCTCTATGCATTTCACACACAGAGATCATTTGGATGATGTGCAGGTATCATTTTGCACTTTCTCAAGTTTTATCTCATTATTTTAACCAATGCCCTCCTCATAGCTATACTTAGTTTCATTTAAGAACAGAAGCTTGTAAGTATCACTCCCTAATGATACTGGCTGTGCTGGCCGTTGAAACCCAGGTCTTGCATTTGGTAAAGCCAGTGACTCTCTTTCAAATGCGGAAATTTCCTTTTTTTGAAGGAAAAAAACTGTCATGTAGGTCAGGCTTTGCTCATGTTTCATTCTGGCCAAAGCTCATGATGGAAAGGGAGCACAGCCAGATCAGCCTCAGTGTAAGGATGGGCACCTGCACAGAGCTGCTGATGCCAGTGGGTTGGACATTCCACAGTGCACCTGTACCTGGTTTGCGGGGGACCAGCACTTCCCAAACGTGTAGGACCTGCTGTCCTGGCACTGAACACCTGTACAAGACTTCTCCAGGGGCCAACCCAACACACTCAGGGAACTGTGATGGGGTGAACGTATCCTGGGAGTTGTTCTCTACGTACTTCCCTGGCTGCTTGTCCAAAAACCTATTAGGGCACTGCTTTAAGCAGGAGGGCAGCAGATCCTGGCTGTCAGTGATAATCCACTGCCAAAATCAATAGGGTTGGCAAGCTTGCTTCACAGATATTTACGATCAAAGAACACATTTCCCAAGAATGTGTTGTCAGTCCCATTGTCTTGGCCCAGTTTCAACTCCAGTAATTACATTTCTGCCTGCCTAACATTCCCCTCTTGCTTTGAGGAGATGGAGGAGCCCTCTCATCCAGTCCCACGCTGTTTCACTGCATCATGGCCACATTCAGCACCAAGTCTGACACGTGGAAACAGCTTTCCTTGTTCACATTTTATACAGCAGCTGCTGCCTAAAAAGCTTTGTGATTCTTATAGAGGTGAAAAGTGTAAGATACTCTTGTTGCTGCTATTTTAGAATTATTTATTTGCCTCAGGAATTAGTCGTCTAGAGACATATTTTAATTTCCTTCTCTTTCATGAGTAAATTTGTACACTAAAATTATTTACCAAAGGTTGAGCTAGGTAGCTCTAGGATTTGTTTTCTTTTTTCTTTTTTTTTTCCTTTTTTTTATTTCACTAATAAAAGTAAAATAGCTATAAAATGTGACTATCTACAGCTTTTTAATACCAAGCTTGAGGGAGTTCAAGCCCTTTCAGAACTAGCCAGGAGAGCTAACTCCACTGGCAAACTAAAAACCTGCCTTTCTCAGTGGAATAAAATTCCTGTTTACAGCTGTATAGGGCATAAAGCGGGAGGTTTTAAACTTGTGACATTTCCATGTCTGGAAAAGCTGTCACACACCCAGCACAGCATCTTACCTCAAGCTGTAAGCCTAGGGACATCAGTAGCATTATCTGAACTGGAAGAGCACCAGAGGGAAATAATGGTGTAGCTAAAAACCTCCCCAAATCTTTCCTATGTTCAGAAAACAGGCATCTCCCCAATGGGAAGAGAGCTCTATTTCCAGCTCTATGTGCTTGCAATCTTGCTTCTCAAAAACATCTTGGTAATGCTCAACTGACCAACTCCTGCCTATTTGAATTTTTCTTGGGGGATGATCTCTGCATGTATGAAGTGAGAGAAAGCACTGGGATTTAATGTTTTTTAGAAATATTTTAAAGACTAAGCAACTGTTATAAGCTGCTCTGAGCCAGAAACTGGCCAGGTCAGTGCTGTAAACACTGTTTTGTGGGCAAAGGAAGGTGTGCTACACACAAGTCATCATCAGTTGCCTTCGTCAGCATTCCCCGCACTCCTCTGCCTTCCCAAAGGGACCATTTGGAGTGTTTAAACAACTGCAGTTTTAAATAGACACCCATAAGCATATTTTGCATTAAAATGTAAAAAGAATGCCAAACAAAACAAGCCCAGCAAAAAATAAAAAACAGAAAAATATGCATCTGAGAAAGACTAATAAAGTACGGCTACATGAATGTATTCTGGAGCATTTGCATGTGTCAGAAGGAGTGGAAAGGAGGTGAAGAGATGATGAGAAAACAAGAGATCAAACACAAAATGACAGAAAGAAAGCACCGGTTCTGGGAAAAAAGAAGCAGGGAAGGAAAAGATTGTCTTGCAGATAGGCAAAGCCTCTGTGTACAACATGGGGGGAATTTTTTAACACTGAGCTTTCATCCACTAACATCAATAGGGTTATTATAACTAACTTGGTAAGATCTAGGGGCAGTAGCTAAACAGCGTAATACAAGTACCTAATTTTGGTGTCATGCCTACTTCTGTCTGTCGGCTCTGTTAGAAGCTGGAGTCTGGCAGCCCTGGATAACAAGTGGTCTAAATTACTCATCACTCTCCGAAAGGAAGGAGCCATTGCAAACTCTCTGACTATGCCCCTGTGAGCACCGCAGCAGAACCAGAGGGAGAAAGGGAAAAAAAAAAAAAAAAAAAAAAGAAAGAAAGACAAAGAAGATCATCCAGCTATATTACAAGCAGAAGAAAGAAATTCAGGAACTGTATGAAGAGAATGATGACCTAAACCAAAGAAGATGGGATATTGGAAGTTAAATTATCTGTGGAGAAAAATGGAATGTAAAAAGATTCAAAGGAAAATACAATCTATGTAGCTGCAGCCCAGTGCATCTACAGGGAGAAAGTCAAGTTCCTCCCCCTGCAAAAACCCCTAGACTGCCTCCCTAGAAAGAGAGTACATAGGAAGGCGGGATATTTTTGTTTTGAAGTATCTAGTTCCTAATTTAATCTTAATCCACTCTGACATTTATTCTCATGGATAATTCAGTATACAAATTTAAGGCAGAAAAAGAATCTATAAAAATAATAAAATAAGAGCTGCTTGCAAGGGCAGTATCAGCAAGAATTGCCCTTGGGTAAAAATAGTTTGTACTGCTTTGTGTCCCTTTCAGCTTCAGGCAATGTACCAAGATCCCAGGAACTACTTTTTTTCCCCTTGTGCAATCATTTGTGGCTCTCATCCAGCCTCTGATTATGCTAATTGTATTTGATGGAATTTGTATGTACTCTCCTTCGCTCTCGTCTCAGCTGAACATACACAAGATGCATTTTTAATTTTTAACTCTTCAAAAATAAATATATAACACAACTTTCTCCCCAAGGTTGTGTAAAAGTCAACCTTATTATTACTTCTAAACAGCAAATATACAGCCTTTATTACAAGCAAAACAAATAACCCTTTCTATATTAATATGTTGCAACAAAGCTTTTAGTTAGTGTGAGAGGAATGTCATAATGTAAGAGTTTGCATAACACAGTCTGATCATGTCACCTAGACACAATTCCGTTTGCATTAAATTAAATCCACAATCATAAGATGGGCAACTTAAATATAAAGATACATGCAAGTTGGCTAGATCAAGAGCCTACATCATTTCGAGAGACACTCAAAACTAGAGAGACGGTGAGCTGTTGTGAAACCATTCCCAAGGGTTAGCACTAAAGCCCAGGACTTAAATTCCTGAATAAATTACTTTTTTTCCCCTTTTTTCCCTTTAAAAAGTATTCTTTACAAAGTTGCTAAACATCAAAACCTACTGGATTTTGCTGAGACAAAACCAGATGACCTTAATGGCCTCAACTGTAGTTCCTTGACTGTCTTCAAGGTCCCCAAATGCATCAGTGACTGGGTTATTTCCTGCCTCATGGAGATCCTCTGAACCTCTAAATTATTCTTTCATTTTACTAACTGGAAGCTAAAGAAAAAATGTAATGGCAAGAATAAAGGACTTCCATCCTCTTCTAAATCATAACAGGACTGGCTTTCCATTCTTTATTTAAGTGAATTTTAGTATAAAATGCCACCTCATGCATCCCAGCTCCACTCTTCCCCAGCTGAAGCCTCTCATTGCCTGAGCCCCTCCTCAGGACAGGACACTCAGCTCCCAGAGAATCTCAGCGTGGGCCCACCCAGGCTGATCACCACAGCTGGCCATGCTCCCTAGGGCCACACTTCAGGGTAGTCAGGTGTCTTTAGTAACACAGGGAGGCACTGCAGGGACTTCCATAACTCTGCCGAGGCAGAGAGGGCTCTTGATTTCTGCCCGAGTCCAGAGGGATGGAGTTAGGGTGGCCAAACCTCAAGCGTGAAAATCCAGAGGCATCTAAAGGCCTTTGAAAGCCAGATTTGGAGAGCTTGTCACCTCTCAAAATGGGACATGGGTGCACTGGAATGTCAGCAGAAATGAGGCAGGGGATGCAAGTTGGACAAGGGGTTTGGGCACATTCCCTTTTGCCTCCCAGCCCCAATATCTGTGCATGCCCACAAGATTTGGTGTTGATGTCTGAAGGAAGAAGTGGTCAGCCATCACCCTACTTGTACTAGAGCTTTGACCATATCTTTTTCTTATTGTCCAGGCATCTGATGTGCTTGTGCGCATTACTGGTGTAAATATTAGTTCTGGAGGCTGGGTCCCCAGTCACCCAGAGTTTTGGACCCTCATAGGAGTAGTCAGCCCTTCTGAGGTGCTGAGGTGCTCCTTGAGGTATTCCTTGAGCTGTTTAATAGGACTGAGAGCTCTCTGCATGTCAGAATCTGCCATGTGAATCTATCCATGAGGAACTGGCTCTTTTCCTTAGTCTCTGTTTCTTCACACTCCACCCTTGTACAATGAACTGACTGCCAACTACTTCTCTTGCAAGGGTGGCTGCACTTCACTGATAAAATGTATATCATTTATTTGGAGATCAGTCTAAAAGTAACTATATAAAACAAAAACAAGAACCAAACCACAACCAACCAAACAAAAAAACCCACACAAAACCAAAACCAAATAAAAAAAATACTCTTAGAACCCAATACCACAGCAGCTAAAAAACATAAATCACCCAAAATAACACTTCCCTCCACCTCATGTCTGCTACCACCAAAAGTCTTTGTGATTCTTCATGCACAGTTGTTATATACATGCAAATTTTAATTAAGGGAAAACTTGGCTGAATACTAGATAAAATTATTTGTTGTATCGTATATTTGAAAAGCAATGCATCATTCTAATAGATTATTCAATGGATATTTGCAAACTTTTATAGAAGTGTTTAGCTAATGCAAAAAAGAAAGATTAATTGAATAATTTATTTGATGGACAACAGCATTATTCATTAAATACATTATTCAACCAGTAGTATTCAACCAGTACTGATTAATTAAAATGAGAGAGACAATTGCTTTCAAGTACAACTCATTCAGATCCCAGTTTTGGCTCCATTAAAAGAAAGGGCTTAGCAGAGCAATGCTCAATGAGAGTGTAGATGGAGCAGATATTCTTTGTGCTAAAGGAGCCATGTCCTGAAGCACAGCGTCCTTGACCAAATATATCTGCATGACTGTGGCAGGATTTGCACCTCTTAATGAATTGCCTGCCTATACTGGGGCTGGATTTGAGCATCCTCAGCTGCAGAAGTATTTTAGCACATGGAATAGATTAAATGAGACTATTTAATTTAACCTGCAGAGCAAGTCCAACTTGCTAACTGCTTCCATTATGCTCTTCTTGGGAGTTTTCAGATATGAGAAAGAAGTAATCTGGCATCCCCTTTGCCACTTGGTTTCCCAAGTGTTTTTCAAACACTCTTCCATCCCGTGACTAAAACCTGCAGTCACCTGATAAAGACCCAACAGTGTCCTTACCCAGCCTGGGGACATGCCATGCCTATGTCCCATTGTGCTGCAGGACTGCAGAGCATCACCTACCCCAGCTGCTGTGTCACCAGGCATGTCCCCAGCAGAGCCTGTGCTGCTTTGCCCTGCCAAGGGGGCACCACTGGGACAAGCCAGCAAAACCACCTGTGCTTCAGACACGTCAGCTTCTTCTGCTACATCAGCACAAGCATTTTAGCAATTTTTATTCAGCAAGGAACAGCGAAGAACATCAAGCATTAGGAGCAAAAGGCTGACAAACAGATGAGTCCACCACATTGAGAGAAAAGGCAAACACCATATTCTTAAGTCCCAAGTGATTACATCCTAGCAGCACACAAAAGTGGAGAAATTCTCATTCCCCACAGATGGGGAAACCACCATCTGAATAAAAGCAGCCTCATGATCGTGACAGAAGGCACATTTAACAGAGCCTGCACATGACAAGGAATATATATCGTGCTAGGAACTTTATAGACACAATAAACTCCTGTTAAGTGCCCACCAAATATACCGTGGAGAAGGCAGCCATAAAAATTGGCAAATAAAGACCCTCTTAAAGTTTAGCAAGCATCTAAAAATACTTTACTATTTTACCAAGTATCACCCCTATTACAAGGGGGTTCTAGGAAAATTTTCAGGGAACAAGGCTCAAAACCGTATAAGAAGAGTTTGGATCACACTGACTGAGTATTAACTGAAACAAGTTTGCTAGCTTAATTTACCCTACTATTTTAATGAGAGTTTCTTTTAATGATTCAAGACACATTTCCACTTTAATCCCCTACTCCCGTTTGGAAGGAAACAGATGAATGTGAAGAAATGCAATGAAGATGATAAATTCATGCCACTCGAAAAGTGGCAAATGACATTTACTAGTCTCTCAGTTCCCATTTCATGATTGATATGGAACTATAAACAAGAAAATAAGTACTGTTAAAAATCTTTCTATACAGTGGCAAGTAGGGTTTTAATGGTGGCTTGCCTGTGCTTATTAACAAGCCATGGCAGTTGCTGCACACTGATCAGTAACTGCGTGAGAGCTCAGCCTACTGTGGAAGTCCTGAGTCTATGTACTTTCAATTTTAGAGCATAACCATCATACGCTCCACAAACCAATGAAATTTCTAATAATACAAACCAATGATGTGTTAAATTGAGACACTTCTAGCTTGAATGCCAAAAACTTCACTATGATTTAAAGGATCTGTGCTTACCTTTCTCTATCAATTTACTGTTAATTTGCTACCAATGGAGCAATTTACAAAAAAGGGAAAAAAAAGGTAATATTTTATTTAATTTCTAATACCAATCCTGGTCACTTCCAATACACACTCAAATGCCATTTATTGTACAAAATGCAATATAGTCATTCAAGAGGAATAAGAGATACAATGAGAAGTGTTGGGGGGGAACAGGCAAAAAGAAATCACTCTGCAAAGTATCTGCATTTAGAAATAGGTGGCAATCCTCACTGTCCCCCTTAGAAGAGCCAGAGGCATTAACAAAAGTTTAGGTCATGAATGTTTTGCTGTTTCAATTTTACCAAGCATTTTACATTTTGTTTATTATTTATTACACACTTTTACTGCTGAGCTGGATATCATCAAATTGTAGGTTCACAGATAATCTCTATCAAACAACTTGTTAATGGTCTATGAAAATGTGGGGTTTTATAAATGTGCCTTCCACCTTATTTCATCCCAACTTCTCAAGACAGAACCTAAACATTCATTTATGTTTCTGTTTGTACCAAAATCAGACATACAACAGGTTTTTTCTCCCCCCGGGGATCTTGTTCCCACTTTTTACTTAGATACTAAGATACATTGTAATGACCTTGCATGAATCACACTGACGTCATGCAGACTAGTCCGTGGAATAATTATGGAAATACAGTTCAATTTTGGTCTCCAGGGGCTCTCTAACAGTTCCTTAAAATCTTTGCCACATCTTTACACCGGCAAACAGTGGTAGGACAAGGAGGAATGGCTTTAAACTAAAAGCAGAGAGATTTAGATTAGATATTAAGAAGAAATTCTTCCCTGTGAGGATGGTGAGACATTGGCACAGGTTACCCAGAGAAGCTGTGGCTGCCCCACCCCTGGAAGTGTTCAAGGCCAGGTTGGATGGGGCTTTGAACAACTTGGTCTACTATAAGGTGTTCCTGCCCACAGGAGGGGGTTGAAACTAGATGTTCTTTAAGGTCCCTTCCACCCTAACCCATTCTATGATTCTATCTTTCCCCTCTCCAATTGTCTTCTGGAGCAAATAAAAAGTCACAGCTTCAAAAAGAATGGAAACTAGTAAGGGTGAATTCAGGCACCTTTAATATATAACATTTAAAATTGGCTTTGTCATTAAACTATTGTTTAGCCAGGTGAGATGAGGCCTTCAGCAAAGCAGGATACACTGAAACCACTGTAATCCTCTGTGCAGCAGTTGCACTGCAAAGAAATTCCAGAAATTTCAAGCTTTGCTACTACACAACAGCAGAGCATAGCTCAGGTCAAACCAATCCCTAGTATAAACCTAGTGAATGCAGCAGCTCTACCAAGTATAGATCTGACCCTCGGGGTTCAGGTACAAGGTTAGAAATTGATAAGGTAATTGTTCAACATCAGAGCCTGCAGTAAAAGCAGTTGCAACAATTAAATGCTAACTTTTTATATCAAAGGACAGCAGGAAAGATGCCTCATCCATCAGCATCTCCTCCTGCCCTCCAGCTGGCTCGGTATCATCACGCACAGACTACCTTGTTATGTGCCAAATTCAGTGCACAGTGGAGAGAAAGGGCAACCAAAGATCTCAGACCTCATTTGTGAGTAGATGGCTCTAAGCACTCAGGTTGCCTTATGGACATGGTACTTAATAAGCTACCCTGGAATGCTGCTCCATGTGTCCTTGGTTCAACATCCATCCCCTGCACTGCTGGGAAGTCCATTAGAGCAGCACAATTTACTTCAAGAAGGTATCTGCAGGCACTGTGGCCCTGGACACAGAAGAGCAGAAGAGACTTTAAAATAGATCTTGCTCTGCCTCAAAGTTAGTGTTAAGCATTTTACATGGAAATGAGGAGCCAGGCTACTGGAGCTGTTCTTAAATATAATTTTTGTCCTGTGGTTTATAAAATCATAGCACAATTTAAGATGGAAGGGTCACTTTAAGGCTGTTTGGTACAACCTCCTGCTCAAAGCAGGGCCAACATCAAAGACAGATCAGGTTGGTCAGGGCTTTACCCCGTGGAGTCTAGAATATCTCCAAGGATGGAGACGCCACACCTTTAGGCAGCCTGCTCCAGTATTGGGCCACCTAATTTTGTTTTAAGTATCTAACTGAAATTTCCCTTGCTGCAGCTTGTGACTGTTGCCTCTTCTCCTCCTGCTGTGCTCATCTGAGAAGAGTCTGCCCTGGCCAGACCCCTGAGGAACTCCCAGGAACCAGTCACCAACTTCATGCCATGATCACAACCATTCAAGATTTGTACTCCAGTTTTAATTTCTCACCCATCTTACAATATACTGTCCAAAAATCTGGAAATAGCAGCCCCAATTTCCATAC
Source organism: Zosterops lateralis (assembly GCF_965231275.1). NCBI lineage: Eukaryota > Metazoa > Chordata > Aves > Passeriformes > Zosteropidae > Zosterops > Zosterops lateralis. The sequence continues at coordinate 106,509,729 of NC_139764.1, read as the reverse complement.
AAGGGTACAATGGGAGACCTGTCAAAAGCCTTGCTTAGGTCACAGCGACTGTCACTGTCACACACTGTCACACGACTGTCACTTAGGTCACACGACTGTCACACACTGCTCTCTCCTTGTCTGGTCCAGTGTTCTTCTACCATGGACAATAATTTAGTTCTCCAAACTCTGGCATTAGGAATGGAGTCAGAGAGACCTGAGAGCAGACCTTCCTCAGATGTAGTGCCAGGTGCTCTACTACTCAGGCACTGATTGTATGTCCTTGTGTGAGAGTTTCTTGAGCAAAATCTGAGATTAGTCTGGGCTTGATGAGCTCCCTGATTTCTAAGGACACAACGCGCATCTACAGAGACAAAACTACTGGTGTTTATATCTGAGGAAAGGCTCTATTTACCTGCTGCCTGCTGAACAGAAATAAGCACTATGGGACACAGATCTTTCAGCAAATCACTTGAGTATGAGGTAATTTGGTGAAAGCCCTGTATCACTTGGTCACATCTATGTCATGGGAAATGTGGGCACTAAGGCATAAACATCCCTTATGCTTTTTATCCCTACTGTGCTGTTCCTTTGGCACTGCTAAGATGAAACCTCTGTGGGACTCCTGGGGAAAGCAGGGCCAAGACTGAGTGGGGGAAATCAGAACAGGAAAAAATACATAACAGGTTCTTTAAAACAAGGTAATTTATGAGTGTGAATGATAGGATGAAGGTTTAGGTGACCTTACTTGATCTTACATGAGTTTTGGATGCTCCACAGTCTAACTGAAGACTCTCCTACTCCTTTCAAGAGGAAACACCTTTGGTTTCCAATCTTGTTTGCCATTGTGCTCCTGCACACACATCTGTACTCACACATGCAAATGTACCCTCATAAGCTACCCTTTTCTACAGCAGATATTAATTTTTTTGCCACTTACAAACTTGCAACTACCTAAGCATTAATTCCTGATAAATTTCTCAGTATTGAACACAACAGTTGTGCTGCCTGTATTGCTTTTGCCAACTGCCAAACTTTTCTTTGGAAACAAAAGGATTTAGAGACACAAACAATAGTCACTGGCTGCAAAGCCTTAACTGTACCTAATATTTTCTTACTTGTCTTTTTTTTTTTTTTAATTGAACACCAACAAATGACTTCTTACAGGCAGGGAGGTGATGCTGATTGCCTACTGTACACTTTGATTCAACAAGTTTAACTGCATGCTCTGCCTCCAGCTAAATGGTGAGATTTTTCACAAGCTTCAGCATTCCAGATGTCAATGTTTCTGTTTTGACACACATTCTGACAGATGAAAGTTTAGTCACAGAAGAATAAACTTCTAAATGGCTTTAGTTAAGTCATAAGCCGTGAGATTTGCCACTAAAAAAGTTTCTCTACTATAAAAATAATACCAATAACAAGAGTGAGAAACAAACTGTTGGTTGCAATACAATTCAACATTTCTTTCAATTTTTAAAAAACTTTAAAGTTCTTTTCATTTGGAATGAAATTTTCATCCATCATACATCCTCCTACAGTCATACAATCACTAAGGTTGGAAAACACCTGCCAGACCGAGTCCAGCAGTTAACCCAGCTGTGTTTACCACTAAACCACTTCCCCAAGTGCCACATCCAAGAACTCTGAACATTCCCAGGAATGGTGATTTCACCACTTCTGTGGGTAGCCTACCCCACTCACTGACCACTCTTTAAGTGAAGAATTTTTTTCCTAATACCTTATCTTAAGCTTCTCTGGTGCCACCTGAGGTCATTTCCTCTCATCCTGTCACTTCTCACCAGGAAGAAGAGACCAACCCACACCTGGCTATGACCTCCTTTTAGGGAGCTGTAGATAAGGTCTCCCCTGAGCCTCTTGTTCTCCAAAATTTCAAAGTGACTTTGAAATAAGATCATCCACACATATCAATGGAAAAATAAATCTTAACATCTTTTAAAAGAAGAAAGGAAAGTCCTTATTTCCAATGTCTTTTTGTGTGTTATCTTTTTTTTTTTTTTTTTTTTTTTTTTAACCCCCTCTAAAGAAACCTATGGAGGAACATGGGTGTCTAGCTCAGCAGTGATGACTGTGATGCAGAAAGAGAAAATATCCAGCACTTCAGCAGAAATACCCTGGGATGTTTCTTTGAATGCCTTTCACACCTCTTCCATCAAGTACTTTTCATCCCATTTAAAACAGTAAGCTGCCTTATAGCAGGTCTTGCTCCCTGCAGACAACCAACCAGTTGCCCTGCCATCTCTCCAGTCTTCCAGAAAATGACCTGGAGCTAAAAATTCTCTTGTTGTCTCATGGAGGTGAGAAAACTTCAGATACCTGACAGGTTCCTAAATACCTTTAAGCTAGCTTTGAAGTAACCAGTCCTTACTGAACTTGTCTGCTCTAAAAGGTAAAAGAGAATAACACCAGCTCTCTACTATTGAACTACATAAATTCTTTTAATCTTAACGAATGTAAATGCAAACTGTACCCTGCCACCCTATTCCTGTCCATCACCACTTACACCTCTCTAGATGCTCTTCTGACCTTGATATACATCTCTTGAGTTGTTTTCTCCTTCCCTGTCTTTAACGTCTCTACTGACTGCCCCATCTTGCCAATGTATTTATGGAAAATTTCTGAACATTAGTTGTAATGCTATTTTTGGACAATTTGCTTGAGTACTTTCTTGCCACTCAACATCTGCTTTTTTTTGTGCATAAATCACATTTTCAGTTGGGTCAAGACAAAACTGCACCAAGAACCACTGAGACAACTGAGCATTACTGGGTGCCACAGACCCAGATTGTGTCTGTTCACTGACACTGCTTAACTTAATGGCAAACATGCCACCTGCAGTTACTAAAGAAATACATTTATGTGCTTTAGTCTCTACCCACAACTTTTTGCCATGAGACCGTTTTTTTTTTCTACCACAGATACTCAATTGTAGCACCACTGTCATTTTCCAAAAGTAAGCTCTCAAAATGTTAGCTGCTGTTAAATTAAAAACGGTCTAAACAGTAGCTGTGTTTGCAGAAGTTCATCTTCATTTATGGATTCTGAAAAAGGATGTGTAGGCTTATAGCTGTCTGAAGTGACAAAAAACAAAACCGTTAAACAAACAGATCTGTCTGTGAATTCCCATTAGAGCCCTAAGAAGTGAAAAGACTGAGGTGTTGGCATATCTGAGGTCAGACAAGGCACAAAGAGAACACCTCATGAACACAGGGGCCGTTCGGACTCTGCAGAAGAACCCCAGTGCTGAAGAAGCTGAAAGAGTTTTAATATGAGCAGCTAAAGGCTCCCTGCACTGAGCCTGGCTATGTCTTCCTAAGCTGGAAAGACAGAAGGGCAGGCAGTTTACATAGTGTGCACCCAAAGACTAATTCAACGCCCCAAATTCTTCCCCACAGCCATTTCAATGACTCCAAGGGAGCTATTTTGCCGAAAGTATTATGAGAATATTTTTACTTCGATAAAATGGCTACCTTGCCAGAATTAATTCCAACAGATGTTTCAGCAATTATAAAATCACTTAACTAATTATCTCAAATACCTTTTTGGCCATCTCCACTATGATAAACACCTCAAACTAAATTATACTGAATAAACTGCAGTGGGATTGTACAAAACTTTGGCTTTGGGAGAGACAGGATGGAAGTTAGTGCTTGGCACTTAATGTCATCAGCATTATAACAATTCAGCTAAAGTATATATAATTTTGTTGCTGACCTTACATTATTATATAATTAAGGTAATTTAAGCAATTACTTGCTAAAAAGACTAATTTTGTTCATCAACGTAAAGACTCTCAAAGCACAGCAATATGAGGGAATTAGATTCCAATACAGCAATTTGGGAAGAATTAGAACCTCCACTGAATAAAGTGAAATGGGAGAAAGCAGTAAAAGGGAAAAAAGGACAGTAAAAGTTCAGGAAACTTGGTTACTATTCTGTGTTTTGACACAGACATCCCCTGAAACTCCCAAGTACTCTAAACATAGTAAAAATTTTCTTGTCACATATAAAATATCCACTGTGAGACTTGAAACTGTAAACTTAAATTTAATAAGGTGCTAAAACTCTCCCAAGCCAGACAAGCAAAAATCTTTCTTTAGGGATGTCTATAATCAGAGTGACTCTGTGACTCTACTGAAGACAATTTTGTCTCTCCCCTCCAAAATAAGATTATCCTAGAAGATGCCAACAAATTAACTTTTTAATTGAGTACACTGAGAATGCAGCAACCTCAGTTATTTCAAGCCACAAGTTCATCCATAAAAATATCCCACCTAATTCCGGCACAACAATGTAATTGTAAACCGCAGTTTCTCCTCTGAAGAAATGTCTTATTATAAATGATGTTATAAATGACACACTGGTGTCTTCTGCAAACTTATCAAGAATTAAGAGGATGTCAAAAGGATGCTATAATTGAGAAACTTCAAGTGAAGCTTTTTGGATTACTGTCAATTCATTATCTCTTTTAGAGGTAATGACCTCCTTGTGTTCAGACTCTTCTCAAACTTTTTTCTGTCTCTAAAGTTTGTAAAAAAAGGCCCCCCTGTAACAGAAAGTAATTTATCCAGCTTTAACTTTGCTTGTGGTTTAACCTTGATGCTATTTTGAACTGAATGATGACAGGTACCTGCTTTTATGACCGGAGGAAGATTCTGTTACAAGTAATCAATATTTTGTTTGTTTAATAACTAAGGGATTGCTTGAGTAAATAACTGAGGAGTTAAATATTTGGCAGTGCAATGAAACAAGTTAATTAAAATTTTAAGTTACACGAATCCTACAGAAGGATTTAATAGAAAAAGCTACACTTGAAGAGAATATTTTAGTACTTCAAGCAAGTGTGCCATGGTAATAATATAAAGTTTCAAAGTACTTTATCTATAAAGCCAGGAGACTTTGATATATACAATCTATATTTTTAATGCAAGTGAGAGAACTTTCAAGCACTCTTAAGAACGTCAAGCTTAAGAATATATGGGACTGCAATGATATTGAAAAGAATATAGTTTTTCAAAACAAAATTTCAAAGGCGTTACAGAACCTGGTGAATTAGGAATAAAAACTACTGCCCAGCTCAAATACATCACTGCAAGTAGAGAAACTCACCACTGATCATATATTTAAGATAGAAGAGGCAAAAGGAGGATTCCAAACAGCCCCCAAAGTATCCAACTGCATTTTTGAAAACAAGCTGCTACCTGGACTTAGACCTGAAGAAGTAACAGCACCTGCAGAGTTTTACTTGTAATTGATGCTTATTTTAGCTGAGCATTAAAATGTTGTTGTAACTTGAGTTTTTTTAAAGGCTTCTTGCCTTAACCCTCAAACAGCCAGATAATGTGAGCCAAGAAGAGTAAGACAGAGTCTATGTGGGAGATCTAACTTCAATTTAAAATGCTTAATTTTCATTAAATTTTCTGTCTCAAGTAATTCTTTAAACAAACTGGAGGTTAAATGATACTGTGGTTTTAAGTGAAAAACTTCCAGAGCTGCTTCATCAAGTCATGGAATTAAAGCTTTCCTCTCATTACAAAGCTTTCTGGGATTTACTTTGTTTTCTCGCAAACATTCTCAGTTTTGCTAGGTCAGAAAAACGACCTTTTTAAATAGACTTGTCATTAGAACTAGCTGGATTATCTATGATAATTATCTGTGCTCCATTTTAGGATTTAATATCACTTTCCTTCACAATAATTGTAGGTATGACTTGCGTGGGTGATGCAGTTTGCATCTTTCCTGGGGAATAATGGAACAAATGAGGAGTTTTCTTGCTTCTTTTTTGGCATCTTTTTTATATGAAGAAAGGAAAAAAACCACCCCAGATTTGTGATTAATAACTTTGTTTGCTTACTTCTGTCAGGTTTTCCTCCAGGGCATTGTAAGAATCTTTACAGTATGACACTAAAAGGACTGTCATGTCCCTGAAATTGCACTGCATAAACAATTACATGTAATTCAGCTCATGGCTTCCTCAAAGGCTACATTATTTGGTTTCTGACTCTAAAATATTTTCTCTGTCTTATCTTCCAACACTAAAAATGATAAGAGGAGACTTTATTAAAACATAGTGCTACCTTACAATTGGAAAAGCCTTTTAATCCTTTAACACAGGGGACAAAGACTAAAGGGATCAAGTTGTTGGGAGCTGTAGAAAGATACATTCAGAGTGGAAATAAGATGAAGATTTTGACATTAGTTAACCACTGGAACATACTGCCAAGGAACAAGGAGGATTGTCCATCATGAATCTAACTAAGAATGAAGGATATTTTCAGGCTATGTTCTTTGTCCATCAGTAAGTATGGGATCTGTTCTAGGATCACTGGATCAAACTCTATCGCCTTGCAGAAAGTAATCACAGGCACCTTCTGTGGCCCCAAACTCTACAAATATATGGAGGAACTAAATTTCTTATATTTTGGTTGAATTGGTTATGAGGAAATAAAATGTGTCATAGGCTACAGAGACAGTCAATGGTAAAAGGAAAACAACAAACTACTAACAAACACCATTGCCTGGCATGGAAAGGGATCATCTCCAAGTGCTTTTTATTGGAAAAAAATGGCAGATAAGTTTGGCTTTGGGCTAATAAAATACAGTGGAAAGCTGTGATAGGTCTGAGGAGTAAAAAGTTTGGAGAGCTGTCTTAAAGCAAAGGAATACTGAGGGATGAACTTCTGATGTGGAAGCAGTACCTTTTCCTTTGACCCCCAAATGATTTTTTGCAATTTAAACATTTATGTGAAACAGAATTTAGGTTGTTTTTATTGTCTTCTTGTGAAGTAGTGTTGCTCAAATATTTCCTTGTGTATCAGTGTCATCACCTAAAGAACATGCAAAGATCCTGTCTAAAAGATTCAGTCCTTTCATGCACAAATGAAAACTGATGTGGTTTGAGAACTACAGCCAGGTCTTATGGCTCTGAGTTCCATGTCAGCCATCTACAAATACTTGTGTCCGAGTAAATGATAGGCAGCATTAAAGAGAAAATGAAAAAAATTGCGTAAAACTCATGCAATCCAGGTTTTCAATGTGAGCATTAATGTGCTCATCATTCTTCAGAATTGAGCCACTTCTCAAGAAAGCTCAAAATTATAGTAAGCAGGATGAAATATTTTCAGTCATGAAGTACTTCCACTGCATCTTACAGCCAGGGAATCTACTGGATGAAAAATGTATTTCCAGGAGTAAAATAAAATAATATGACAATGTGAGAAAATGATTGTTGCAAAGTGTTTACTCCCATCCCTGAGCATGTAGGCTCCTACTGTCCTTGGTGGGGATAAATTTGACAACCACTCTAACAAGTAATGTGAACAAAAGGTGTATTATATCCACCAGTGTGAAGAAACTGTCTTCACGACACACAGCCAGAATGTCTGCTGATGCTGATTTTTTCAGCTAATTCTGTGTTCTCCAACTGACACGCAACTTCTTTATTTCTGGAACTATTAGCATCCTCTCTACAGCTTCAAGGCTATTTCCTGAAATTGTCTTTTTATAATATTAGTCTAGGAAGACTGCCATGAAATAAAACCCTGACAAGAAATCAAAGAGTAAGTTATTTTCTAAAGGAGTTTCCCTGGAGAATCAGGTCAAAAGCCTACTTCCAGCCTTGAACACTTGGAAGACATGAAAGCAAGCTTTGTCTTAGAAGCTCAGATGTCTACACACAAAGATGATAATTGTTTTCTCTTTTTTTCTGTTTATTGCTTTTGAAGAAATTCAGTTCGAGACCTGGGATGCATCAAAGGAAAATGTGTATTTGGATGAGCTTTGTTTGATGGCAGGAGCTTTCCTTGTTAAATCATCAAAACAGCCCAGAATGAGAAGGTAGCAGAAGCTCTTCTGGAAAAAGAGTACCAAGCATCACTGAGGACAATCATGGGCACAGAAACTCGACAGCTTTTATGTTCCCTCCTTTTATGTGCACACAATTAGGGAGCTGGATGTCACATGTGTGAGGAGCCAAGGTGTCTGATCCAAAACTCATCAAGTCAATATAAACATGCCCTTTGACTTCAGGTGATCTTGGGACAAGCCCTCAAGGATTTTATGAGTCAGAGCTTTCCTGATATCATTTGGATAATCTTCCAGCTGGGGGTGGTGGAGGGTGGTTTCAAAAGCAGACTTGAGCTCTGTGAATTGGTTGTGACTTTGATCAGTCAGGGATGGCTTTTCTCGCATTCTTTATCGCAGCTCAAAGTTCTTTATGGGAATACCAGCATGTACCCACCTAATGAAATTCTTATTGCAACAGTCTAGAACACTGATAATGTGTTTCTATGTTAGAACAGACTCTTATGGCTTTTGTTCCATTACAGCCTATGGACATTGCCTGTGGAGTAAACAGGGACATGCTGCCTATAACTTCACAGCCAGATTGGGCTATTCTGCTGATTCTCTTTAGTCTTCTGTGCCTTGTGCATTAAAACAAACAAACAAACAAACAAACAAACAAACAAACAAACAAACAAGCAATCTCCCCAACTGAATAACCCAAACCCACTAACTCACAGTTGCACCAGAACATTTCTTACTGTTGCATTCAAACCTAAGCCAGCTCACCTTGTACCAGTCCATTTTAGGGACACGTAATGAAACTACAATGGTGTCCTGAGAGATTGTGCAGGCAGAAGGCCCAGGCTGGAGGTGTGCCTTGCACATGAAGCCTTCATAGGCGTGGTGTCACAGAGATTTGTTTTTCACTCTACACTCTTATTTTCTGATTTTGTTTTTGCTTTTGAGAGATAATCTCCATTATCACATTAATTCCTGTTCAACGCTTTTTAATGCATGTATTATTTATCTTCGGATGATCCTTTATGCTCTTATGTGAATTCCAATTGTTATTGCTCATTTTAATTTCCTTTAAGGCCCATGGCCACTTTTTCTGTTGGAGTATGGCTGGTTCCACTTAACAGAGGCTTTGTTATGCAGATACATAAGGCTTCTGTGCCCCACCTTTGAACTTCTGAATAAACACTCCATCTGATATATTTTACACAGTCAAATACAAAAGAGATGACAGAGCCTAAAGCATGGGCAAAGTCATGCTTAACTCCAGCATGTACAACAAACAAAAGAATTTAATTTGGGATAGGTGTCAAGCAATTTAATTTTCAATTTATTTTCCTTTTATCCGCTTTTGATGCTGATCTGTATTGGTGGTGACGTATATACATCTATCACATGGCTGTGTATTTGGCCAAGAGAAATCTTGTAATACTCAAAAACCTTCATCAGAGGAACATTATAAACAACAAAATTCTATAGCAAAGGAAGATGCTTCTCCAACTCAAGTCAGTCTCAGAGGATTTGATCTCAAGACTGCTTCTAACGAATACTGATGTCTGAACATTAGATATTTAAGCACATGGTACTGTTTGACAATACCAACAGTAATTTCAAGTGTTTTCTCCTGTGAATTTCTTTTTTCACAGTTTATCATATCAAAACAGTTTGAAGAGAGAAAATAGCCATGACTTTTCCATTTAACCAAACCCTTGTTTTCTCTCATTTATTTGTTGCCTCTAATCATGACACAATAAAGCCAAGTATTTGGTTAAAGGCCCTTCCTTTCATTGCTTGTAACATCATTAGGGACTGCGTGATTTGGATTTCCATGTCTGAATAGAAATTATTAGAAAATAAGAATTTGTTGTTGTTGTTGTTTTTGTGCCTGGGAGAGTGTTGGGGTAAATTCTCCTTTGCCTCTGCACGTGGTGAGAAAAATTAAATTGGGTAAAGGGCTCAAAGGCAATCTAGAAAGCTGTATCCAAACTTCCATTTAGCTCAAATCCCCTTGCCATGGGCAGGGACACTTTCCACTAGACCAGGTTGCTCAAAGTTCCACCCAACCTGGCCTTGAATGCTCCCAGGGATGAGGCATCCACAGCTTCTCTGGGCACTGCACTAAGGACAGCGTTGCACCAGAATAAACAGGTTGTATTTGCTCAGGTTTTAGAAGTTACATGATTTAAAACACAAAGTTTTTACAGCCATGTGCCTGCCTTTGCATGAGGAACCAGTCAGAAGGCAAATGTAATGCTGTGAAGCATCTACTCCTTAGCTAAATGTGTGCAAGTTTGGAGCCTACATTAATATTCTCCCAATCCACATCTAAAATATGTTCATAGGTGCCCCAAAACAGAAAACTGAATATACACACTTTGTTCCCCAGCAGAGGCCAAATTTAATTCAGTGTGTACTTTGTGATCTTTGACCACCACAGTCACCTTGCACCAGAGCAGAACAAGAAAAAAAAATATCATGCCTCAAATCCCTGAGATTTCATCAGAAGGAAAAAGATCACAGCACTTCTGAGAGCAACTTAAGTGTCAAAGTCAGGTAGAAAAGATCACTCTTTGGGAGCCTTCAAAGCAACTGTTTCTCCCCAGTGGCTTTATAAGGAATTTATGCACTTACTTTACAGGGACATCTTCACCAGAACATAAAATTTAGGTGCAAATTAGGCATCTACATTCCTTCATATGATGTGTGTCGTTACTGGCTTGGCATAGAGATTTGCAAGAGATTGAATAAAACAGCCTGAAGGATGTACAAAATATATGCATATAAAAACATACAGATAATGAATGTTACAGCTATATGCACAGACTCCTAAGACAAAACTGACTGCAGCACAAATACTCACAGCAGCCAGAAACTGGAACATTTGGATTTGGAGTCAGGCTGGACATATCTCTCTGCATCCTGCACATGGGGGTGGGGGAACACTAAAGCCCTCCACAACAGTATCTGTATTTGTTAAGTCCAGATAAAAGAAAGGGTTTGACGTTTGGGATTCTGCCCTTCTCCCTCACGCTCAAGCCCAGTGTTGCAGATTTTATAAGATATCCAAAGACAGAACGAAGGGAGGAACTTGCCCCAAGGCTACTGAAATGTTCTTGGTAATAGGTTAAAAATGTGAAGCATTTAAAGTATCTGATGTTCCTTTTGATATTCTCCAGGCAATTTCCTAAATCAGCTTCAAATTTTAGTCATTTTCGGCTTTAAAACAAGCAGTGACACAAATGATTAAAAGAAACAACAACAAAAAATTAACACACACCCAGATGGTAACTATTATCTGAGCCAGAAAATAGAGACAAATACATCCACTTAGGGCAAACTAACATATTGTATTATATCACTATGATGTACTGTAATGGGGTATGATTTACATTAAAACTTGTGAATTAGAGATTTAACTTATGGCCTTTCTCCACAAATTACAACAACAAACAAGAGCAGGAAAATCAGCTCTAATAACAGCATGCATCCCATCACAATTTGATGGATTATTTCTAGTCCAAAGCCATGGATAAAATATTCAAAAGTGCAATTTTGTAACAGTATTCTAGAAACATGATTTAAGTTAAAATCCTGATTCCCTGCAGTTAGTAAAGATTTTATGGTAATCTTCCAAAGAATTGGAGTGTTTTATGTGAGAATTTGACTACAAAACACTCCAGAAGAGTTAGGCAGATAGTGTGACCATGGCTTATTATGTTAAATGTAAAGGTCTCGGTTGTGGTCCCTCCATCTGTTTGCTCATTTACCTCTTGTCTTGTATCATAACCTCATCAGATACCAATTTTAGGGACTATCTTCTAGCTCAGTGTGCTGAAACCCCCAGCACAAAAGGAGACAGTGCTTTGGGCTTCTCTTTGTTAATGCAACTGAGCTAAACAGATAAACAACTTGACAGGGATGAGTTTGCCAGATTTATTCTCTGTAGCAAATTGTACTTCTAATTGCATAAGGTTCTCTTCCCTGCTTGCTGTCATCTGGTTTGTGATGTGGTGCACCTCTTAAGCACTGCAAAATCCCTCTCTAAGACAGCTGTATTTTGTGATGGATACTACAAAAACATACACATAAACACAACATGCTCAGTTCCCTAATTTATGTAACTGCCTCCTACGAAGATCCTAGGACTGAAAGTTACTCTGAGAGGGAGAATGACATGGTAAGTGGATTTCAATGATTTGAGCTTTTTTTCTCCCTAAGTGACTTGCCAGAGCCAAGCTCATCTGTATGCACCAATATTCTCTAAATAATAAAAAAAGGGGATAATGCTTCCTCTCCTGACGGATGTGCACTCAACTTTATCCACACTGTGCTTTAGCAGCTCTGCAAGAATGTAAAACAGAAATCTAATATCCTGCTTAAATTTGCTAGAAACAGTCACTGAGATCATGGAAGGCAACTTCTCCCTGCAGAATGTGTGCCTGCCTGCCTGAAAGCTTGAGACTGGGAGGGAAATGATTAGCACTCACCTCACTTAAAACAGCTCTATTCCTTCCTGATCTGTTGCAAAGATGAGGGAAAAAAGCCAAAGAAGATATTTGGGCGATGACTGGGAAGCAATTACAACTGCAGCACCTCCAGCAGTACTTGAACCAATGTTACTCCAGCTTCTTGGGTACCAGTATGATGCTGGATCCTCAGCCACATGGTGAGGCACAGATGACATTTATCCTGCTGCACCTCTCTTGTTTTTGTTACAAGCTGCTGTGACTAAGGCTTGGATGGTGTCCGGACTTGTACCACAATCACAGCTCTGTTTACAGCACAGACTGACCTTTGCTTACTGACTGTAGAAACATGAATGATGTATCTCTAAAGGTTAGCCCTTCAAAATAAGAAACAAAAAGAAAAAAAAAATAAATAGGAGAAAGAAATTATATAGCTGTTTGTGTGTCCTTGACTTTGAGAGTCCCACCAGTAAGTCATTCCTGAAAAGAAGATGGTAAGAAGAAAGAGATGTGCAGAGAAGGGTGAAGAAAATCCCATTTGGGTTGGGTGTATCAGATAGCCAGGCTGGTGGGACTGCTCTGCTTGGGGAAACAGCTGAGATAGCTTTCATTTCTTTGAAATTTGTGCTCACTGCCAAAGGAAAATAAGGGAAACAACAATGAAACAGAGATAACAGTATTATGAGAACTATGCCAGCAATGAAATGACAGAGGAAACATTAACTGGAAGCAGAACATGTCAAGGAGAGGTGGCAGATCATGTCACTGTGGTTTATTCGGTGGCTAAAGAGAGATCAAGTTTTGCAATGCTCAGGGTCAGGCAGTAATGAGGTAGGAAGCAAAGCCACAGAAGTGACTCACAAGCAAGAGGTTACACTCTCCTGTGAAAACTGGAACTTCTCACAAATTTAATAGTGCCAAATCCCTTTTTAGCAATTACCCTGCAGAATAATTTCTCCCTCATTTGCAACTGCCTAATATGCTTTTAGTAACTGCAGCTATCAATAAGTTAAAATAGAGAAGGCAGAGATTCTTCTTGCTACCATTTTTAGCGCTTTGTCCTTTTTGGATGAAATGAATCATAATGTTTACTACGGTCTTTCATTCTAGTACCCTGTCTTATACTCCAGCTGGAAGTGGGTAGGATAACCAGCACTCTTGCCCAGTTAACTCACAGTTGGTGTTAAGAGAGGACATAACACCTGAAACAAGATGGAAAACATATGTAGGAAGGCAGAGAGACATGCCTTGGGGATTGTTGGGGATTGCTCCTTTGCTGTTATGCTTGGAGGGACAAACTGCTGCTCAGCAGAGTGATGGAGACCCACCAGCTCTGCTGCTGTGGCTCCTGTCAACCCCAGTCTAAGTGTGGACATTGCCCACCTCCCCACAGCATCAACTTTACTCCTGCTACAAGAAATTAAAAGGATAAAACTCATGTAACATTTGGCTCTCAGCCAGTTTCAATGGCAAGCTTGTGCCTTCCCACCACAAACTAAGCAAGATGTGTCAGGAGAGCAAGGAGTGGTGTGTTGTGACAAAGCTTTGTCACAGAGCTGAACTGCCAGCCACACATGTGCAGGAAGCATGAGTGCCAAAGAGCTGAAGAAAAGCAAACAGAAAGCAAAAAGATATGAAAAAGAAAGAGTAATGATAACAAGATTTAAAAATATCTCATGTAACTGAGAAGAGCAAGCAGGATTTAATGCATGCTTCCCTTGTTGGTGCTGTATAAATGTCTTGTTCTGTTCCATTCTGGTGCTATTCCAGGGTCAAGTATATTCAGTGTCCTTTATAATCAAGCTGTCAATATACAGTCTTGACGATATACATTGATTTTGTGCCACAAGAAAGAGGAAGTTATCCCTTTGTGTTCAGCACTGTCACAGTGACTTAATATTTCTTAGCCCACAGTATTCAGTATCACCACCAAGACCACACATTTTACCTGCCTGGCCCCACACATTTTACCTGCAGTTTCTATACATGCATGTTCTTCACAAACATACTGATGATGTAATGTGGCAATTTATTTAGAAGCAACGGGAAACCTGTGAGGTTCCAGTTTGTACCAATAAACCAGTTATACAAACTTCAGTGAACTATAGGGAAAGGGGAAAGAAAGAAAATGCCCCCGTAATCCTCTGAAGGAAGATACAAAAATGTAGCACTTCAATAAAAAACTGTGCACAGGAAAAAAGAAAGTAACAGTAATATTTAGCACTTATATGGTTCTGTCTCTCTAAATTACTCCAAAACTTCCCAAGAGAGATCAGACTGAGCCTCAGAGAGGCTACATAAAGTGAAAAGTTGTATGACTTGCCAAACCCAGCTTATAACACATCCAAGAAATTTTGCACATTCAGTCCCATTTCTTAATATTAAGCAGGTTGTTTTCTTGCCAATTCCCCCATGTCTTTTTAGCAATAAGCAGGGATGATACTAGGGCTCTTCCACCTGAACTCCCAGCTACCTAAACTGCAAATGAAACCCTGTAAAGCTTTTTCTATTTAAATGTTAGAAAACTCAGATGTTGCCAAAGTACAAAAATTCCATCATAATTGTCAGGTGTATTTCTTTATTTTACGTCCAGACAGTATTTGTCAAGAAACAGAATACAAGTTAAGGAAGATGAATTCAGCAGGAATGGAGGTGCAGGGCTGAGCCTGCACAGTGCCAATGCTCTCCCATTACAGGCTGATATTGATAGGAGCCCAGACTGCAACGTGTTACCCAAAAATGAACAAGTAGAAAGCTGGAAGGAGCTCAGTCAGACACCTCAAAGGTGGTACCCACAAACACAGCCTGACCCTGGTGTACATACTTCATTACCATAGAAACATACAATGGTTTGGGTTGGAAGGAACCTTACAGATCATCTAGTCCAACACTCCTGCCATGGACAGGGACACTTTCCACTAGACCAGGCTGCTCAAAGCCTCATTCAGCCTAGCCTTAAACATCTACGGGGATGGGAAGTCCATAACCTCCCTGGGAAGCCCGTGCCATTCCCTCACCACCCTTAAAGCACTTCTTCCTTAATCTAATTGAAACCTGCCTTCCTACAGTTGAAAACTCTTTGCCAGTGTCCTATCACCATGAGTTTTAAAAGGTCTCCTGAGAAGACAATTCAAAACCTTCCCAAGTAGCCCAGTTCAGTACTCATCTGTATTTGTCACCAAACTTTCCTACCAAATTACTTAAAGCTCCTATTTCAGGTATCACTTCCCAGCCAGTGAACTTCCCTTTTATATTTGTGCATTTTGGTGGGTTGGTTTTTTTTCCCTTCCTACTTCCACATCTAGAATACATTCCACATACATAATTGCCTTGCTCTGATAAACCAATAAACAGAAAGTCACCTCTGTATCCTCCAAGCCTTCCTCTCCTCCCCATGAGGTGATCATCCACAGGTGAATGCCCATCCCATGAGACAAGCAGGGGACAGCCTTGGCATGGGCCAGCCCATGTCTTAGGCTGCCCTCTCAGCTCAACCACTCTTCCTTGGTTTACTTGAAAAGATATTGCCATACATGTGACCATATCACAGACCTTATTCAAATCCCAACATACTACCTTCACCATTTCCTTCTCACCTGCCAGAGGGTGCCCAACACCCTGCTACACTCGAGCAGAGACACTTGGTTTTAATTTGTCAATAAACTCCAATGAAGTATTTTTAAGTTACTCTCAGTGAAAGGTTTTCACTAAACAACATATTTGCTTCTCTTTTTCCTTCTTTTTATTTTTTTTTTTTTTATTATTTTTTTTTTTTTTTTTGGCTAACCTGAAAGGTTGTAAGTTGCCAACACCAAATCCTTCAGGAGCTGGCTGACTCACAGTCTTCTTCCAACAGGATTTTGTAGGTCTCTGATATTTGTCATAGGTGGTTCCCATTCCCAAAATAGACAGGGAAACTCCTTGAACAAGATCCACAGAAGAGTAAGATCCATCTGCCTGAATAAGATCCAGCTGAACTGTTTCCAGCAATTACAAGATATTTCAGAGACATTTAGTGGCCAGTCTCACTTGGATTGCAGATAAACTTTGAGGTCTACTTTTGAAAAATGAATAGTTCAGATGACGCATTTTTAGCATTTTCATGAATTATGAGAACTCCATAAAAAAAAAAAAAAAAAGTTGGGAATACATGTGTATATATTTCATAAAACAGGACCACGCACTGGTAGCCTGGGATATGTGACTTCTTGAACCACCAGCTATTGGCATGCAAGATGAGCTGCTTCTCACTGGGGCTGTTCTATTCAGAGCAGGAGGATGTTGGCCCCCAGGTGCCAAGTTACCCATCTCATCCCCCCCTCAACACATTTCTCCAGCACCTTTTTGGCCCAAGCTGAAGTTTTCATCGCCTTTAGATTAGGCATCACCAACTGCAAGTGATCACCATGCATGCTGAGTGGCACATTAAAACTACTTTTTAATGTCTCACTATTAAACTTGCTTTCAATATCAAACAAAACATTAAAGATCCATTATTTCTCCATACCAGCTAAAGAGTTTTTAATGAGATTAATTACAAGAGAAGAAGAACGTATTTTTCATAAGATCAGTTTAATAACACATCTAACATTTAGTAACTTTAAATATCATCTATTAGATCTGATGTTATTTGAAAAATGCCTGTGAATATTTATAGTATTTCAAGGGTGTGAAATTAAACACACCCTAGACCTGCCCAAAATAAATCTGCCTATTTTTGTCACATGCCTAATAGAGCTCTACAGCTTTCATGAGTCTTGAAGACTGGGAAATTACTTGATTTTTCGGAAACACATAATTAAACTATCCAAATCTGAGATAAAGGAGAAGTCATCAGCATTAACCCCTCTTGTTCTGCTCACAGAAAAAGATTGTTTTAAAATGGCTTGGTAGGATGATGGCTCTGTCACAATAGTGACAGGCTTCCTGCATAAATGACCAAATAGCAATTGAGGGGCTGTGAAGAAAGAAACCTATGTGAAGAGTAAAATTTAGAAATACTGTATGCAGGCAGCAAAGAAAGAGTATTTATGAGTTTATTTTTTAATCTCATTTTAGGCAGGGAGAAAAGAGACCAAGGAGAGAGCAAGCACAGGGGAAATGATGCTTCGCTTGCTCACTGGATCTCTTTGAGGATACTACAGACTTTTCTGAGAAAGAAAGCAGAGATCACCTATTTGGATTTCTAACCTCCCCTCATCTTTCTTTTTTGCTAAAGGTTAATGACTAAGTGAAAAGGAAAATTGACATACTTCTATAAAAGCCTAAGGTCAAACATAAAGGGCAATCTCAAGTGAACCACAGAATCACAGAATAGTTTGGGCTGGAAGGAACAGACCTTCAAGATCATCTTGTTCCAATCTCTTTGCCACGAGCAGGGACACATCCCACTATCAAAGCCACATCCAATCTGGCCTTGGACACTTCCAGGGATGGGGCATCCACAGCTCCTCTGGGTAACCTATTCAAGCCTCTCATCACCCTCATAGTGAAGAATTTCTTTCCAATATCCAATCTAAACCCACGCTCATTTAGCTTAGGGCCATTCCCCCTTGTCCTATCCCTATATCCCTGTAAAAAGTCTCTCTCCAGCTTTCCTCTAGGTATCTTTGGGTATTGGAAAACACTCTAAGTTTCCCTGGAGCCTTTTCCTTTCTAGGCTGAACAAGCCTACCTCTCTCAGCCTATCTACACAGCAGAGGGGCTCCAGCCCTTGGACCATCTTTGTGACCTCCTCTGTACTCCTTCCAACATGTTTCACATCCATTCTCCACTCAGCCTAAATCTGTGCTTAGCTGACTGCCCTGATGTATGTGCAAGATACTTTTCCAGCCAGAAAAAGCTGTTGCAGAACAGCAAAAGCACCAAGACTTATTTTTACTGCTATTTTTATTATTAGAACAATCTGTATCTGAAGAGTTCTAACTTTGCCAGAGATGATAAATGAGAGAAAAGGAAATTATTAATGCTTAAGGACTAGGATAAATCAAACATCTGAGCAAAGAGAACTTTATGCAAAGCAGCAGAGGACTCTGCTACAGTTCCTGTGGAAAAAGATCTAAGGAAAGTAGCCTACTTCCTACCTGCCCAACTAATGGAAAATGTGGCCAACCTGTTCTCATCAAGATACAGAGCTGAAATGCAAGTTGTATGAGGAAGACAAACAGCAATGGTTAAATGCAGTAAGAAGATGGAAAAGCCCCGATTTGGATTCATCTCTACAATCAACTGGGCACCTGTCCTTGAACATGAAAGAACAGCACAGCTCTTTGTGGGAGGCTTGGCTTCAGACCTTGTGACACAGCCAGATGTGATGGGTCCACCAGGTTCCCTGGTACCACACCTGAGGCATGGAAATGTATTTCTTTGCACATGCAACTGCCTTTCCTATGTATTTCAGAAAAAAACCCACCCACATTCAGGACACTTTTAACAGATCTTTGGTATTAGCCAGAGGGGAAAAAAACCCCACCAACCAAACATGTCTCTTCACAGCTTCTCAGTTTCACGCCAATTGAAGAAGAGCCACAACAACCGCCATTCTTTCTTCCCCTTTCCAAATCACACAGTACTGCAAAACTTGCAATCAAACCACAAGAACTGGCAAACTTGAAGATATTTACAACATTATGAATTACACTGTGTCTCAGAGACTTGAATATCTGGGAGAGACATGTATACTGCAGTCTAAGGACATGGAGGTGACCTTGCTTTAAGAGAAAGGACAATGCCACAGTTGATTGGTCCATAAATTAAATTCTAGTCCAGAAAAAATATTTTTCCAATGTCCATCTGATTCTGAAAAAATCTATCAGTCTGCCAAAGCAAGGGCTTCAAGATTATTAAAGTGCCAACTACAATTTATGCCCAAGATACTTTGCTGGCCTTCTCTCATGTCACATACTGCCAAGGCTCTCTGTCACCCATCCTTTGGGGCCTCCCAGTTTATTCTAACTGAGGCCAGGTCTTCTCACTCCAAGGACTCTGACGGTAGGGCTCCACCCCAGCTTCTTGTTGCTTTCTTCTCCAAAAACTCAGCATAACATCAAGCCAGGTAGACTATTCATGCCTATTTTAATTTTCTTTCTTCCTTAATGCCCGACTGCTCTGTTCTGGGGAGCTGCAAGAACATCTGCTACAAGAGCAGACTTGTATTAATTTCTGCTTACTGCTGTATGATGCCACATACATGTACAGCATGTTTTGTGTGTCTGATGTACAGCACAGCTGATGTGAAATGGGATATATTAAAGGAAAACAACTACAACATAGTCCTCTGGAGAGGTGGGAAACAGGCTCAAGCCTTGCTGTAGCCCAGCTCCAAGGCAGGTGCAAATCAAGACCTCCGCTTTCCAGAAGAAAGTCCAAACTCTCATGTGGCTGTAATTCACATTCTGGAGTTTGTTGGATGGAAATATATGCACTATCCATCAGGAGAGAGAATATGAAGGTGTGAGTAATGTCATGGTGGGGATGTCCCCCTTGCTGTCTGAGCACCCAGACCCATGGCAGGGGCAGGAGGAGGAGCAGAGTGGGAGCACAAGGCTGGCTGCTCACAGGAGATGGATCCAGGCTCCACCAGGCAGGAAAGGGATGGCAACCCTGGTCAGTGCCACCCTGGGTGCAGAACTGAACCACTGAGTTACCAGGTGAAAGGGCAGCCATGCATGCACTTCTCCCCCTCTGTGAAGTCTGTCTTTCTCTCCCCCACTTTTCTTCACAGAACTAAGCTTTTTCTTGAGTGCATTTGACTCCTTTGCTTGACAGTAAAACCTCATTCTCTTTGTACTTTCTTTTTCCTCTTAATTTTGCAGCTCTTGTGCTGATCAGAAGAAATAGACCCAGTGCTGTTTAGTCATCTAGGAGCATTTAACTAGTGTTGGTGATGATATTTTTCAATTTGGCAGTCTACCAGATGGATGAATTATTTTCCAAGCCCTAATTTTAAAGCCATCCATTGTACAAGCTGCAGGTCAGGACAGTAAGGGTTTGTTTTGCAATCAGCTTCTGGGCAAGAGCAGGATTCCTCAATATTACAATACTCTGGTGGCTCTTGAGCAGAGAAGCAGCTGTGATGTGCAGACACACTCATGAGCACAAACAAACCCAAAACTCTCAGGTGGTGGTGTTGGTTGGTCACCTCACAGATTAGTTGCTGTTATAAGTAGGCAATGTCCCTTGGAGACTGCAATTTTTCATGTATTTAAATATCCTGCTTGTTCAAGAACAGCAGGGACAACAGGCAGAAAAGCAGGATGGTGAAATAGGCCTGTGGGCACCTCTAGCAACACAGTGCTGCTATTGTAAATTTACAACATCCCTTCTTTCAAGCCCCCTCAGAGCCCTGTTTGCTTCCACACACACCTGCCCTGAAAATGCCAACAGTGTTGTATCAAAGCCAGCAGACTCAGGGACAGAGCAGGGCTGGCTGGTTCCACTGCAGCTCACACTCTTCTGGTACTGCCTTGATGATCTTCACAATACTGTTCATTTAATTTCAACAGCTATCTCAAGTACCCCATTTTGCTTTATTTTACTCCCATTGGGCAAAAAAACCCCCAGGATGCTTCATGCAAACCAGCCAGTGGAGAAGAAACAGCAGTGATCTGGGTGAGAGGGGAAGAGGAAGCAAACAGAACGTGACCAAAGTTCAACCTCACTGCTCAGTGCTCTGCTATGGCAGGGGTTGGACATGTCAGAGGTGAGCATGGCAAGAAGGCTGTGGGGAAACAGCCATGTGGTGTGTAATCAGTTTAGCCTTGCTTGGCCCAGCTCTGTGTCAGAGAACAAGTCCTTTCCTTCCTTGTGGGGATGGTGTAAGATCCTCCACATCCACGGTGGGTTCAGCTCTCATCAAATGCATCAGCTTTCCTTCTGATCCTCACTTCACTCTCCATCTCACCCAGTCTCCAGTCTTGGAAATAGAAAGTGGCATTAGAGACCACTGGGTCTTCTTCATCAGAAGAAATTCCAGCCTGTCCCGGAAGATTCTCCACAGGGAATCTGTAGTTGATTTTTAGCCTGATTTTGTGCAAGGTGAGCTCTCACACACTGTAGAGTGCAATTGCAAAAGCTTAATGGAAGGACAGCAAAAACATAATTTAAAATGCAGGGAAGAAAGCAAGGAGAGACAGTCCTCAACTGTGAAAAGTTTGGGGTTATTTTGCAATTTTACTATAGGATGCAGCAGACAAATCTGGTGCTATTATTTATTGAGAAGTGTCCCATGTGCACAGCAGGGCTTTGCAAACAAATGAGACAGTGTCTGCTCCAAGCCGAGACACAAACAGTTTGACATCTGAATACACCAGAGACAAGCTCTCTGTGAAGTGGTGTGGATATTTTCAGAGATCATTGCTGGAAGTCTTAAGGGAAATGGGGTGTT
Organism: Zosterops lateralis; assembly: GCF_965231275.1. Taxonomy (NCBI): domain Eukaryota; kingdom Metazoa; phylum Chordata; class Aves; order Passeriformes; family Zosteropidae; genus Zosterops; species Zosterops lateralis. Next base: position 106,488,078 of record NC_139764.1, on the reverse strand, counting down.
TGCAGGCAGAAGGCGTTTCGTAGAGAGAGGCATTTCTCACTGAATACATAATGCAAAGGAGTTTCAACAGTAAACAGGACACAAAATGGGCAGGGAGCTGACAGATTTGGGGAAAAATGAAAAATATGAGTGTGAAATTGCTAACAGAGGGAAGTTAGGAAAGAAACTACTTAAAGGAAATATGAACAGAGGGCATAATTGAAAGAGACATTGGAGAAGTCAGCATGACATGACTGAAGTGGTGGCTGACACCAACCACGGAGTTCAATTCAGGTCTGATGTCACCCATGAGCCAAGTGTGCCATGGGTGACACCACCCTATAACCTTGATGGAGATGGATTGTCAGGCTTTCCTATTTGTGAAGCTGTGAGTGCTATGGGCAGGGTACCACACAGGAACATGGGGCCCTGTCCAGTTCAGAAACCCTCTGGAGACCACAATTTCATCAACATCATCTATATTTAGAAAAGGCACATGTGGAGGATCACTTGTGAGCCCTCCATCATCCCTTGGCCCACAGAGGATATGCCCAATCATGAAGCAGTTTGCCAGTGATCAGTTAGGGGTTAAAAACTCTATGGTGCAACAGGATTTGTTTACAGAAGCCCTTTCCATTTTGGAGCTACCAGGTACTTGCAGAGGAATGAAATGCTATGTGGAGTCAGGCTGTTGCTCAAGGATGCAGAGGCCAGTGGAGTGATGAGCTGACAACTGCCAGAAATTGCTTATCCACTCCTTGGTGCCCAAGTCAGACCATCCACTTTGTTCTGAAAGAACCTGTTTGTACAATTACTTTTTTCCCAGCAAACTCTTTGCCAACCCACTGAAAAGTACCTCCCAGAACTAGCTCGGTTTTCCAGGCCCTGATGTGTGGGGAAGTGGGGACAGCCCCCTGCCATCTGTCACCACCTGTGGAAGACCCACGATTCACAGGATGCACTATCAACAACCCGACCTCTTCAACCCCACAAAACTGAAAACCGAAGCACGGGAAAAGAGTATGGGAAATTTTTCTCTCCACAGTGAACTCCCTTGGAAATGGACATTTTAGCTCCCATTTGAATTTGTCCAGTGTATTATTAACCATAAGGCATACAAATGCATTTTGCTGGAGAAATGCAGCACCATTGGCTCATCAGGTTTTAGTGGAATGGGTGATACTACTGTCTCAATCTGCTTTGCCTGAGAGGTGTGTTCGTGCTCTCCCAGCTTGCCTCCTCATCCCCAGGGCTCTGAAGGTTGCAGCCATGGATATGGAGCCTCAGCTTGAAGAGCTGCTTCCTTGCTATTTTTAAGCATGAAACTAAGAGTGGAAACACACAAAATGACCTCCAGCCATCAACCCAGCTCGGTGAGTTGTGTACTACAGGCTTTGCAAAAAACTGCTCTTTAGGTGAAAAAAAATCCCTTTCAATATTTCAGCAGCAAAGACTGCACATCTCAGAAGGACTTTTTGTTTATTTGGCTGGGCTCTGCCTTTCTTTGGGAGAAAAATCTTTGCTTGATACAGGCAATTCTTAAATGCCAATACACACTTTCAAATGCATAGGTCCATTTCTGTGTCACTTCAGGGAACTGGCAGGACATCTGGTATTAATGAGTATCGATGTGTGAACATGTGCACACACAAAGAGTGATGGTGCAAACCTGACGGCATGAAGCTTTGAATAAATGTGCCATGAAAAATAATAAATCAATATTTAACGTGGCAATAAATTCTTACATGTCTTCTATCTTGCTACATCAGGAAGACCTAAAGGGCATCACAGCTTAAGAGTGACTTCACTCCTCCACTCCTAAATGAACCTCAGGGGCTAAGTCCCCTCCAAATCTAGAGTTAAAATACATCTTAAATAAACATATTGAAATGCAAAGTAGACCAGTTATGTACAAACGTGCTGAGGCTGCCCAAAGGAATCAAGGACCAAAAGTCATGTGGGTCCTCAGCTTCAACCATCCTGATTGAAGTCAATGCCAAAGCCTCCTGATTTCAGCTGGGCAAATCCTGTCCTTAGTTTTTATGGAAGCAGGAAGATTTCTGTCCTTGCTGGGGTCAGAAAGAAACAAAACAGAGAAGAGGACCTCTCCTGATATCTACACAGGAGTGCCTGTTCCTCTCTTAATGGCTGCACAACTGGAGTGGAGAAAGTTCTTCTGAGACCCAGCAGAAGTCTTTCATTCCCTCTAATTTTGGAGTTTATTCTGGGCTGTGGGAAACATGGCCAAGGATCTTGGCTGAACTAAAACCTTCCAAGTATTTTCTGACGCTGCCCTGGCGCTGCCTTTGCAGACCTCAAAATCCTTCCGTGTATCATTTATAAATAACCCTGTCCATTACAAAAGGCAGGCACATCACCCTGGCAGCACTGAGAGCACACTGACCAGCTCCTGGCCTTCCCTGTTGACCTGACAGTTAACTTGGAGCTGCTGCCTGCCTGGAGCATCCCCTCCCTGCTCTGTTTCATGCTGAGAGTAAAGAAAACTGAGAGCTTTCAGTTTTCCATTCCTACTGCATGGGTGGGAAAAAGGATTATTTGGAAAGGCATTTGCAAGCCAGGCTGTAAGCAAGGTATTCCCACAATGCTGCAGGAGCACATGCAAGTGAAAATGAGATGATGAGGGATGTGACAAGGCATTTTTACCCAAAGCAGCTCCTGAGTACACAGCAATCATCATATAAAGGCGTGGTTTGGAAGGGACCTTAAAAATCATCTTATTCCAATCTCCCTGCTGTAGTTAGGGACACCTGACACTAGACCAGATTGCTCCAAGCCCCATCCAACCTGGCCTTGAACCCTTCCAGGGCTGAGGCATCCATAACTTCATTCATGTGCCGCTGCATGGTTTTGCTTCTGCCTCTTTGAGTGAGCCATCCCACAGCTGTGCTCACTGGTGTGCCCCTGTATTTACAGGGCAAACTCAGCAGGGTGTTAAAAGCCAGTGCTGGAATAGACAAAGGAGGAGAGGACATGCTGCCTGCTTCTCAGCCTGCTCTTGGGTAATTTTAGTGCCTTCCTTGAGCACCTAGGTGTCATGACAACCTCAGACTGTGGCCATCACTGTTAGCACAAAGAATTAAGTACATAAACTACATTAGCTGTAATAGTGTTATAATGTACGTAACCCCTTACTAGGGAATTAGAAATTTAAGCTGATGTTTTCTTTTGCAGCAGAGGTAGAAAGCCAAGACAGCATGTTAGGTGGTGAAAGTTAGAAGGGAAAAAAGAACAGGTTTTTTCATACGCTTACTGCAGAGTGCCTACAATATTGTACAATAATAAGCTGAAAATACAGACTTTATTTCCCTTTGGAATTCAAACGCTTGTACATCAACAGGGCATCTCTAATATCTAAGTAATAAGCATAGCTGCTCCGTAAGGACACTATTGAAACCCAAATTCCCTCAATACAATTTCAGATTGAGAGTGTGAGCTCAGGGAAAGAGTACTTTATTACATTTCATAAGGTTCTCTTAAGCATTTTCTGAATTTAAAGCTAAAACCACAACCTCCAGTGGGAGAACTGCATTCTCCTCCTTTAAATCTGCATTCCTTTATCTGATACACTGGACAAAGTAAAAATGCTTTTTTGTATCTGCAGACCTTGAACATTACATTGAAGAGTTCTGAGGACAATGACTGAGCAATATATATATATATATATATATATAATGCTACTATTAAGATGTCCAGATTTGCTTGCATTGCTTTGGTACATATAGTGCACCAGCAAAGCTGATGAAAAATTGTATATTTTCTCTTTCTTTGTGACAGCTGATTACACCAGGCATGTCTGGGCAGAAACCATTTGCTACAGTGCTTAAAAACCCAGGTACAAACAATTTTTGGGCCATTAGGTGATGAGATTTGTTAGTGAGCTGCACCAGTGAAATGAATGTAATTGACGAGTAATATTTTTCAGTTGTCCCCAGGTGAGTGCAATATTTCTGTATCTTCTCAAAGTTTAAGATCAAACAAGGTAGGAGTTCAAAGTAAACAAACTGCCTAATCAAACAGCAGATGCTGTTTATACTCTAAATAAATACTGTAGCATTTCATACCACTACCTCCAATAGCACTGAAACTCTTTTATTTGTTTATGGTATCCCTGGTTCAAATGGCAGAACCTCCAGATCCCATTTAAAATGCTGAAGAGGTCACTTAGAATTGTTGACTCAACATGGATCAAACCATAAAAGAGACTTTGTAATGAAATAAATATTTACTAATCAGATTATCTACCCAGAGCAACAATCTTTGTTGGTAGGCTGCCATTTATTATGCTTTCAATCAACCCTGTGGCTTCTAATAAGCTGTGTTTTCATGTTTCCCTTAATATAGAACTGCTTGTCATTCAGCACTGGACAAGGCTCCGTTGTGCTCCGGGAGAGCCGCGGTGCCCGGGGCCACGCTGGGGCCGCTGGAGCTGCTCAGCTCCTTCCTCTGCCAGACCCTCTCCTCCAGCAGCTCCACAATGAGCCCTGGCAGGACCCCCAGCCTGTCTCAGCAGAGCTCAGGGCTCCTACAAAAACCAGCCCCCAAAATAATGTTGGGCTGTTTTAGAGATGGAAAAGGAAAAAAAAAAAAAGGCTGCTGTGGAGAGCATCCTCTCACCTATGCAAGGATGAAAGTGTTATTATCCACGGATGAAAGTGTTATTATCCACACGAGGCAGGGATGGGCTGCTAATTAGGAAAATGAGTTAGAAAAAGGCTTCATGAGGTGCATGGGTAACGATCCAGGTGCTCCTAAGTATAAAATACACTGAGAAAAATGAGTCCTCGCAGAGTTTGAGGAGATGGAGTATCAAAAGCACCCAGTTGCCCTGACAAAACATACTCATCTGCTTTGCCAGTGCAATTAAGATTTCTGCACTCACAAAACAGGGAGTGGGATAAATAATTGCACATCCTTACAACTGTTGATGTAAGAAAATACCTAATACTTTTCATTGGTTACACTTCCACAGTAAATGCACCCATCCACAACACAGCTGCTGGCTTGAGCTGGAAGATGCAAATCAGGCCACCTGAAAATTTCTGAAGTCACAGACCTGCTAGAAAAATACTCCCCACCAAAATAAAGCGCTCCCTACCCAGAGAACTTAACTATTTTATACATCCACCATTAGCAGCTTCGGGAAATTTCCTGCATTTCTAAATCCTCAGTGTGTGGATTTGACTCCTGCATTGTAAGCCAGGCACAGACAGATGAGCAAGGCAGGCAGAAGGCTCCAGCCATGTCCTCAACTCACCGCCACGTGTGTCAAAAATCCTACAAGCTCATCAGCGGTTAATCCGTCCTTTCAAAAGTGACACGGAACGCCGACAAAATTAGAAATACAAGTTTGTTATTTTAATGAGTCACTGACATCTGCTGCTTATTCTTAGTTTTCAGTCGCACTCCCCTGCTCTGACATCACGGCACATGTGATTTTATTCGGATACCGCTCTCAGCACTGGCTCAGTCCTTTAGATTACTTTGACAGCATTTCTCCTCATTCATTATTTAACAATAACTTTTGCTTACCAAGCACATTTCAACACAACTAACTAAACTAAAAGCATGTCCTAACCCTTAATGAAGCTCAAATGCTTCTCCTGGGAGGCAGGTAAGTATCATCATTTTCTGGATGGGAAAGCAGATATTAAGTAATTTGCCAAGGTCATGCGGCCTGTCTGTGCCACAGGTTGGGCATTAAGTGTTCTCAGGTGCTCTATCAGTCCTCAGGTGTAAGTAACAACCTTAACCAGCTCAGGCCACTCCAGACACAGAGCAAAGGCACAAAGAAGGAGGCTCTGCAGCAGGTCACCTAGTCACCAGAAGGCTGTGAGCCTCCACAGTTGGCCAGTGACAACTTTCATTATCAGATCATTCTGAAACGAAGCAGCCAGTGCCCTACTCAGGAGCTGGAAGGTCAAGATATTAAAAGTATTTTTGGGGTTTTTGTCATTCCTTCATTTCTCAATCTCTTTTCAACCCTGTGTTTTTAACAATGATGTTATTTAACACATGCCAGTATGAATAAGTTTATTCTTTATTCTGAGCTGCTCCTATAAAAGGAGCTTGTGTTACACAGACTGCCTATAATTCATTAAGCCAAATTCCCTTCCATCTGGAGGCTTATACAGTTGTTGAAAAGCTGTCACTATAACCTATTGTCACTGCAACTTTTTATGGACCAACCTATATTTTTATGTCAAATTTTATCTCAACAACTTTGCTGTACTTACTTTCAATTATTTCTGTATCATCAGCCTTTAGGTAATGCTGCATTCAAGATGCCGGGATTAACTTCTCTCTCTGGCTGTGTTCATACTGAAAATAAATGCAGCTTTGGATTTCAACAAGAGCTACACAGAAGCAGACAGAGCTTCACATGCACATCCCAGTGGATGCACAAACTGATGGCACTTACTGATTTCACCCAGTTCCAAATTAAACAATCACAAATAAATGCAAGCATATGCGAGAAAGAAAGAATTTCTATAAAAATGGAATTTTCTTAATGAGAAGAAAATTAAATGAGGCTGTCCTCATTTCATTTTACAAGAAAAAGTCACATAAGCATGAAAATTCCACATGTTGATTTCTTGAAGAGCTATCTCTGTATGTTTGTTCTTTAGTATGTTTTTTAAGATAATTGGTGAAGATACATTCAGACAGCTGAGGGGTGACTGTAAGATCCTATGTGATGCACAACTCTAAGCTGTGGCTGCCCCATCTCTGGAAGTGTTCATGGCCAGACTGGATGAGGCTTGGAAAGTCCAGTGGAAGGTGTCCCTGCCCATGGAGGGGAGTTGGAACTGCATGATCCCTTAATAACCCTTCCAACTCAAACTGTTCCATGGTTCTACACTTATGTGATATTCCAGAGGGCAGATACACAGAACAAGACACAGAGGTAACAAAGCCAGAGACCAACAGCAGCTGCTTCATTTATCTTAAGCTACAGTTTATAGAAAGACCTGCTTTCCTCCTCTCATCACACACTCTGCCAGACCCACCTGAGAACTAAGAGGAGATTAAAAATTCAGCATGCAAGGAACCAAAATATCCTCAAGTTCTGGCCAAATTGGGGAAGAGCCCTACTAACTGAAATTCCAGCAGCTAGGCCATGGCCCTAATCCTAAAGCTCTGTAATAAAGTCTTTCACATCACTTTTCCTGACCTTTCATAATGGCTTTAAAACAGACTATTGGCACCGCTTGTACTAGAGGGTTGTCCTGGCATAAAAGCTGTACTGATATGACCAAGACTAATTCTGTAGCAAAGAGAAAGCCAGAATGTTCACATAAAAATTAGAAACAACACAGAAACAGAGCTGATGGGTAGCAAAACAGGTTTTGGCATGGCTCTCCATCATGAGATCAGCCAAGGGAGTATCTGTATTTGTAATATGGCTTCATCCCAGTATCACCATGTTTACTAATAAAATAAAATTCACAACCTGAACTGGCATGTAAGCCTTGACTAAACCCTTGAATTAAAACACAGTATCAAAATGGGGTGAAGCATCAGCCTTTTTCAAAAGCTCAGTGTTGTCCAACTGAAATAGTTTAACAGGCAGGACTGGAAAAGGAAGTGTCAGTTTTGGAAACGACAAAGATCAACACGTCTCCAATATGGTATATCTGGCAAACTGCTGTGCAGTAAAATTAAGCATGACACATAACTGCTGAAGCAGTCTCGGGCCAAAACTCACGATTCTTACTCATCTCTCACTAAAACAAAACTCTGTAATTGAAATGACGGCAAGAAGCTGAGCTGCCTGGGAACAGTAGGGCTTGGCTCATGCAATATATATATATATATGTATGTTCTGTTGGTAGCTCGGCTGTAGACCACACAAGTAATTTAAGGTTTTATTTCTTTGGTAGAAGTATGCATGTTTGGGTGGGGAACAGAAACAGATGGAACCAAAGCGATCGCTGTCAGGTCGTATGTTCCTAAGAGTATGTCTGGATATAGACACAGACACCCTCCCCATCTACTGCACTTTCTTCTGGTAGCACCTACTATCCTATGAGCTCAGCATCAAGGCAGTATTATACAAAATCCTACACCAGCCAACAGCAGCAGGATGGCCCTTGTGTCCCTCTATCTCAAAGGGGAGAACAGGACTGTTCAAAAATTCTCTTGACCAACCTTGGAACAGTCTACAAGGAACAAGCAAAAACCCAGTAGCTCAAATCCTATTCAACTAGGTTACACCAAAACTGTGGGGACTCATTTTATCAGAAATGGAAATAGAAATTCCTTAAATCTATGGATCAGGGATATCAGCCTCTCAAGCTTGCCATGGTATTGGTTACGTGTTCAAAGGGCTTTCACCTTGTACTGGCTTGGGCTTAATTGCTGTGGTTTTGGATCCACTTTAAATGCTGAACCTACTGTTGTCATTTCAAGGACTGATTGAGCTACAGAATAAACAAGCGAGTACAATAAATAATTGTACTCATGGGGGTACCAGGAGTGTGCACACACACCTGCTTTGACCTCACAATACTTCCCCCACTGGGCAAGCTCTCCTGGCTGCATCCTGGATCTTGGCAGTAGATGTGCCATCAGTCTGCTTGGTTGTTGCACTTAAAAGAAGTAGGAATAGGGAAGAGAAAAATACCTCGACGATTTCAAAAGTGCTTCTCTTTTGCTTCTGTTTTTGGGACAGCACTACTCTCAGTTACAGTTCTAAAGGAGTTACACTTTGCCTTTTGGCAGTGTTGTAATCTAAAATAGGGCATGTTCAAAGTGGCACAAGCGGATTTTTCTCCTTCTGTCTTCAGCCAGAGAAATCTCTATGCAGGACACCCTGAGCAATTTTCTTACCTTCTTAACATGCTGTAGCTCACATGCTGTGGGCTCCTTTCAGGTCCATTTTTCATAACTCTGACTAACAACAAAACTGACAGGATGTCAACAGGAGGAAGAGAAACAAACAAGATTAGATAATCTATTTAATATCCTCCTGGTGAGCTCACCAGGTCTAAATAGCAGCGTTTTTTAGCAGGTATAACCTCAATCTAAAAGCTACAAACTGTTTTCCATTGGAGATACATTCATGGTCCAATCTGGCACCATGGAGGTTGGATCTTGCAGGGAGCACATGGCAAGGAAGCTGACAGGAGAGAGAGAACAATGTGATGTTGTATAATTGCTCTCTGCTGATAAGGCGGTAAACAAAAATGAGGTTTTCTTTATAAAGAAAGGTCATGAACACCAGCAGAAAAGTGGAGTTCAGAAAGAGCTTCCTTAGACAGCGATGGAGACTAAAACTCCTGGTCACAGTGCTTCCAGTAACATGATTCCATGCAATGTCAAGGATTAGATTCAAGGAACAAAGATCCTTCTCAGATCATCTCATGGGGAAAAAAAAATCCTGTCTTTCAGAACAGTTTAGACCAGTTTCCACATAAATAAATGGAGGTCCATGATGACAGGAGCAACTCCCTTTAGATGGCTTAATACTCCTAAATGCCAGAGCAAGTCCAGCTTGGATGTAATGTGGCTGCAGACTGGCACAAATAGGCATATTTAGGATTACTCTAAGTTTTTTGCAGCTAGTTCATCTCACCACGGAATTTTTTTTTTGCATAGTTTAAAATGAAACGACATTACAAAAATTTTCTTTTAATTAGGGTAACTGATGTTCTGTGACCACAAAACCCACAGGTTTCAAAAGAATAAGCAGACCTTTTTGGAAATATAAGGGAAAAAAATACAGCATGTGCTCTCTAGGGAAGGTCCTTTCTGGCAATTTAACTTCAAAAAACCAAGATCAAGACCTTAAAGGAGCAGAGGGAAGCCATCACCCACAGCCTTCTCAATGGAACAGCCTTATCTACAAAAAGATAAGATTATTCTGCAATATCTGAAGGGGATATTCAAAGGACATAGAACAGAAAGATTCGAAAAATTATTTTCTTTTGCTTTAATAATGAAAAGATCAGAAACAATGAGGATCTCTGAGGTGACCCTTGAAGACCACGAGCTGTAGTGGGAGCTTCTATTGCTACCACAAGAGAATCCTGCTCATCTGACAGGTCAGACAATCTGTAGCAAATGGAAGATCCATCATGAAATGGATGCTTGCCTTTGGCACCAAGTGGTTCCTCTATGTGTCCTCTACAGCTGCCAAACAGCTGCACTCCTAAAAGGGATGCTGGATCTTGGGAGGAGAAACAACTGGTGAAAAAAAAAGGAGATGATTTAAAGTAACACTGGTTTCTTGTAATATGTGATGGCTACACATCAGCTTCTGGGTTCTACGGAAATGACAATCAGAGATTTTTTTTATCCTTTGTATCTTGTCCTCAGTGGCTGCTGAAGGGTGAAGAAACCCACGGTCTTCTGGGGGTCTGTTAAGATCTTTGACCTTTGGTGAGACCAAGGTCTCTAGGAAGGTGCAGTTCAGCCTCTGCTCCAACAACCAAAATCTAATCTTGACTAAGACTGTGAGATAGGCTGCAATGAAACTCTTTCGTCTTCACCAGCATCCCTTGTTCTTTGCTGCCCTGAGTTTATACTTCTATTCCCACTGTGGTTCAAACAGATCAAGGAGCACTGACTGTAGAAGAGCCCAGAAGGCAAAACCTTCTGCTTGAAACTCTCTCATAATGAGGCATAACCCCACTTCCTTCACATGCAAGGGCAAAATGCTATGAGATTGAATTAGGAGACAAGATGAAGTGAATTCAGGAGGCTGGCAACAGCCAGCTTGGTGTTCCACACAGCACAAAGAAATGGTTCCTTGTGATGTGTCTCCACTGATGGCCTGCTGCAGGAGGGCTGGGCAAGGGGAGCTTGTATTTTCCAGTAAATACTCAAAGAGCCCAGAATGAATGAATTTGAAGAATGGGAACAGTAGTTCTCCAAGTTGGAGAGATGGTTTTCTCCATGGTTTCAAGAGCAAACGCTGCCTAGCAGAAACCTGCCTGAAATGGAAGCATATCCAGCATTTTCAGAGGATAGTGCTTGATAAACATTCATGATTAGCATTAATTTTAATTGCTAATGAGGACTTTTGTCTTTCACACAGGCTTAGGAGCTAACCACTCTCCTTCTCAGCCATCACAGCAACAGCTCAGACCTTTCCATCTTCAGGGCATACCCCAAACCCCATCAACTTGTCAGGAGGTTTCTAGAGGCATCTGAAGCATGGAGAAACTTGGTTAATTATTGTTGCTGAACAGCTCTCCTCCCTTCTCCTGTTTGGGTGGAATTTGTAATTATTTTTGCTATATTGTTGTTTTCTTTGCTACAGATTTTGCTTGTGATACCTGCTGGCATGATTCAGACACAGAAGACATTTTTTTAAATGATGAAAGGAAACTAATAATCATAAATAAATAATTCTTTAATTTCTCTGAGGAGTTGTCCAGCAAAAGGAGAAAAATTGCTGAAGTAGTTCAAATGTACAAAAATAAGACAGAAGGAAGAAAAATGCATTCCAGAATGTCCCTCCAGGCTTTCTTTTAATGACCCGTTGCAATAAAAGCAGAGAAAATAAAAGAGGAAAAAAAATCTGATTTTTATTTATACTGTGAAGGTGATCTACCCAAGTCCAAATTTAGGCTTGTTGTATATGACAGAAAGCAAACAGAACCCCAAGATTTCTTTTGGCTTATGCCTTTACAGACTATGTTTGCAACCAAGGCACCAACAGGACAAAGTCACTGTGGATTTGAGAGGAAAATAAAGCAACTCAAATACAGAGATGCTGCTTTGAAAGCCCTCTGATGTAAAGGTAATTAGGAACATGTATTATTTTTACTTCACTTAATAATTAGAGAATACATGTTTCTTGTTTCCTACATTCTGCAACTATCACTTTAAACTTAGTAAAAAAAAATCAGGCAGAAGTAAAAATAATCTTTTTCTAGAAGATTTCTACTACTGCCCATCATTCATCTGTTTACCTCCTTGCTTCAGGATGAACAGGGACAGGACATGGGTTAGGCTGAAAAGACATTAAGGAGTCAGCGACATGAAACAAAAACAGACTTGTCTGCCAGCTGGAAGCTGTTATAATTTTTTTTTCTTAAATTGTGCATTAAGATTTTGGTTATCAAATCTTAAATTCTATGTAATGTAGATTTTATGGCACTCAACTTTCAGTAAAAAGATGTTTTTTACCTGTAAAACAATCTGTGTTATCCTTGATGTACATTAACCAATATGTCTTATTCCAGTTTAATTCTTCTATGTCAATCTCCTGTTTTTTACCCAACTGACAGTACAGACATACACATGAAGTTGGAAGGGTAAGACCTTAGGACTGACACACAATACAAGCAAAACAGTCCCATAACAGATATACAAAGGCTGAACTAAAATGAGAATTTAATGAAATTTTTTGGAATTACAATGAATTCTTCTACAAAGGACTAAGGTTGTACACAGAAGACCACAAGAAACTGAGTTACTGTAAAAGAACAAATAACAACCAAGCTGCAGTAACATATGATTATTTTCTCTTAGTGTGCCCCTCAGGAGAAGCAAAAGGAGCTTGAGCCACATGTGTACATTTGAAAACAAGCTAACTTATTTGCCTTTAGAAGTGAGGTAGGTTAAAAAGCGACTTTAAATTCCCAAGGGAGCTGAACCAGCCTCAACAGAAAGCCAGTGAAGCACTGAATTAGGAGGCTCTGCTATTGCCTCATTATTTAAAAAAACCCCTTCATTTAAAAAGGTTTGCTTACCTGCAGTCTTTATACGTGTGAGCTCTTAGAGGGCTCTTCATTTTTTATTTATACACGTGCCCACGGCTTGGAAAACTGCAAAGAATTACTGCAGTAACAAGGGATCTTCTTGTCACCTGAAGGGAATGGACTATTGTCTTTCCCTTAGGAGAATGATGGCTTACAAAAATCAGCCCAAAGTGAACAAAGCAAATAAGCCAAATAATTAATATATGCCTTCCCTAATTCAGAAGCTGCTTTCTCATTTTGCTCAAGTTCTCACAGCCCCACGTTGTTCTGATGACTTGTTCCATCTACTCAGGGCCCAGATCTCACTACTGAATTTCAACAAGGTTAGCAAAGACACTTTGGAGAGCACATTTATTTCTGCATGTCTCTCACTGAGATGGCTGTTTATGGTTTGTGTTGAACAATTTTTCAATCCTTTACTGGACAAAATACACTGAAGAAATTTCAAATTGGTAAGAAGAGTAGGGCCATCCCAAAACAAATTTTATACTCTGCTTCAGAAACCTAAAGTAGTTTCTCAAAAAAATTCCTGAATATATTCAATCTCTTGTCCTAAATGTGCACTCTTTAAAATACATACGGCGCTCTCTCTTCTTATTGGCATGAACAACTTCTATAAAAATGTAAATTAATATTTCAAGCTTCCAGAAGGTTTGTCAAAATAAACAATGAAGTTGTTTACTATAAATTTGCAGGAGTTATCTGCAGCTTACATTATGTTCATTCAATGTTTATAAAATCATACTATTTAAAAATTATTACACTTAATTGCTACATCTTATAACCACTGTAATCAAATTAACTCCAGATTTATTCTTCAAGTGCCACTGAGCTATTTTAAGTATTCTAAGGAGATGCAATAAAACAAACCATGTATGAGGACACTGATCAAGCAGTAGGACTATCTGGGTAAGAACAATAACAATCAAGAAAGAAAATAAGACAGGTGAAGCAGACAATAGCAGCCAACTTACTTTTTGCATTGCCTGAAAAGGGAATCATCCAACTCTGATGGTATAAAAAAGAACATTTTTGCCATTGTTTGGGTTCTGAAGCTTATAGAATTCATGTAAAATAATTCTTTGTACCCTGAAGTTGGAAGGAAAATGTTCCCATTCAAAGAATTAAGTTATTTGCTGAATTACAGGGTTTTGCCCAGCATAATCTCAGTTTTCATTCACTACAGTGCATGATAGTGTTGCTACTGTGAAAAATACTCTTCAGGAATCCTTCTGAAGATCATGCAACCTTTCCATAAATGCACCTCTATTAACACTATGAATAGGTGTAGTCAAGGTACAGAGTCATTCTTCCTACCCTGCCACAGCAACTCAGACTTTCAGGGGTCTCTCTGTGCTTACTAAAACACCTGGGACGAAATTTTGACTTCTACCAAGTCACTGAGCCCAGCTGGGCTGGGACTGCACTCCTGCAGGTAAGGGCTGGGTTTTGTCTCAGCCTGAACAAACCACATGAAAACAACAATGTACATATAAATCCTTGCAGAGTCTTCAACCCATCCTAAACCATCCCAAAAGTTCACCAGTCTTACAGACCACACCTGTCTGCACAGCTCCCACTAGAGCATTCAGCAGTGATTCATATTTGGTCCAGGCAGGTGGCACAGCTTAAGTAAAAGATGTGTGTGCACTGGTACATCGTGATTTGCTATGAGTATGGGAGCTGGTTTGGGGAGTTTATTTGGTCTGCTACATTTTTTCCCTTGCTCTTGGATTTCTTGCGATTATATTTGTTGCTATGTTTGTTGACACTAGAAAATGCAAGCAGAAGAAATGCATCTTGCACTGCAGGCAGGATACAAATGACCTGATGTGTATTGCTAAGGGGGTATCACCTCCCAGCTCTGCCAGCAAATCCAGCCTTACTGATGAAACAGAAGTAATATCCCTCAGAGCTACCTCCAGTTTTTAACTCTACACACACAGAGGTTCTGAGGTTCTGGAGGTTCTGGGCAGACTCCCAGATGGACAAAAACTATAAACATGTATTCCAGCCTTACTCCTGCAGCACTGAATCCACACATGATGACCTTTAACTTTTTGGGTAGTGCTGAAGTGAAGGTGCTTTATTGCTAAATAAACATGCAAGGCAAAAGTTCTCTGTGCATTTGCAGTAAACACCCTCTGCCCAATGCTGCTCCTGCAAACACGAGATATCTCCTCCATCTCCTTGTTTGCTTTGCATTATACACGCCAAAGCCAAACAAGCATATCCCCTTCCCAGAGGTTCACTAGATGCTATCTTACCTATGCAAGTGCTTCTGCAGAAAGGACAGGCAAATTCCAGCAGAGCCAAGCTTATCAGTCAGAGTCTGGCACAAACCTAAAGCTTGAGGGGCATTTTTTTCAAACATTTATGTGCACATTGCGTTTTTCCAAAACAAAACACAGCAGAGGGTGTAAGGACAGAAAGGTGTTTGTTTAAGTGCTTCTCCTTCTGCAAGCAAAAACATAAATATTCAGAGAAAAAGGAAAAAAAATCTGGAGTGAACTTGTATCAGACTTGTCCATCCTGCAGCTGATGGAAATGTGTGAGCAAATGTATTTTTAAATACAACTATTTTTAATTATTCTTATTTGCTAAGGAATTAGTACTGTGTTAGCACCTCCTCATGCAGTACTGAGGTCACCCAGATTAGGTTTGTGGAGTCATATAAAATCTTTAAGCTGTGTGGATCTCTTTCCATCAACCTCAGACAGACCACAAGTGCCAAGACCACACATTCTCCTTGGCCATAATGCTAGGTTTCTTACTACAGCATGAGATTACAGAGGATCCCAAATGCAATTTTGGAATGAACAGTCTGTAGTCTGTATTTTTTTACACCTGACCTTAAAATACTTGTATGTCTCTTTGTTACCACAGTGCTTTCTGTAGATTACTTCATATGGCATCCTTAATTACAAATCAAACTCTGCAGCAGGCAGGGAATCCAGAAATCATGTTGACAATAAGCAAATAAACCGACATGAGCATCTTATCAGAAAAGAACCACACAGGCCTCATGCACAACACAGTGGTTTTGTGGAGATTATCTCAAGAACTTTTTAAGATGGGTATACCTTTGGAAAGGACATGGTGATGAGAAAGAACTTTAGGATCCTGTTAACACTGAATTATTGAGAAGGGGGTGACGCACTGGATATACTATTAGAATTATAAACTGTCTTTTCTTTCACCAAGGAAAAAGAAGCCTCAAATTTAAACCCCAAAAAGCTTCCCAAACCCAAGAAAGACGCCCAAGAAACAAAGGCCAAACCTCTCCTAAAATATACACATATAAGCACTTTGTGTTTCTAAAACAATTAGGAAAACATTAATAGGTGTAAAACTATACTTCTCAGGGGGTATCAACCACTAGTGTTTGCAGTGATAAGGATTATGCAAGCTCTTCCTCAGATGCATATTTGCAAACACTTTTATTTGGATACAGACTTTCCATATTATAACTGCTTGATTACATTTACACAAATGCTAAGATGTTTTATGCATGTTTTTATTTGATGCTATAAACAATATCTAATATGAGGCACCATCTGAGCATAAAACATTGTGCTAACTGGGAAACTAAGACAAGGGACTAAGAAGACAAGGAACTAAGACTGCAAGGAGCTGTAAGGAAAAAGGATATTAAAATACTGAATAAATAGTTGAGTTGAAATTTGGAAAATTTAGACATCTTACTTTCAGAGATGCATGTTTAACTCATGGCAACTGGAGTGAGGTTTGATTTGAGTTACCCCTGCCAGAACCACAAAGATAACTCTGAAAATGTCCTGATTAAAAAAAAGATGGGAAGTTTTCCACTGAAGGAACAAAAGCAATCCCAACCCTGCTGACAACTCACCCTCCCAAACTACATCCAGGAGTGGAGGAAGCTTGTGAACCAAACCTGAAGGAGAGGAAGGGCTTGGCTGGGTCTGAATTCAACCAACACCTTGACAGGTGACTCTGGAGCAGAAATTCTCTCTGAAGTGGGGCAAGGAACAGCAGCTGCCTCATCAAAGCCTTCCTTGCTTGACTCCTTCCAAACAAATCTTCTGCAGCAAGAAACTGCCAGAACAGAAGACCCAGTGGCCCCAGCAGTAATCAGCAAGTCCCGCACTTCTTCCTCTCCTTAAGAACACTTAGTCTTCAGCATCACTGGTGAGAAGGCACTGACCAAAGCACTTCTGCTTAGTTTGGGTTTTCTTCACTTGCTCTTCCCCCCCTCGCTTTCTAACAGCTTTGTAAGCTCCAATAAACCATCTACTTTTAATTTCTCTTTCACTGCTTTTATAATGGCATACTGAAATATCTTTGCAATTTAACAGAGTAGCAGCTTTTGTTATTCTCTGTCAAATCCCAGGTTGCACACACTATTACTTCTCAGAAAGGGAGGAAGAGCAGGACCTATTGAAAAATAAGATTATTAGTATTAGCATAGTGACTATCTTAAAGGCTTCTTTCAGTGCTTCCCTCGAAAAAGTTCCTTCAGTCTCTGTAAATTAGCTTACCTCTGTGTGTTTATAAACTGATTAAAAAAGAAAAGTTCTGTAATGAAATTTAATCTGGATTAAACTAAAGTTGATTAAGAAAATATTGACCCAAAGGAAAAAACAAAGTGAAATTCCATTGTCATTCTAAACTAAATTAATAACAATGAGTTATTCTGAGGCGGCATTAACTGCTGATTTTGGAAATAAGATACGTCAATCTAATACAAGTTAATTTGGACTCTGCTTAAGGTATAATCTCTACTGCAGAATTTTTAATAAAGAGATGTGAAGTGTCTCCAACAAAGAAATGGGAATGCAACAAACTTCTGATCTTCCAATTAAAAATGCTTTCCTTTCTTTTTTAATAATAAAAAGCCGTACTTCAACCTGTGATGAATCTGCTGATGAATCACCAGAAGGAAAAACAGAAATGTGGGTGATAAACAGTATGAATTATATATTTTAATTATTACCAGTATGGATAATTATTGACATTTAGCCAATCACCTAAATGTCAATATGACATCACCATGGATGTCCAGAGCCGTGTGCTGAGGGACTCAGCCATGGGGAGCTCAGCAGCAGAGAAGCTCCTGATGTCTCACACCATCCTCCTTGCAGAGGGGACATTAACTGGAGCCTCAGATAAGCAGTGAAAACATAGTTTCCCAGAGAAAATTCAGTTTAGACATTGGTTCTTCCAGGCTCACTCATGACACGGAGTAACTCACTACCTTGAGCACTCCTGAATTTCAGAGTGATAAATTCCACTGATTCAAGGTGCAAGGTAGATACAAGGGCTACTCCTTGGTGCAAGAAGTTGATACATCCTGCTAAAATGCGTATTTTTCGAGATGCAGAGCCCTGTGTTATCTCCTGGGGTTGTGGAGAAATGGAAGGACTGAATATTAAATCAAAAGGCAGCAATGTTTATGTTAAGGGATGTAGAGTCTGCTGGCAAGCTGAATTAAAAGAAAAGTGGAGGCTATCAAGGTTATTAATATTCAGTCTATGGAAACATTTTTGTAATCCAGCCTCCTGACACACCTACAAGAGTAGCTTTGATCTGATAGAAGTGGGTGGTTATAATGGAGAACAAGCATATGACCTGGAATAAATGTGAAATGGACTCTCCTGGAGGATGACCAAAGCTGTAAATGATTGTTTTAATTGACATGGATGAGCAGCAGTAAACCTTCCTAATTTTAAAAACAATGCCTTATTAATAACATGAACAAAAATGTAAAAGTTCAGTTGCTAGCAGCTATCCAGAATTACATGAGTAGCACCAAAATAATTAAAACTACTTGTGTTTCAAAAATAATAAATATGTGTCATGACCCTAAGCAGCAAAAAACCATGAAAATCCATTTCGTATGTAAATTCACTCAAATGATAACAAGTCACATACCTCAAAAAAAGAAAAGAAAAAAAGAAAGAAAAAAAATTATTTACTACATAAATGATGAAAGGAAAAATCAAAGAATGTAAAAAACTCCGTTGTGTCTCTACTCATTATTTTGCCTTAATTTCATCTAACTTTGTGAAAAGCCCCATGGGCTAGGGACATTAATTTCTTGCTTTTGCTGTTTTACTAATTCCTAATGAAGAATTACAAAAGTATTTCAATCATGGGAAGAACTGGAATCATGGGAGCGAATGGGAGAGAAAATTGAAGAAAACTGCAGGATATCCAGAAAGCTAAAAATAAATTAGTATATTCTAAATGCCTTTCAAAAAAAAGAGGAGAAATGCCCATGTCACATACACAATCTGAGCTCATTTCAGCACCAGTGAGACAGAAAGAAAATAATCTAGAGGAATTTAAAAGCAACAAATCTCTAGGACCAGATGGAAGTTATCCCTGAGTATTAGAGAAGATCAAGGAAGGAACTTTTGGGCTACTGGCAGACATCATGGAAAGGCTGATAAGTTCCAGATGGAATACAAAAAATCAGTAAATATGGCACCAGATTACGAAGTGATATGAAATAACATTTTAGTGTGAAATTAGCAATAAATAGGGTTTGTAACACGGCAGCATATCACAATTTTGACATAATTTGACAAGTCGCAATATAAGACACAGTGTCAGAAGCTATCAAAGCAAAACAAAACACATCTCCCAGGTGGTTTCCTGGGAGAAAAGCAGTTATTTTTCTCCAAGTTTTTGCACAGCACTTCCCAATTTCCTTCTGCCTAGGCTGGCAGTGTATTAAAGTATTGCTGCTTTCAGCAAGGCTCGAGGTCCAAATGTGATCCCAGCCGTGCTGGGCACTGGCACAGCACGGCAGGAGGCCACCCAACTCCAGTGCCCTCATGTCCTAAATGGGTGAGATGGACAACTCCCAGGAGGAGGTGTCAATGCCAGGAGTCAGGCGAATTTTTCAAGGTTACAGAGCTGGTTTGAGGAAAAGAACTCTTATTTTCTCAGTCTGGATGACTATACCCAAGTGTCACTGCCTATGTGAGCATTCAGTGACAGCCCTTCACTTCCTCCTTTTTCAGAACTATAATCGTATCTCACTTCTGGCGCTCTTTCCACCTTAGAAACTTCTACTTCTGAATCAGAACACTCAGAAGAAACATGGTATATGGAATAATATTCCCAACTTTTTAGTTTTTTCCTTGCAAAATCACTCCCAGAAATCTGCCTTCTTTTTCTCCTGCTGGCTTCCCTATCTCTCCCTCTGCTCATCACCTGCCATGGTCCCTGGTAGTCTGACAATGTCACTGCTTCCACTACTCCTCCCATCAAGGACAAGCTCTTAAACAACACAGAGTGTCCACCATTCTCAAGGGCACATTTGATTAATTCACTGAAGTCTGTAGGAGAATTTATGTGATGTTAAGCTGAGGGATATTTATGTAAAAGGACTTCAAGCACATGGGTAAATAAATGATCAAGAAATGCAGCAATTTCACCTACTCCAGTATTTGAAAGTGGAAAACTTGGACTTTGATTTAATTCTCTAGTGAATAAAGTGTCCCAGGCATGTTGTTCCCAAAGCTCCATCTCTGGTCAGTGATGAGATGGGTAAGACCTTTGCTGGGCACTCTTCTCTGAATATATAGGGGATAGGGGATCATTCTAATTTTGGTACCCTGTTTAAGTGTCTAATTAAATGGGATGCACGCGAGTCCATCAAAGCATACTGCGAAATCCACATCATGGTATGATATGAATCACAGAGAAAAGCATAAAAATAGACTTGAAGCAACTATTTACCACCATGATAACAATGGGGCGTAGATGCTTCATCCTAACCCTGTATCCTGGGCTGTGATCAATGCCATGTCTATAAAAAGAAGTAAAAAATTAAGGACTACAGTGCTTGGCCGCAGAAAGAGGGACAATGAAGAAAAATCATAAAGTTTTTATGAAACAAAGTTTGACAGAAATATAAAGCAATGCACTGCAGTCTCTGAAGTAGGAAACACATGTCAAAAATAAATGGAATTGAACTTGACCACAAGAAGGACTTTGAAAGCGCCCTGGAGTCATAGCAGAATTCACTCTTGCAAACACCATGGCAGTGTTAGGGAAGAGTCAAACAGCAGAGCGACTGGGAGGCAGAGGGCTGAGGCACCAATGTCAGACACAAAATAAAAGCCAAAAAAACCCAGTCCATCACAAAAAAGCATACTCAGAATAATATCATGGACTGCATTTAAAATGCAAGAAGGAATCCAGAGTTAAGGCTTTAGTCCTACTCTCAAATCAGCTGGAAGTCACATTTTTCAAGTTACTAATTTCGGGACAGAAGGTAAGATATGAACCGTAATGAAGTGAATTCATAGTAACACTGATGGACACTTTATCTCTATGACCTAGCAGGTTCCCTCTATCTTTTCTAATGGGAGAAGCTGTATCATGAAACTCCACACTATCAAGACAAGACCTTCTGATCAATCATCTTCCTGTCCTGGGTCTGCCAAATCCTAGCCTTGTTTTCAGTCTGAAACCTTCCTCTTTCCCCTCCCAAAAATGCTTTAACTGATGTTAAGGTATGAGAGAGAATAAAGCTGCTTTCAGGATTAAAGAAGGGAATCTATGAAAATCACTCCAAGAAGCTTAATTCATGTAGTTGAGAAAATAAATGAAAGATATAATAAATCTACTTAATTAAAAAAGTCTTAAGTCCCAATCCTGAACCATTTGAAGACACTAGAAAACATATAAGCATACATGGGGATCAATCAACCTGACAATAAACAGAACTGTGATCTGCATAAAAATATCTTTTTCAGTGATGACAAAGTAATGAAATTGTGACTGACTGAAAGGAAAATGCAGAGGCTTGGTTGTACCAACCCCCTCTTCTCTCTTTCCACAGGAAATCTAGGGAACTTGTTCTTAGCTTGTTCTTGTTCAACTGCAACAAGAAATGTTTGATGGAAAGGAAAAAAAACCCAAACCCTCCACAGTCATCAGGGGGTTCTGAAGAAGTGAAAAGTCCATGTGGAAATAATAGCTACAGCTTCAAGATCTACCACAGCTACTTTCAAGGCTTTTTAGCTGCATTGGTAAAAATAAAATCACAAGCAGCCATCCCTAAGATGTTTTAAGTTTGTGACTCCATTAGAAACACTCTGAAGTACTGCATCAGGACTAATGTATTACATACTGGTAAAGTGTTCTGTGCCTCATGTCAATGCATCATAAATTTTACTTAGTTACAGGAGTCATTCTGAGCTTGGTTATGCTGTGCAATATAAACTTTGCCTTTTCGCAATGCGATGTTTATTCTCGGGGTATACAAACATATTTTCCATGCATTAAGCTTTAAGATATTCTTCACACTTCTCAATTAATGTATTTTATTAATTGCAGCTTTCTTGGGAGCCTGTAAATCTGGCAGCTGAGCACGCTTATTTATTTTCCTTCAATGACCTCTGTGTAAGACTTGCTTAGTTTTCTCTCTGTCAAGCACCTTGGGATCCATATTTCAAGCTGGATACTTTTTTCTTCTTATCTCTAGTTATTATTATTTGTTTGTTTGTATTACAGCAGCATCTTACAATCCCAGCTGGGGCTAGACACACAAGGAATACATAAGAAAGAGTACCTGCCTCAGGAGGGAGTCTCTAGCTCAAAAAAATTACAGAGAAATGAAGAGATGGGGAGAGGATAGCACAGGAGATGCACAGAGGTGCTGTGACTTGTCTCCTGTGATACACTGGAGCTGCATGGCCCCCATCCTATCCCATACCCACTGCATGATGAACCTTCAACAGCATTTTAAAAAGTAATTAATTTTAGCCTTTTTCTGAACTACATGTGAGGATGAAACTCAGCTAGGCCATTCTATAGCAGTAAGTCCTACAAAATTAACAGAGGAGATATTATTAACCTGTACCTATGCATAAGAGAAATAATCACAGGGTCTCCACTTAACTGGTGATAACAGTCCTTAATATTACCTATCCTTGTTACTATGGTTTTTGTCTCTAAGAAAAAGGTCTCAAACATGAGTCTTAGCCCACATTTCTCTCAGATCTCAGGTGGGGTTTCTGTACTGTCTTCTCCAGCATCCACAAAACTGTCTCTAGAAAATATGAGTTTAAGAGAGCTGAAGAACCAAAAGACTGAAGTAATAACAAAGAATAAAATAAATAAATAATGAAAATAATGCTCCATTGCAGAACCTTTTAGGTGACTACAGACACTGAAAACAATAGTTAAGAGATGCTGGGGCTGCACCATATATCCTGTTCTGTTCCATGCAATACTTTTCTGGAGGTGCCACAACTTTCCAGTGTAGAGTGACAGTAAAACCATAGGGAATTCTCCTGTTCTCCATCCTCCACTCACCTTCAGGGCACAGGGCAGCAAGGACCAGGCCAGTCACTACACACTTTGAGTGACCTGCAGCAACACAGAATGCTCCCTGCTGGGGAGCACTTGGCTCAGAGCCCTGGGGACACTGCACAGCAGTTGTGGCTGCAGCTCAGGCTGTTGTGAACACCACCAGAACACCAACCAAGCATCACAGGGATGGTCCAACACATCCTCTCTGTCTCCTAATTCTCCTTCCCAGCAAAGCAAACTTCTAATGAGAGGTCTTGCCCTCTGTCTGAGCTGTTCCTGAAAACCGGAAAGACTGAGCCAAGCTGTTGAATGAGGATGGCAGTCAACTGCTCAGCTCATCAGCTGAAGGCAATGGCCAGGAAGATGCAAAAGGGAATCCTGCCCCTCTCCAAGGCAGTAAAAAGCATCACTGCTCACCCCACAGTTCCTGGTGGAGGCTAAATTTCTTTGACCTTGTCATCACCAACAGAGATGACAGCAAGGTAAACCAAACAAAGTAAACAAACAAACCCCATAGCACTCTGCAGAGTACATGCTCCCCAACACTGCAGTGTCAGCTCTACAGGAGATAAAAGAGCAATTCACAGGTGAACTAAGACACAGAACTTTGGATCTCTGTTTTAAAACTATGTCCTCAAAGACATCAACAGTGAGATAAATCATAACCATGTGGGTTATGAATACATAGTTAGCCTTCCAGAAACAAATTTTATTTGCTTAACCTTACAAAATACAGTGTGTCTCAGTCTCCAGCACAGCTGAAATTTCTTAATAGCATTTTGAAAATCTGCTAGATTCCTTCAAACATGCTTTTTCAATTCATTTAGCATCAGGCAAGAGGAGAATTGTATTTTATATAAACTGTGATTTTGTAATGGTATTTTTTTTCATACAGAATGCCAGGAGGGACCTTTTGAAATTACCCAACTTGACCTCTTGCATAATAGAAGCCACAGAACTTCCCTGAATTGATTGTTGTTTGATCTATAGCATATCTTGTAAAGAAGCATCTAATCTTCATATAAAAATCAACAGTGATGGAGATTTAGTGCAGAAATCTCTTTATATGTTGACCTCTTGGTCAATTTTCCTCACTGTTGAAAATTGAGACTTAATTTCTGAATTTATCTGCATTTGTCGAGGTTCAGTCTCTCAACACTTTGTTTGGCAGACATATTACTTTTGTTTCACAAGGATAACACGTGCATTGTTTATAACAAGGCAGGCAGAAAAATGAATCTTCTCTCCAACAGTTATGACTAAATATGAATAAATTCCCAAGAGCTGACTCATTCCTACACTTCAGTCAATGCTGGTGCTAACAACTGCCTTCCTGGTATTTCATGTCAAATGATCTGCTGTATGAAACTTGAAGATGTGGTTCCACTGTGGTTACAGTGCCTCTAAATCTGCTAACTTGGTTCTGGCTGCAGCCTGGCCCTTACACATCAGTCTGATGGAGAAGAGAGGGAGGGAGGGATCTGCTGTCTTGGACCAAGTGTTGACTCTGTGCCCTGTGTGGCTGTGGAGCACAGCACACAGGAATAACCCAGGATGCTTTCTGCAGCTCAGCCCAAGGACCCTGGCAGCAGCCACAGCTCAGCCATACCCACAAACAGAGAGGAAGCCATTCCCTGCTCTTGGCACCTTCTGACTTCCCACTCCAGCTGCAGAAGGCCAAGGTCCTTCGGTCATGGGGTGCAAGACCAGACTCTCCTGGCCACGGAGATTTCCGTAGACATGAATACAGCAACACTGAGTGGAAATGGTCTGGCAAAGCTTGTTAGGAACACTTCCATCATCTCTGGAAAAATTCTTAACAGTCACCAAATTGGTACCTAAATAGCAATATCCAGTACAACAATTTACAAGCTACAGTTAAGAACAACCTTTGATCTCGGCCAAGTAACTCTTTTGTTCAGTGCTCTAGAAAGATTCAAAATTGAGCCTGTCTTTACCCACTGCTTATCTTCAAGTGATAACTGCTCTTCTCTGCTGAGTTCAGAGTAATCTTCCCTCTACAGCTTTTATGCAATACGTTTTTTGCTGGTTTTTTTTTTATTATTATTTTTATTTTTTTGTTGTTGTTGTTGATTTTTTGTTTTCTTAGCTGGAAATCGATTTTGTTTTCCAGGATTAAAAGATGAACCAGAAAGCTCTTATGCCTGACCTGACCAGAGTTTCAGTTTATTTCCCCAGAACCTACTGATGAGTCACTAACACCTAAAACAAAGCCCGACCTGGATCTTCTGTGCAGCCTTGGGCGTGGGTGATTCATCAAGCCCTGCACAAGATGCAGCATCACTTTCAAGTCAGGACTTTACAAACGCAGAAACTGCTGTTTAAATATTTTGCTTTCAAACACACTTGTGAAGTTCAAGGCTACATAAATATGCTGCTAACAATCTGACGTGTTAAAGCATTATTTTTAAAAGAAACTGTTTATTGAAGTGATTTCCCTACATTGCTAAGGTGCTGCCTGGCTAGTTTCAGCAAGGCTATTTCTCTTGGTGGATGTGCCGGTTTATAAATCACTCACTCATCGTGAATCCTGCTGGATACCAGAGGAATCCTATTTAAGCTTCTGGTAAGCAATTTGCTTGGTTTACTAAATTTTCCAGTCACACATCTATGCAAAAGCCGCTTTCCCTTCCCACTCCAATCCCCCTCTCTGCCGCTATTTGTCTTTGCCACATCTGTGTTTATTGTGCGCCGCAGGTGATGCCGTGCCCAGGATCTGCCTGATAACCACTACACATCCTGGCTGCCTCTCCAGGCTGACCTGCCAATCAGGTTGCCAAATTTTTTCATTCATTTCAGGCCACGTGAGCCAAGGGCCCCAGCAGAGAAACACGAGGGAGGAAGGAAGGCAGTGCCCCACTGCAGCTTCTCCCCTCCATGGCAGCTTCACCCGGCTGGGGCTGGCTGTGGTGTGTCCCAGAGCGCACCACGTGAAGCCTTGAAAGTGCACCAAACTTCCAGTTGGCTACTTAAGTTTTCTCCTCATGCCGTGTGCTTCAGTGTTGACAGTTAACTCGCATTTAAAACAACCCTGTGCAACAGAGCTGTCAGCTGGAAATGTATCTGAGCTGCACAGACCCTTTAAAATTCTTCCCTGGATGAAGGGACATCAGTCAGCCAGGAGAGACCCTTACCTCTGGGTTAGGAGTCCGAGGCAGATACACAGCATAACCTTTTTTTTTTTTGAGTGGGTTTTTCTATTCCAGTATGACTATGCAGAAAAGCTTGGAAGCAAAGAAAATCAGGCAAATGGAAGGGAGAACGTTGACTGTGTTCCTGGGAGAAGGCTCTGCCCTGAGCCCACCACCTTCACCCAGATGCTCCAAGCCTGCTGATGGGGTTTGAGGCAGCTGGGCCTTCTTCTAGGATCATTATTTTACTGAATGGGGACATTTTCAATCCTCTTAACACAGTCTCTCCCTGCAGTCAGCCTTCAATCAGGGTTCACACACAACCCCAAAGTAAGAAAGTTGCAAAAGCCATCTCGTTTGAGAAAGCAGCCCAGAAACTGAGAAGAAAGTGTCCAAACAAGGTTTTGTCTGTGTACTAGAAGACACATCAACGATATCTACTACGAACCAGACTGGCCACATGAATAATTAAATACAGCTTTTTTTCCCCCTCCAATTTTACCTAGCTGAAAACAGTTTGATAAAGCTCTTTATGAATAATCAACAGCAACAACATTAACCCTGCAAGCCATAAATAAAATAAGTGAAGACCATAGAGATTCCTCTGACACACTCACGCACAGGCACAAGCCACTTGGGAAAAACAAACTAAGACAAAAACAGAATGTAGGTATTTCTCTGCAAGAATATAACTGCATTAAAAGAAAAAAAAAAAAAAAAAAAAAAAGAGAGAGAGAAAGAAAGGAAAAAAAAAATAAAAAGAGAATGTAATACAGGGAAACAACAGGAACATCTCCAGCTATCTTTCACGTCAGATCTTGTCTTGTCTAGATACAACAGGTGGCCTCACACTTATCATTGAGCATCCTGTAACCTTCCCTGACGTCCCATCCCAGCCCCGTCAGGCAGCATTTTAATACAAACCAGCACTGACAGATACTGTAGGCATTTGCTGAATGCAAGGAGAAGCTCTTTGGAGCGTCCGATCTACTTAGATCAGGGTTCTGTGCTCTGATTATTGCTCCTCGTTGCCTCATCTACACTTTCTGAAGATGAAGGAATAGAACCAAACACCCCTGAACCCTCAGGAAAACAAACTCTTGTCAAGCTAAAAAAAAAGAGAAAACTCCCATAGCAAATGGTTGACAGTGCTTTTTGCCTGTTTGCTTTTGAACATTCATTTCTTCATCAAAACACAGGGTGAGATAATAACTGGGTCTGATTTTTAATATTTCCAGCTATTTGGTTTATTTTGGATGTGTATTTGATAGGTCAGTGTAGAGTTGACCTATTCCCATTTCAAACCCCACTTGATGCCCTATAAATCTGACCTGATGGAAATCAATTCCCCATGGCTTTCCTGTCAACATTACGTTAATTTACCAAGCTTACCTCTAAGAATCACAGAAAATTTCCAAATGTGAAACCCTTTTATTCCCTGTTCACCAATTATATTCCAGAGCACTGCAGCTCCACACAGCATGGACTATGCAGCACAACAGGAGCTCTGCCAGTAAACTAAAATATTCATGAGACGTAGGGTTGTGCAGGACTATTAACATGACTTGCCTCTCATTTAGCACACCACTGGGCTGTACTGATGGCAATGTCACCACTTCCAGATGACTCTTCCAGGAGCCAGCAAACAAGGCAAGGAGGGAAGAAACCCTCCATGTGCAAACTCAGGGCTCAGGGAGAAAAGTGAATGAAGATGGCTGTGTGGGAACAGTTTAATGGATGCCTCCTCCTCTTGGTATATGCAGACCTGTAGACATGGATCACGTTGAACCCAGAAGAACAATCAATTCCCTACCTAAAACCCAACAAAGACGATTAGAGGTGCTGAACACACAGCAGTGAGATGGTATCAGCGTTTTGAAGACTGCAGTGGCACAAACAAACGCATCAGCAGGAAACATTGAGGGAAAAGGGAATGTCTATAAAAGTCACATTCTGCTGCAGATGTAATGGAGGAAAAATAAAACAACTGAACTGCTGGTTTCCCAGTTGGCAGGTATTTTAGAATCTAAATGGCCCTGAAAACTTACTAGAGTATAAAATTGCTGTAATTTAAAAGACTTCTAATTAAAAAGCTATAACATTAACTTTTGGTCCTCTCCCAACCCCCTACTTCTTTTCTTTAAATATTTGCCTCACCAGTACAATAAAAATGAAATAAAAAAATGTATGTAAGAAACTACATCTGGCTGAAGACTTAGAAAGAGAAAAGTAAAACATGCCAGAAAATACACACAGGTTTAGATTTACTCAAGACTGCTGAAAAGGCAAGCAACCCAAAGCCTTAATTTTCCATGAAATCCACTATGTAATTTCTTCTTCGCTCATTCCAGCTAGAAAACCATTAGCTCACTCAGTTCCCACTAATAATGTAGGATTGTCACCTAATATGGATTCTTCAGTGATAACCCACCCAATTATGCACTCATGAGTAATAGGGCTCCCTCCACATTGCAGCAAAGCTCACCATCAGCACCTTTCTCCCTGGCTTGGACTGAAGTTGTTCCCTTTCCAGTTTTTCTGCAAGTCCTCCAGATCCCAGCAGTCACTGTGGGGAATCTCTGTTGCCCCTCTGTGAAGGGCAGTGATGGCCACGGTCGATGGCTGGTGGAGGGGACACGCGGGTGCCTCACTGCCCTGTGACTCACTCATCCCGACAACCTGCTGACTGCCTGCATTTCTGCTGCCTTTGCAAAAGGCTTCACAATTTAGTACTAAATAAATTACCAGTGGTGGAGGTTCAGCTGCCTATACTTTAGGGTCTAATGCTGATTTAAGTGCCTGAGGTAACTCGCACATCTGCAGCAGCCTGGATGACACAGCACAGGTCCTACAGATCTATATCCTTGTGAAGCTAAAGACCTGGTGGGTTTGCCTGCTGCATCTCTAATATCTGTAGAAACTTGTTTTTGATGGAACTGAGTCTCATCCTTTCTATCTGAGGTGAAAGAAAGGTTTATTTTCAGTGAAAACCTCAACAGATTATCTGTTGAGTACATGCCACACTAACCCTTCTCAGAGGTACATGGTGATACAGCCCACAACTGAGATGAGCTACATTTACAGGCTGGACAGTCATCCCAGCTGTACACAGCAACCCTTCTAATGATTCATGGGGTTATTCCTCTGTTCACACTTACCCAACTCGTGTTGCATTGCCCTTTCTGACCTGTGCAGGCACATGGCCATTTATTAACACAACTGCATTACCAGCTCTTCAGTCTCACCTTCTAAATATCATGTCAGTCCTGCTGCTTGGGAAAATATGGGACTGGCTGCTGTATAAACAGTGCAGCAAGATGGCAACTTACTGTCATTACGGCTCTGCTCACCTCAGTCCTGCACCAAACTTCTTGTTAGTCCCTTGTCTTTTCTGTATGAGAAACCAGTGGATTTACCAGTATTACCAGGATTATGCACAAACTGCTTAATATTTTCATTTAGCATTGTATTTTGATGGAAGGCTCTGAAGGTTAGATACTAAAGCCTGGATCCAGAATAATATTCAGGAACTTAAATAAATAGTATTTTCACCCTCACACCATCAAAAGCAACTACAGTGGGATGCAAAAAATTGTGTGTTTCTACAAAGCACAGATTTCTCTGCATCTTCTGAGCTTCCCCCAATCCCTGTCTATTCAGTACATTTACTTTAGTAGCTTTCAGCTGTATTAAAATTTTTTGGTGAATCCCAGAGTGGAGGACTTGCTTGAAGAATTTTCCATTTAAGAAATATTGACCATGTCCCTCAACCAGTTCAGCTGCCATATATAGTCCAGACAGGTACATTAAGATGTTTGTATTAAGTGATTCTGCTAAACGTTTGGGTTTTTCCCTATTGCACCAGAATTTTATTACTCAACAGTATGTGGACCCCTGTCATCAAAGAATGATAAAATGCTTTTGTTTGGAAAGGACATTAAAGATCATTTAGTTTCAACCCCCCTGCCATGGACAAGGACACCTTCCACTAGACCAGGTTGCTCTGCCAGTTGCCTCCATTGATAGAGATGGGATTATTAAGAATTTTAAGGACACAGTAAAAAACCCCAACAGTCAGGAGTTCACTTTTACACTGTTCTTTAAAACACAGATAGGAAGTCAATGAGAAATTACAGCTCAGGTAATTTCTTACAATCAAAAAAGTAAAAAATTGCCACTGATCAATCTGTTCACATTGTGGAAGTGGTGACAGCAGCAGGATAGAGGGCTGAATAATTCAGCTTAACTTGCAAGGTAACTTTCAAAACATCACATTATAGAGTTTTTAATAAGACTCAAAGACTTAGTTCCTATGGCCAGCAACATGGACCAAGAAACAGATCTTAACATCCAACTAAAAATATTCCCCCAAACCCCTCTAAATAAATCCAAGAAAGATCTGAATGGAAACAATGCAAAAAAAGAGGCAAGAAGTCAAACCTCACAGCTCTTTAACTCAAGCAACAGATTCAGAAGCAAAAGTATTCTTAACCTTTGCCTTCACAGTAGCACCATTAATCCTTATCCAATCTCCCCTCCTGAATCCAATGCCCAGTGGCTTGTGCTCCCCTGTCCCAGCATCACGTCCTGCTACCCCGTCCTGGTGTGCACCTGCATCTCTGTCAGCAGGGTGAACTGGGAACTACAGACCACCCTAAAAATACTCTGATGCTTGTTTCCAGTCCCTTCTAAGCACTATTGATACTGCTGCAGATTTTAACCAGAAATGTTTCAAAACCAGAGCTTTACAATTTCACTGCTGAAGATGTGCAGGACTGGGAATTGGAGATTATTTCTGTGGCTTCATCTTATATGGAAGGACACATGATTTTTGGACCATGTATGCTTTATCCGTGCTTCCCTGATCCAAGATGAGCCCAGAACTCCATGTCAGGCATTTGGACTTCATGTACCACCTGTATGTATATTTATATGTGCAGATATATGTGTGTCTCACAAAAACAAGCAAATTGAGATGAAAACTCCCAAAAGGCAAGAACCTCATTAAGTATCTGCAGCCCAGCAGGAAAGCTGGGGGAAGGAGTGAGTCTCAAATCCTCCTGCACTTCATTTAGGGTTGTGTGGCTCTGCAGCCCCACTGTGGGATTGGAGCTCAGAGGCCCAGGTTTGTATCTTTGCTCTAGGAATACTGAATGTTGTTCAGAAACATTGCTGTGTTATAAAACAGCCCTGGAGAATTAGAAGTGTAAGTCTGAATCTCCTCAAAGTGAGGAGGCAACTGAAGTAGGTCTTCTATTTCATAAGCTAGTGGTCTGATACTGTGGTTATTTTATAAAATTAAAGGATTTTCTTTTTGTACTGCTTCAGTACTTGTAACAATCTTGGGCTTGACTGGTGCACTGAGAACTTCTCTGCCTCTAACAAGAGCAGCCTGGCTGCTATCTGCAGGGAAATGCTTCTCTCCAGGGCCCAGCAACTTGTGATGCCAGCTCTCTTACAAACCCTCGTTATTCAGATCGAGATAAACCCACCTCCCAGGCCTGCAGGTTCCCCGATGCATGGTGCTGTAATTGGATTTTTCACCTCCAAAGGACACATGCATCCTGGATTTGCAAGCTTCGGTCCAACTTTTAATAACTGAGACTCACTCTCACTGACTTGAGAGTGAAAACATCACAAGGATATTCTTGCAAGACCGAAAGTGTTATTCCATTATTTGCCAAGTCCAAACCATATTTATAAAAAAATCAACATAACCCCCTAAAATGAAATGTGTAATTAAGGGAAAATCCTTTCTTAATGCCATATGACAAAGTATGTGCCATGTCAGTTTGACTGACTGAGGAACAACTCAATACTTTTTACCTTCATTTCAGTGTCTATAGGATCTGAACCCCAAAATTGCCCTGCAGGTAGAAAGCCTTAATTCCAGACTATGCATTTTGGCAGACTACCTTTTTCCTTCTCTTGTTTTAATGAAAGATAATTTGCTGCTGGTTTTGTTGTTGCTTGGTTGGGTTTTTGTTCATTTGTTTTGGTTTTGTTTTGCTTTTTAAACAACAGGATGAGGCCTGTAGCTGGGCTTGCAGTCCTTTTGTCAAATACAGGACATATCCCTTCATTCTTCTTCAAGCCTTGGCGTTTTCCTTTCCCTCTTACAAATGAGCAGAGCATCCACTGCCAGGTCTTGAAGGAAAAAGCTTCTCCAGAGAGCACACATCTGACAGAGATGATGAACCTACCACTTGGAATTTCTATCCAAAATCCTTGCTTTCCACCATCTTTGACAGTTTTAAGATCTCCTGGTGCTATGCTGTTTGCAAAAAAATACAGCTGCTGCTGACCTGAAGTCTTGCATTCAGATTTCCTTCAATCTTTTTTTTCTTTTTCTTTTTCTTTTTTTTTTTTTTTTCTTTTTTTGAAAGGGATACTCTGAGAAATGCCACTTCTGTTGATTTTGGTAAAAGACCACTTGGTTACCACATCCCAGACAAGTTTAACTGTAAGGTAGGGACAGGTATTGCACATACAGATTCCTAGCTGAAGATGTCAGGAGTATTCCAAATTTTCAAGGAGTAAGGCATCTGCAGAGCCTGTAGTTATCCCTTGGGTTATGCAGCAGGAAGTTTTAGGGTTAAAACTTTGGATTTTGTTCTTTGAACTTTACTTCCCTCCCCTCATCCCCTTGGGAACACCTTCTTTTATGGCTGAGTAGAAGTGACATGGCTACAAATGATTTCCAAAGGCCACCCGTGTTTTCATTCAAAAAAAGATAAACATTTTCCAACCTTGATTGCTGCAAGGAATAATGTGAAATGCAACCTGACCATATTCCAAAGTCTCAGAAGTCATAAAGGAAACAAAAGCAACTCTAAATTTATTATGTTGTAAAAATCTTAAGACTTTGAGGACTTTGTCACGACATTGGAACATCTGGAGCTGGGAACACTAGAAATTACAAATGCTAACAGGATGAAAAATGTGATAAAATAGAGAAGCAACACGTACCTCAACAGGGCAGATGCTTGAGTGTTTTATAACTATGTAAACATTTCACTGTTATAAGATTAGATGAGATTTGTCACGAGTCTAAAGTCCATATTTTTAGTGCTGTCACAGTACACCTTCCTACAAGGCTCTCAGAAGTTTGAACCTGAGAAATGTCAGGCCAAATGCAGGGAGTTAAAAAGGCAAAATCCAAAAGCTGAATGAAGCATTTTGAACCCCAAACTACACTACCTCATATGGACCCCACACCCTACTCGCCATCAGCTCAGCAACATCACCAAATGCCAGTCAGTGCCACCTGCAGTGATGTGACAGTGCCTAACATGTGTGCAGTGTGTTTTCACATCCCTCCCCTTTTGTACCCAGGTCTTACAGAAAGACCTACATGGGTTAATATATTGTCAGACACAAGGAATGGTCTCCCTGGTGCCCCGTTGTGGAATGATCCTCAAACACTTGGCACAATCTGAGTGCACTATGTTAACAGTTTACTGAGAGCAGTCTTACTTACATTACTGACAGTTAGATAAAATGAGTGCTATGATTAAAAAAAAAGTATTTAGGAAGTGTGGAGGCAGGAAAAAGAGAAACTGGGAAGAAAAGAGTATTCTACAAATAAAAATGGTGGAACAAAAGGAAGAAATCAAATGTGGACATTTAGCAAATGAGGACCTTGACATTTCCAGTAGACCTGGTAAAAAAACTGTGGTAAAGTGCTAAGCAGGATTAACACAGCAAGCATCTTTCTCTAAACATAATTTTAGATCTCAAACAGTGCTGCAGCTACAGGAGTTTAATTTTCAGCCATTTTCCCTGCAAAGACTTTCACCCACTGACATTAGCTCATTTGGTCATGGCACAGTGCTGACAATCCCAAGGTCATGGGATTGATGCCTGTATGGGCCATTCACTTAAAATCTGGACTTGGTGCCACTTAAAATCTGGACTTGGTGATCCTTGTGGGTTCCTTCCCACTCAGAATATTCTGTGATTCTGTGAGGTCATATTATTAACAATCCAGCATTACAAGAACATAGTGCTAATGCATGCACTGAAATCTGGAGAAGGAACAGCAAGAGGTTTAAAATCAAGATTTTTCATGGCAAAAAAAATTAAAAAGAAAATAATAATAATAATAATAGTATATACATATAAAAATTGCTTCCCTCTCATTTCTGCAACTGACTGTATTCCAAATGAATCAGCTAAGTATTTATTACTACTGCAAAATAAATCTTCCAAGTGAAGACCTACTCAAATGAAAACCTTTCAAGAAGATAGATATCAAAAGATACCACAGTATTTAGGTGGAAAACTGTGGTCCTTTAGTCATTTAGAAGTGCAGTTTTTATAAAACGTTCTAGTTCTTCTAGATTCACCACCTAAGGCTGGAAGAACTCATATGATCATTTGGGACTACTTGGTTTCCCAATATCATCTCACTGCTCCTTAGAGTCACTCAGTATTGTTTGCAAGGTTTACATGTTCTCCACTTCAGCTATTTTTCCATCTGTCAGCTCCTAAATAATGATCTTCCAACCTCCCTTAAGAAACTGAATAGACTGAAACACATTTTATGGCTTATTCTCCAGGCCTGGATAGTTTTTATGGTCCTCCTTAAGAACTGCTTCAGTATTTTTCCATCTTCTTCAGTCACGGATGTCAGAATTGGGCAGAGTATTTAAGCATCAGCCTTACTAATAGAATAGATTTTAATCAAAGAACTTTCACTACTTTTACTTGATATTTCTCCTTTTACACAATCAAGGTCTTCACTGGCCCTCGTTAATTATACTCTTACACTGACAGTTAATTTGGAGGTGATTATATAGGAAACTCTGATGCCCTTTCCCGAGGGCTTTAAGAGTGAAGTCCTGCTGGTTTGAGCCATGAGGTCCCAGGCACTGCTGGCTTCAAAGACCATCTCATGGGTTAGCAAACAGAAGGTGCATCCAAGCTCCAACTGCAGCAGCTGACCAGATCCTGGCTCTATGCAGAAAGATGGGTTTGTACTCATAAACCAAAGCCCAGCATGGGCAACCAAGCTGGAGTTACATATCCTCACCCTGCAACCCTTGCTCCAAGGGAATCCATGGCAAACAGGCAGACAGCTGAGGTAGTTCTGTTTAAAAATGGTGCCACTGTGCCTCCCACAGTTCAGAAACTTTCCCCAAAGTCTCAAAAGCCTAGAACCTTGTTCTTGCAAACAGAACCAAAGGCATCTCAGTGTCTTGGTTTCTTGCTGTCTCATTTTGTGTTCTCCTGGACCATGTGGTAATCCAGATTACATCCCTTTATTTTCCTACTCCCTTTAGTGAGCTGTAATTTTTTTCAACCAATGGTGATATATTATCAGTTGATAACATCTGGTAGAATTAAAATCAATTTACCTTCATGCCGCTTAGTAGAATTTGTTTTTGCACTGTTCAAGAATTTGAAAACATTGGGCCCATGTCCTGTCTGACATTTCAGGGTACAAGTAGGGCTGAAGCCTTGGAGTTCCTCGTCACCTTTAATGTGTATATCCTCACAAGCCTTGATACGGCTGCATTCCCCTCTCTTGCAGTCACCAAAACAAAACACTGAAGTCCAGCTCCACAGCTGTCCACACCTAAATTTTAGTGAAATCAGGAGGTAGTAGATTTTCACACATCCTGGGTGATTTGCCCAAGACCAAGACCTCTGTGAAGAACATGAAGAGGTAAACACAAACACCCCAGATGTCCCACTGGTTCCCTCACCACTCCATGACCACAGCAGGATCCTTCACTACCAGGTAACAGAGATGGAAAAAGTTTACCTGCCTTTATAGTGATGGAGGTTAGATATTTAAAACAAACAATTGCGCCTCCTGCAAGTGTTACTCAGCATGGTGGGCCATCAGATAACACACGCCCTGTAAAGAAGCACAAGCTGAGACTGTTGCAGCTAAGTTCCCTCCTTAGTGCTTCAAAGCCAACCCAATGGTCTGGCTTATTTTTGTCCCTTCTCAGTTTGAAATCAGTGTCCCATCTCCTCAATAGCCTCAAAACACCATTGTTCTTTTTTATTCATTTTCCAGCTCCCCATGGCCTCTACAGATTCTCCTCTCCCTTTAATATATTCCTTTATAGCCTTCCCACAAAAGTGAAAATGAGCAATTTGATCAGAAATGGCAAACTGCTTTATTTGTGTGGTTTTACCTCAAAATCTTGAGGGTGAGTGCTGTATCTGCAGAGAAAATAGTTTTCTAACAACAAACTCCAATGTGATAATGTCACCAACAACCCAGAATGAAATTTCCTGACACTTCTCTGTTCATAAGAAAGAGCAAACACTTTGTTTATGACCAAGCCATGTGTAATGGGCCAAATGCTTCCTACTAGCATCACAAATGAGAAAAATTTGCATTAATGAACAGCAAAAGGAAAAGCATAACAAACAGGGGAAATGAATGTATGCAATGAAACACCGGGCAAAGTTTCTGGCACTCAAATGATTCAGTACAGGCAAGATGTGATTTTCTGTTTCCCTCAGCAGGTGGATAATAGTAATACTGATATTAATACTTACAGTATCAATAACCATTTGCAGAATGTGCATTCAATTTCACATTTAGATCTTAAAGTACTTATATAGCTTTTGCTGCCACAGATGGATAACATGATAAAGAATGTGAGGACAGCTTTCCTTTCAGTATCAGATTTCCAAAAGTGATCTGCAGGGTCCCTCTGTATCCAATGGGAACAGAAAAAGATGCCAAAGGAGACCTTCAAACCACCTACTGCAGGGTGAGAAAAATCATCTTTTGGAGAGTGCTAGTCCTCTCCGCTGAATAAAAAGAGGGACTACAAGCCAACTGTAAACAGATGCCTAACATTTGGATGGATAAAGATATATGAGGTGAATCAAAACTTCAAGGATTCAACAGAAGCTGTCAAGTGAAACAGGACCAGGCTCTGTGTTTCCCTAAGCTTCTCCTTCTGCCTCATCTGCTAGACTTAGCCTTCTCCCAGGAATGCAACAGAGATTTCAGGTACCCCACACTGTTGGAGGCAAAAACAAAATGGAAATGGATGGAGAAATAAATGGAAAAGCAAAGAAAGAGATGAGCAGCAAAAACAAAGTGCATTACATATGACGAATCTGTATAGTAGGCACAAAAAATAAAGCCTTCCATGAGCAGGGAAGAAACAACAGATGAGCCAGTTCATTTATGTCTTATCTATTTCATTTTTAGTGCTTAAGTAATAAAACAAAACAAAAAAGATCAATGAAACAATTTGAGATTTTCTGATCTCATATAAGGAATTTCATTAAAAAGAAACAGCTTTTTCTAATTTATTTTTTTTTCCCCATTAGGAAGAGCTCAAATACAGCTGAAAGACTTGATGAGTCAGGAGAAAACTGAGCAGAGAGAAGGGACATTTTGTCAGAGGACGCAGATGTGCTGCCCGGCCCAGTGAGCAGCAGAGAGATTGCTGTCTGTGGGAATGTCGCTTTTTCCAGGGAAACACTGCCAAGCCTGTTCACTCCTACCACGAGACACAGCCCACGAGCCCAGTCTTGCAGCTGACAGCCTCTTGGCCAGGCCTTCAGGACTTGGTCTTGATGACACTGTCAACTTCTCAGTTGACTTCTCAACTTCCCAGGGACTGACAAGCTCAACGTGGGCAGCAGAGCACGGCACGGAGCACTGCTGCTGACGCTGACCTGACATCCTTGTATTTCCCCATCTGAAGACAAATGTACTTGCTGCAAACTGGTACTTTCACAGACACTTCTCTCAAAGTATCTCCATTTAGTTTCAGACAAGCCTTTTCCAAAGCAAGGCTGCTAAGTCTATACCAGTACCCAAATGTCCAGAGAGATCAGCATTAAAAATTACATGACCATGGCCCCGCCCTGTGTCAAGTAGAAGTTTGCTTCTTCAAGTCAATTTTTCAAAATGTTTGTGCTCATGCCAACTCACTTTTCAGGCTCCTCAAAAGACCTTCCAGGATGGAAACACCCTGAAATAGTCTGAATACCAGCAGGAACTGGATCTCTGGCTATGCATGAATTTCAAAGGTGTCCCTATTCAAACAGCTCATAAGAGCTGCTCAAGCAATCCAACAGAGCCAGAAAAAAGAAAAGTAAATAATATTAGTCCTGTATCTGCAGGAGGTGGAAGCTAAAAAATATAATTAGTGGGAGTCCTCAAGGACAGTCACTAGCTACTTTCCCTGAATCCTGCTGCTCCAATATTGTGTTGTGTTGCAAATGTCATTGATTTTCATTTTCTTCCTCTGAAACCCCAAACCTGTAATATTAAATAAGACTGAGGGAATTTCATTTTGTATCCAGAATACACTAAGCAGACAGCAACCCACTACTGTCTGTCCTAGCCCATTAACTTTATTAAAAAATTCAACAGAGCTGATTTCTGAAAAAGCAATTTATCAGTCTGCAGTACAAATACGGTACCAGTTGAAAGTTATTTTATTTGGATTTAGGTGTTCCTTGCCCAGGATGTACCATCAGACTTTCTAAGCTTGTCAAGAGTGATAAAAAAACAGGTCACAAGTGTATGATAGGTATAATTGCCTTACTCTTTCTTAACCCCCCTTTAACCAAAATGCATAAGCCTATATTGCATTTCTTTACTGAAGAAGGTAATTACTGCTGTCACTGTCACATTCACTTCTCCGTCTTGATAACAAATGAATTAAACCTGGCACATGACCAAAGGTCCTTCAGTTACCCTGTCAATGCTAATTCAAGATACCATTACATTTTGGATAGACTGGAGAGGGAAAGGAAGGATGGATCTAGATATTATGAAGTCCAGAATTTGTTTAACACAGAAGACTTTGCTCCCCAGTTACACTCTGTGCTCCACCACAGTAGGTGAGTCTCCAGACACAGGGGGAAAGAATTCAGATTACAAGATTCCCTGGACATTAATGGGTATCCCATCATCAGATCCTGAAACTCAGTTGATGTACACTATCATCACTCTGTTTGATCTCTTTACACCTAGAAGTCCAACAAGTAGATTTTAGATACACAAAAGGAGCCAGATTGCAAGAGCAGGTTTATCTGGTTTATGACTTACGGTGGTTACAACAGCTAAAATAGACTAGAGAAAAAAATCATCACAGCTTATGCTTGAGAGTACACATTAAATTGACAAGGATATCTCCCTTTACTCAGCTTGCTGCAAATTTATTGAAAACACTGCAAGATTTTCCCCAAAACTTGCAGCTTTACATACCAACTACTTAGACGAGATATCACATACAGTCTATCAATATGCTGTCCAATACACAGCAAGTTCTAGTTTTCTGAACACATATTTATCTAAGCTTTTGGCAGTGGCAAACTTTTTAAGCAGCTGCAAGCTTTACTGACAATGTAGAACCAAATAAAGGTTTGCCTAAGAACTCCAATTCATAACTCGATGCCAAATTAGCATAAGTGAAATATGAGTATTTAATATAATAAAACATGAGCCGCAAGCACCGAGCCCATCCCAGGAAAAATGTGAAACCAGAAGGTATTTTAATGAAAATCTGGAAGCAAATATCACAGTCTAATATTTAAAAGCCATAAGAGTTAATTTTAGTTTGAAAGGAAATCATTTTTCAAAGTTCTGTATTCTGTTTAAAAACAGATTGAGCACGTTTATTAAATTAGCAGACCACTGCATTTATGAAATCCATAAGTCAGATCAATGGTGCACAGTCAGCTCTACAAAGTAATTGCTGGCTTCTCTCAAAATGGACAATCCAAAAACTTCCAAGGACTAGTTTTTTCCCTTCATTATTTATAACAAGCAAAACATGGTGCAATAGATTGTAATTCATAATGCTTTTTTAATGTTTTTATAGCACTACACTTGGACTCATTTCTAATCTTTTTGAATGACAGGTTGCCATTATTGAATTTGCATTAATATGAATTATGAGTACAATATATTTTACCCAATATTTTCTACCCCGGGACTAACGTAATTCTACAATAAAAAAAATCCCATAGTCAGCAATTCTTTTCAGAAATAGAAATCACAGCCATCAGAGATTAGTCTTCCTGCATCACTATGTACCTGACCTCAATCTTGCCTTCGACTCCACAGCATCATCAGACATAACTTACATGCACATTTATGGTCACAGAATCACAGAATAGCTGGAGTTGGAAGGGACCCACAGGGATGATCAAGTCCAACTCTTAGCCCTGCACAAGACACCCCAAGAATCCCATTATGTGCCTGAGAGCTTTGTCCAAACACCTCTTGAGCTCTGTCAGGCTTGGTGCTGCCCTGGGGAGCTGTTCCAGTGCCCAAGCACTCTCTGGGCAAAGAAAGTTTATCTAATATCCAACCTCCTCCTCTGCTGACACAGCTTGGTTGTTAAAATACCAGTATTTAGGAAAGTGTCCAGCTATGGCTCCCAAGCAGAAAGTCAAGGCTCACTCAGCGGGCTCTCCCTCCTCTGCCCAGGAAATTACTTGGTAATTTGGCCCAGAGACTACAAGAAGGACAGACACAACTAAGTCTTGTCCTTGTGCATGCCTCCAGGCACTGATGTGAGCCTGAGGAACTCCTTCCCCCTTTATGAATGCAGATTTTAAGGATCAGGCAGATTCAGACACACTTTCAGATCTTTTCATTTTGCTCACAGTGGCCACCTGCCATGGATATCTCTCCCTAAGAAACAGTAATCCATCTAAATTACTAAACTCATACTAAACAATAGGGATGAGGATAGCCATCCTGAGTTCAATGGGGCTACTTGCCTGCCTGTAGGCAAGCCTATGCTTCACGTTTATATGGTAAATAAAATCCCCAAGGTGCAGCTGTGGGCAGTACATTCTGGGGAAGGACGCAACCAGTGTTCCTGCAATATCAATCCCACTGGAGGCAGAGTATTGAGCTGTATGAATGCACACTCTCACCTGGCATGACTGTTCTTACCTTTTATGAACTGATTTAGGATTAGCAGCATGAAACATGCTTTAACATTATCACAATACCAGTGAAATGTGGCTGCTTCTTTGGAGAAAAAAATTTTAACAGTCACCAATGAACTTTGCACGGACCTTGTAGTATCAGGGCAGAAAGACAACAAAGCATTTTTCTCTGATTTTCAAAAGACATGTAGCAATAAAAATCTATTAAGTGAAACAACGAACTTCCCAAATGCCAGGAGTGGTCTGGTCCCTGCCCTGCAGAACTCACATCTGAAAATGACAAGAGAATGACACGTGATGAAAATAACACAAGAAGCAAGCAAGTAGATGACAGGTAAAAATGTTGAGTAGTACCATATGTATTTCTGCACACACTCCTAAAAAGTATTTGACAAAGTCTGCTCCTAAATACAGATGTATTCAGCAATATTCACAATCCAACCATAATCAGATGATTAGTCTTTGCCAGCATCATGGTGGTAAACAGTTCTTTAGCAGAAATCCTCGTACAAAGAGGGTGAGGGGGCTTGCAAACAATCTCTAGAAGCACATGTCAGGCACAGAGGATAAAAAAAGCATTTATCAGAAAAACAAACAAAAAGGTAATCAAAACCTTGGAGTCCCTGGGAAAACAGATGGCAGGACTGGGAATACAAAAAGATACATGGGTGGAAGCTGAGTAGGGGGTTGTTTGAATGCTTCTGACATTTCTTTAAATGTCAGTTCATAATTATGACATCTTCACTACCACCTTGTAGGTAATGCAGCCCCTTCTAGCAGAGGCCTCACATTTTGTGGACAGCTGCACTTTAGCATTTCAAGCTTTCGTCATGTTCCTGTCTTTTATTCTGGTGAGAATGAACAAGCAAACAGCAAACTCCCACTGAACACCTACTACTTCTACTTTCATTCCAAGGTTTCCTCGTTGTTCAGTCAAAATCTCTGGGTTTATTATACAGATTTAGATGAAGAGTTACACACTGAGAAGCACTGGTAGATAAGTGAGAGAAAGGGCAATATTTAAAGAAGTTTGAAGCACACAGTGCACTCTATAAACACTCTGCTGGAGAAGGGGAAATGAGTGGAGTATAATCTTTTGCATAAGTTTATATGTGTAAAACCTGTGTTAATAAAAATCAATCCTCATTCACTATTTGAACACAAATCCCATTAATAATTCCATTAAGCTATCACTTCAGCTCATTATTTTACCCGTTTGCAGTTCTCTGTGTTGTCTGTCAGCATCTGCTGCTTTCCCTGAGAGAGAGGGGACAAGGCCATGCAGTCACATTCCTGTTCAGCTGCTCCCCTCAGCTCACTGGTGAAAAGCCATTTCCACTCTGTCCTACCCAGAAACAGAGTACGTGGCCCTCCAACACAACAAGCTTCTGTCCCACAACTCACCATCCAACATCCACGCCCAAACCCAGATTGCCCAATTATCAGAGCTACTAAGCATGCTTGATCTATGCTCTACAAAGCAGATACTTTAAAAAGGAAAAAGGAGGGAGGGAAGAAAAGGAGGACTGACATACAGATAGTAATACATAACAAGCAACATAACCTTGTATTTTGCAAGTAAAAGCTTGGAGGGAACACAGGACACAGGACAGACCTAGACACAAATAAAAACTTCCCCCAAAACCAAGCCCCACAACACAACACTTTGAAAATGTTAAACATTCAGGGAGGCAACAGATAACATAATCACAATGCACAGCAGTGTCCTCACTGAAAAATGCGTGCACGACTCTTGAAAGGTTATTACAGCAAATTTAAGCAAACCAATTGCACAAAGACCAGAGAGCAGCCAGAGGTTTTCAGGTCTTGTGTTCTGATCAACGAGGCTTATTCCAACTGGCTCAATTTGATCTAACAATCAAAAAGTCAAATGATATGAAGAAAGATATTTCCTCCAGTAAATTGAAAAAGGTGGAGTGGGAGCTTATTTAGATTTGCTTCTTGCAACTGCATTTCTTTCTTTCTTTCTCTGTCCAAGCAGTGCAGCTCCTGTAAAAAAGTTTCAGCAATGCACATTTGCATGTCGTGCATCTCTGTACTTCCATTCTGTCCAGGAACATTCACCTCCAAAGGAAAAGCAAACAGCCAGGGCACTGAACACAATGAAGCAGAAACACAAAGGGAAAAGAGCTGAGAAAAAGAAGCTCATTTCCAACAGAACTGAACAACTACCCCGGGCTAATATTGTTACATTTGACTGAACCTGACTGGCAAAACACCTCACTATTAACCCCTAAGCTTTTCATCAAATAGACTCATGAACTTTTCTTCTACAAAGGTATGATAGATTCAGCAGATTTTATGGTTGACTGGACGAAGAAAGTGAGTCCCCTAGAGGTCTTCAAAATCTAACACCAAAGGTTAGGTGTGCCAAGCTTTGTTTCTATAGCCTCTTCTGAGGGGAAACATCT
This sequence comes from Zosterops lateralis, assembly GCF_965231275.1. Lineage (NCBI taxonomy): Eukaryota > Metazoa > Chordata > Aves > Passeriformes > Zosteropidae > Zosterops > Zosterops lateralis. The sequence goes on along the minus strand of NC_139764.1, from coordinate 106,444,572 downwards.
CAAATACAACAAATGGCCATGGATTTCTACCCAGATGCCATCATAAATGGACCAGTAGACATTTCCTATGAGAAATGCTTCAGATAAAATATCTGGCATTGAAAAGTCTCCGAATTTGTCAGTACTGATGGAAAATCAAGGCCAAATCCACCCCACATGAAGACACACATACTAACAGCACTGCTTTAATTTTGTTTGCCCCTGCTGTGGCTATGTTAGAAGGAGTGTGTGGTCTGAAAGAGCCACATGTGGGAACACTAATTTTGGTTCATATGATGACTAAAATGCTGAAGCTGAACCAAAACCTCAGGTCTCTCTTGTTGCAGTGCTACTAAGATGTGCCAGGAAGGTGGTCTGGAGCTCTCTGCTCCTGGAATCAGGCAACTTCCATTAATAAAAGGCATTCATAATTTATATTGAAAAAAATCAAAAGGCATACATAGCTGTACCTCAGGCAGCTGGAAACGGAAGCATGAGGATGAAAACAGGGCAGGACAAAAGGATATAACCACACTTCTGGAATTGCCCCAGTCCTGGCAGCTAGCATAGGTTTATTGGGCTTTCATTAGCAGAAAGCAGTATTATTTTCTATTCATTGCTGTAGTAAGAAAAGAAGAAAAGAGACAGGCTACTAAATGAAAAAACAACTTTCAGTGAGAGGTGTTTCTACTTCAACACTTAATGGCTGTCATGATCCTTCATACCAGATGTATGTTAATGTCTGTTCAATATATAACACAATCTCTTATTTTCAGATACAACTGAAAACATAAAAATAATTTCCTGGCACAAGGCACAACTACAGAACATATTCATTCTGATACAGAAACTCAATTTGCCAGAAATTGGTGGCCCATGTGCGAAATCTTGACAAAGATTTCTGAAAACCCACCGACACAACTCCATAGAAGATAGATTTCTAGACTCCCTTAGACTATGCATTTCTATTTCTAATGGAAAAGTTAGCTTATTTAAGTTGCTGTGACAATTTTCAGTAGGATCAGACCACGCCACCTCAGTGCACAGGTCCACTGTGGCCTAAAACAGAGACAAAGAGGAGATGTGCTTGTGTTCCTTATTGTTCAGAAACAACCCAGTCAAGTATGAAACTGTGGAGTCAAGTAAAACCAATTACACTTGCCTCAAACACAAAATCGTCCCAATAACTAGAAAACAAAACAGAGCCAGGACCTGTTATACGGCTCTAAGGCCAAATTATATGGCCTGGCCACATTCACAGGATTATCCACTTTTACCCTCCAAAACAAGGTGGCTATATCCAAACTGCCAGTTGGGAATGGCTGCTGGCTCTTGCTAATCCCTAGGCCATGCCTGGGAATTGTTTATGACAGCAGTAGCTGGTCCAGGCTGAGCACAAGGCAGAGCCTGTGCTAACAATTTAATGGTATAGATGGTCAAGTTCCAGCTCTTGGGCTTGTGCCCTGGCACTGCTTGATCTGCTCAGGGAGACCTCGCCAAACACAGTTGTACTGAGAGCAGAGCTGGCTGGAACACAGACAAAAAAAGAGTATCCAACCAAATTTAAATCTTTAAGCGTTATCATGATTCCCTTCCTTATTCTTTGGGGTTTGTTTTTATTTTCCCTTTGTTTTCCAGACAGCCTTATTTCCACCGAGGTGCTCCACTTGCCAAAACAACAGAAGGTCAAAATAGTTGTGATAAGGGCCCAGTGTGTTTCATTTCTTACCATGGTTCAGTGGCAGTTGCCAACAAGTGATGGTGCTTCCAGTACAGTTGGGAATGCTGTGGGAAGTGTCAGAAGAGTTTAAATCAAGTGTCTGATGGAAAATGAGACAGGAGGAGAAAGATGTTCAGACTGAAGTAGAAAGGTAAAAAGATAAATGAATGAAATTAATTGGTCCACAAACTTTGCAGCATTGCCTAAGCTTTGCTTTTTGTCCTAGTTCAAAGAGTTGGATGCAAAAAGCACACTGTTCAACAACTGCTGTGACTGCCTTATCTCTCTCTGGTTTTGAACCACTTTCTTTGATCCATTCCAAAAGAATGATACAAAAGGTCTTTGCTGCAGAGCAAATTCACTCCCTTACCAACAGCTCAGAAGGTGAGCTAAGCAAGATTGTCTTTGCAGACTTATAGCCAAGGTCACGGTGACTTCCGTAACTACCTTTGTGTGGAAGGTGCCACCTCTCTGTTCTCTGGAGGAAACATTTTAGAAGAGTCTAGACTGACTTTTCTCCAAGACTCTTCTCCACAGTTCTTTGCAGGCTTTCATCACCAGAAAATAACCAGCCTGGTTCCATGGGAAGGGGCTCTGGAAAGTGACCAGGTACAATCCTTCCTCAAAGCAGGCAAAGACAACACTGGATTGCTTGGGACTTTAACCTCTTGAATTTTGGGTAACTCCAGGGTAGGCATCTCTCTGCATCTGTGCCAGTATCTGGCTACCTGCAGTGTAAGCCATTTTTTTTTTCTTTCCTTCTAACCAGCAATTCCTTTGCTGACTTTTGTGTGCATTGTCTTTTCTCTTTCCATTTCCACTCCTGGGAAGACTCCACTGCACTGTTTTACAGGACAACCACCTAGCACAACCCAAGAAATAACACAGTCCACAAGGAACTGAAGAGAAACACAAAGTAAAATGGTCAGTTGGGGTCTTTCTCTGTGTATTTAGAGGTGTCTTGCTCTACTCTGGTTGCTTTAGAAGGGTCCTCTGTCATCCCACTTGGTGCACTCCATCCAAGAGCATTCCCCAGTCTCTAAAGAGCACTGACACCAGACTTGGACTGCCCTGTCCCTCTGCAAAGCAACCATTGGCAACTTACAGGAAAACTTGGGAAGTACCCACCTAACATGAAAATGGAAATGAGCACTAAGAGAATTGGGATTGTTCAGCCAGGGGAAGAAAATGCTTTGATGTTATTTAATTGCAGCCTTCCAGTACCTGAAGAGAGCTGACAACAAAGATGGAGGGAGACTATTTTACAAGAGTGTGGAGTGACAGGACAAGGGGGAATGGCTTCAAACTTAAAGAGAGCAGGTTTAGATCAGAGATTAGGAAGAAATTCTTTACTCTGAGGGTGGTGAGGTACTGGATCAGGTTGCCCAGGGAAGTTGTGGCTGCTCCATCCCTGGAAATGTTCAAGATCAGGTTGGATGGAGCTCAGAGCAATCTCTTCTACTGGGATGTGTTCCTGCCCACAGCAGGGAGGCTGGAATTTAGAAGTCCCTTCCCACCCAAACCATTCTATGATTCTGTGAAGATGAATTTATTGTAAAATTTGTAACAGCTGCACAAATCATAGCTGAGATAACATGTAAGGAAACTTGAAATAGCATTATCCTGCACTGCTCCTGAACTAATCTTTATTGTACAGCAGCTCATATTTCTAAGTAGGCTGAGAAAACAAGGTAAATGGCAGCTTTGTAGGTTGCAAACAAAGCATGTGTGATCCATATCTTTAAAACCTGTACACATCTGTGTGTCTTAATCAAAGCAGTGCATCTGAGATAATTATTCATGTGCATGATGACCCTAAAAGTCATGAATTCTACACATCAGACACTTCGGTCACAGGAAAACTATCGGCAGGATTATTGTGAGCAGTAGAAAAAATGTTTATGAAATGGAGTTTAAAACTTCATAAGCAAGAATGGAATTAATACACTCAAATTTTCTTGTATAATCCAGCTTGAAGAACCTTGCAAAGATAAATGCTAGACCTTTAAAAGCAGGGATGATAAAGATAATTAATGGAAGCTTAGAAAGATAATAATGTCTCAAATCCATGTGGGGTATAACTATTGCTCAGCTTTTGAGGAAAAGGAAGATAAATTATTCAGTTTTACTCCATCCCAGCATGAAGCAAAAATTCTAAAGGAAACAAGCTGTTCAAAAGCAAAACTGTGATGACTATGCCAAGATAGGAGTTAGGCTCAGAAGACCTAAAATAAATCCAAAGTTCTGGTATTCATTGGCCGATGAGGATTCTGGGTATTGTTTTAAAGCAAACTGTCAAAACCTCTGCCTTGGGAAATCTACTGAAGAGTTGATTCAATTCTAGGATTTTGTCAGGATATATAGAATGCTGTTGGTTTGAAGAGATCTCTGCAAATCATTTTGCTCCCTCCTGCTAAAAACAAAGCACATTTTGATGTTAGGTCAGAGTATTCCTGGTCATGTGCAGCTGAGTTTGCAGTGTTTCCTATGGAGATTCTGCAGCTGTGCTGGGACTTTGCTCAGTTTTGGACCCTGCACCTACACTAATGTGCAACAAACAGGAGGAGCTTATAGCTGGTAGCAAGGTGAGGATCAGACTCTTCTCCCAAGTAACAAGCAATAGGACGAGAGGAAAGTTGCAGGGGAGTTTTACACTGGATACTGAGAAACATTTCTTCACTGGAAAGATTATCAAGCATGGAGAACAGGCTGCCCAGGGAAGTGGTTGAGTCACCACCCCTAAAGGTATTAAAAGATGTCTACATGTGGCACTTGGGGACATGGTTTAAAGGTTGCTGGGCAGTGCTGGGCTAATGGTTGGATTCAATGATCTGGAAGATCTTTCCCAACCTAAATGTTCCTGTGGTTTTACAAACAGCAAGAAGCACTGTTTTACTGAGAGGATGACCGAGCACTGGCACAGCTGGCCCACAGAGGACTCGAGTCTCCTTTCTTGGAGACACTCAAGGTCCTCTGAACACAGTCCTGGGCAGCTCAGTTGGGTCAAGGTGAACCTGACTGAGCAAGGGGGCTGGACCAGATAATCTGCAGAGGCCCCTTCCAACCTCAGTGATTCTTGTGTTTCACTTGCCAGCTGACAAATGTTTCACTTGATGCATTACTTCAGTGGTTTTGAAAGCATGGGCTTTGTATAACACTTTGGAATTAAAGGATAACTTTAATTATATATAACACTGTAATATAAGCAGTATATAATCTTAAACATTCAAATTACACAGCCAAGAAAGCTGCTTCTTCTGGACATGTTTGTGCAACAACTTAGAAGTAGTAAATGTTATTCACATACTTCTCAGTGCTTTGTTTCAGGATTACCATAAAGGACCTGGAATCATAAACAGTAAGAAATAATGCTATGATATGAAGAATTTATTACTAGTTATTATTCATTATTTATACAGTGGGTGCATATCGTTTTACACACAAACACCAATTCACAGACAGCATTTACTTCTGTGCAGAATTTCTACAAGCTTTGTTTTGCGAAGTGAACCAGTTTGGTCATGCTAAATTGCAGTGGCTAACAACCACATATATTTCAGCTTGACAGGAGCAGAGAACAACCAAAACCAGCAGAGGCAGACCAACTTTTGAGAGAATTTGGAATAGTCAGTTCCTCCAAACCAAAGTAAACGTGCATTTTGTTTCCTGAAAAGTGCCCGCTTCATCCAAGTACAAAGTGTAACAGCAGCTAACCATCACTTCAACATTCAGTAATGCCTCAAATTCCAAGAGAAAGCCCAACAAAATAATGTGGTTATCCTTTTACACCCGCTTCTTTTAAAAGAAATGTGAGATCATAAATCTTCGTCAGAGGTGCTTCTACAGAGTGAAACTAGAGCCAGGAAAAAGTGTGAGGAATTCCTTCCATGGTCTCCCTCTCACAATGCTCTCACAGGGATTGACAATGAACCTCTGTTTTGCTCACTCCCAAGGAAGTGAGTGTGTGTATTTCCATTTTTGCAGGAGATGCCTGCACCTTGCGAGCACCGTGGGGACAGGACAGAGCCCCGCTGCTGTAACAGGACTCCTGGTGCTGCTGCCCTCCCTCACTGCAGCCCAGCCTGCCCACACTTCTTGCCACAGAGTCACAAGATCCTCACGCTCCTCTTCAAGGCCTGGGCACTTTTTCAAGAGGATTTTCAGGATTGTAGACAGGGCAGTGGTGATGCTTTAACGTCAATCCGGAGTGTCAGCCCTGGCTGATCAGAGCTTCCCGGTATGCCCGGAGCACATCAGCCTGTGTCCAGTGTTTGGAGGTGCTGCATTCCCAGTTCAAAGAGCCAGACTGCAGAGTTTAATATCCTGTTTATCACTCCCAGGGACAAATTTATTTTTGTGTCTATCAGCTTCACAGACAAGTGACAGTATCACGCAGGAACTCAAGGCCCATGGAAATCATAGGGAGAAGTGAAGCTTTTCTCCCTTCTACTTATTTTTTTAATTCATTTGCTTCATTTGTTTTTCAAGCTGAGGAAATGGGTGCAATCAAGAAAATACTGCATTTGTCCTATAATGCATTTTCCCTCTGCTATGAATTAAAACTGTGGTTTTTTTTAAATTACCATTGTTTTCCTGTTACAATAAAAAATTATGGTATGCAGATATCCCACCCAAACAGCAGAGCAACCCTCTAACAAACTGTTTACATCAAGCTCCTTTATATCTCAATCAAGCCGTCCCTTCCCTCAATGATTCCTCTGACATGCAACACCTCTCCATGCAACACCAAAATTAGAAATTACCTTGCTGAGAAAGGATCAGCTTTTTTGAAAATATTTTCCAGGCCCTACCTATTAAGAATTATCAGCAAAAATAATAGGAAACCACCAAGTGATTCCTTGTAGAATTCTTTTTGTAGCTGTTTGATGGTGACAATAGCATCATGTTCCTAAATGACAGCAACCAACCTCAGGATTATATGCACCTATGACTCAGAGAACCTGCCCTCCTTTAGAAGTGCTGCTCCTTGGAAATAAACCCTCTAGTAACCCACATCAAACCACAGGCAAGGCAGCCCCCAGGCTTTTTTAGCCTGACAGGAGGCTGGGACAAATTTTATAATGAAACACTCATGACTCCTGAATAACCAAAGTATTTATTTTGCTTTATTTTGAATGGATAATCTGCAACTAATATATGTAAAAATGATGTAATGCTGAAAAAGAAATAAGAAAATAAAAATAACTCTAAATAATTTCAAAGAACAAGCACTTAAATCCTGGCCAACACAAGTTTTATTTAGGTTTTATGACTGATATTTATTCCTTTTGGAAGTCAAGAGACTTTTTCTTCAAAGTGCCAAAGCCCAGAAATACTCCTTTTTCTTTATCCAAAGCTGTCACGTTTGTGACCTTGTAAGTATTTGGCGATGTCAATTAGTGCTTCAAAAATGCTGCTTTTCATCTTCAAATGGAACTGGGCCTAGAAACTGGCCAGACCTCTTAGCTCTTTCAACAGATGATAAACACACTGCAAGTAAAAAATCCAAGCAGCTTTTTATGACTTTACAGATTAATGAGCATGGCAGGGCTTTCCAAACCGACTTTGGTCCAATAAAGTATCTGCAAAAGTTGACAAACTAAACCCACATTTTACATGTTCCAATTTCTACACTATTAAAAATATGTACAGATGCATCTGAGAAAAAATACTGAAATGAGATGGTAAGAGGAAGTGTCAGATCATCAGCACAGTCTAAGCCCTCCCTAGGGACACAGATCATTAGGAACAGCCTTTTAGAGAGAAGGCTGGAAAACACCTAAGACATCTCCATCTCCTTCAAAGGGAAAAACTGGTTCCTCTGCTTCAATGCCTTCAACACATCAGTTTTGGAACCCACAACCAACCTTTGCTCTCCTCTGCCCTGGTGGTACAAATATTTCCCAGCAGTTTTAACTTTTTTTGTAGCAGTGTAATGTGATTACTTCAGCAGAAGTCATTGCTCAGTTCAATTCACAGACATTTTTTGTCAATTTGCATTTAGAGGAAAGAAAAATGTGTCCTGAGAGTCAATGACCAAATCTATCTGTTTCCTCCTCTCATTCCTTATACAAACTGTTGATTCCTCAAATGCAATTCTTAAAGTAACTCTCTGATTTGAGGATACAAATACAATACTATATTGGTATTTTTTTGGTGCACCCTGCTGGTATCAGCCTAGCTGGGCTGGTATGATGGCATGTCATGCCCAACATAACTCACTCTGTCTCTCTCTCCTTGCTTGCAAACTACTCACAAAAGGCTCAGTCTGGAAGCTGCAATCCAGTTAAATTGTGTGTCAGGCCAAAATGTAAATTTTGTAAAGCTTAGTGAATTTTCAAGCCTAAAGAACCAGGAGAATGTGATTTGGGTGCCAGGGAAAACCTGTCCTTTTGTTCTGTTACAAATCATCAATGTTATGTACTCTGGGCATTGCTCTGATTTCCTAAGCATTCATGTCATAGTCTGCCATAATCAGAGCTTCATGTGCATCAGAAGTCTCTGCTTAGGTGGGAACAGGCTTGCATCTCATTTACCAATGAAACTAGACATGACTCTATTTTAAAAATATATCTATAGGTAAAAATGTGTTTCTGGAAAAAAAAAAATAAAAAATCAGTGTTACAATTTGACATCCAGCCACTGAAGCCTTATGTACCATCACAGTAATTTGCCAAAAGAATCAGGGGATCTTTAACACAGCTTCTGCCACTGGACTGCACTTGGGCTGGACTGCTAATGGCATGCCCAGATCGAAGAATCACCAGGCTACTATCTGAAATGGTGACAAAAATATGCCAGCTCTCAGTACAAACCCTAGGGGAGTGGAAGAACAGCTTTCACAGAGAAGCTGGAAGAGCAAATCCCATATATTTCATCCCCGCATATTTTGACTGTTTTCTAGCAACTGTTGTATTCCAATATTTATAATCTCTCTCTTTATGCAAGCATCTTATGTTTTATAATAAAAAGAGTACATAAATTTCAGTTACCGTAGCAGTGCAAATTGTTGTATGTAATTAGTCATGTACAACATAAGGCGTAACTTCAAAAACAATTCGTGTTTATTCTTCCTCTGCTTAATCAATATTTTAAATATTTGTGGAAGCCGTACACCAACTTTGCAAATCACCACGTCCTAAGCGAGAGAAAGAGAACAGACAACACAAATCCTGCAACCTACAGCAAATCATCAGCATCTGACAGGCTGCTGTTCAGGGAGCTACGTTTTTTTTGGCCCGTGAAGAAAAGAAGAATATAACATTTTACTTCTGTGCTGTTTCCCTTTATTCCTTTTTACAGTGCACTCCTCAGCCACACTGACTTGTTTTTCCTTTACTGTAAGAATTTTCTTCCCTCCCCACTTGCTTTTTAATGCTATTTAGTTGCACTGATTCACAAAGTCAGCGGTGGCTATTTCTTCACCTGCAATCCTTGCCTGACTTTCCATAGAGGTTAACAAATGTTTGATCATCACTGTCTTCCCTCCCACATCAATAACCGTGGCTAACCACAGTGGGATAAACTCTGATAGCAAAAAACACACGAGTTTTAAAGGCTAAAGCAGTACTGTGAGAACAGGGGGCCACAATCACGCCTCAGTTACACTATTTAAAGACTTAAAACTGCACAGCTATCCCTGAACTCAACTAGAGAAAATCTTATCAAAACTTGAAGACTGGTGTTTTTATAAAATTTGTCATAGGTTTAACCTTGAGAATAACAAATCATTAAGTGTTTGGGGGGCTGAAGAATCAATTTATGTTCCAAGCAAACGTTTTTTAAAATTAAGGTTGAAATTAGATCTCGCCTGGTGGTGCACAGATTCTGTTGATGTATCAATCTTTTCAGGCATTTAAAAATAATATAGAGATGATAAAAGTAAATGTTCTATAACCAAAAAATCTCTTGGTAATAAAATTTCAAATTACAGCCCATGACAACACTTCTAAATTGAAGCTGTGATACAGGAGCTTTGATGGAGAAAATTGTACAAGTAACTCGCAAAGTAATTCGGAAAAGCAACAAAGAATGAAGGTGCTGCTGAGATGAACAGAAAACATAGCTGGAATGGTGTGCAGCATCCTTAAATGAATTTCAGACTGTTTTGTTGCCAATATCTTAAGCAGTGCTGTAGTCTCACAAGGATTTCTTGGATAGTGTCCTTCGACCAATAAATAACCTCACTGCAGAAAAAAACCCAAAACCCCACCGTGTACAGAACCAGCCCTGAGCTCAATCATCATACATGGCTGAGCTCAGAGTCTGACAAATTGATCCAAATACAGAGTTAATTGGCAAGATTTCCACTTTCCTATGGACTACTGGTAGAGAGGGGTTGAGGAAGTATCTCCAGCAAAGGACTCATCTCTCCAAACTGTGCTGCCTCTGGGTGCCAGTCTGTGGCCCAATGCTTTGGGTACAGAACCAGGGCAGAAAAACCAAATTGAGTAGAAGAGTTGAAACTTTGCTCATAGTGGCAAAGAATGAGCAGAAAACCCAAAAATCACTACCTCCAAGTGCCTCACTTTCCGTGTCAATATACTGGGTGTGCAGCATCAAACTATTTCTTAGAGGTTGTGAGATTTAAATAGTTTTTCTGGTATTTTCTGGCAGCCTTCAATGAAATGGGTTATAAGCAGCGCAAAGTCTCATTGTCATTTTGTTCAGCAAAAAAATAAAGCTTGGGAAAAGGCAGCTTTTCTGTTTAAATAACTCAGAACAAACATCCATAACCACTTAAAGGTGGCAGATCCACTAAGTGTGATTTGTACCAAAGCATCTGTGGTAAGAAGGTTACAGGTACGCTTTGAGAATAAATTTCAAAGGTCTGCAAAGCATAATTAGTTCTAAAGTTCTCCTACACATTAATAATTAGTAATAAAAACCTTCTAAAGTCCTCCACAGAAAGTAGTTAAAAGCTCTTCCAGAAGCATGAAAACATAGACCAAACCCAACCCCCCACCACAGCTAATGTTACATATCCTAAGCTTCCCCCTGAAGATGATTTCAGTTTTTTCTCTCCTTTCCAATGCTTTTTTCTATTCACATCACGTAAGTCATGGCAAAGTCTTTAATCTTACATACATTTACATAATTTTAAAGACCATGGTTCAACCAGATTAAGTAGACTAGTGGTCCTTAAAACAATTTATATAAAAATTCCCTGAACAATTCCATCATGCAGCAAGTCATACAGTCCAGTTATGTCGGAGAGAAAACAAGTTTTTTCCTCCATTTTGAATTTGTCATGTTAGGATTCAGTTAACCTTGAGCTAGAGGATGGGAATATGAGCAATATCTGCCAATACAGGTACCCAGAAGATAGATCTTGTCAAAGAGACTACACTTCAGTCTTTGACAGTATTATGGATGTTTGATAACTCATAATTGAGGATAATGCCATGTATATGTATTTTTAATAAATTCTGATATAGCACTTTGGCAAAGAAGTCTGGAGCAATTATTACCTATACAGAAATCGAAACAGAGGGAGGGAGCAGTTTTATCCCCATGCAAGGGAATGGTGAGTCTGATGCTGAAAGGGTGCATATGGTTTGGGTATCTAAGTTTTAGCACCCATATTTTCAAAGGCAAATGAAGAACGGAGGGGATGCAAAAGATGCAGTGTTATCTGGAGGCTACTGAAACTGGTCAATAGCAGGGAACTAGAGGAATCAAGGACCAAAGGACTGAGGACAGACTAGATGATTTACGAAAAAAACGAAGCAAATTTTTAACTGGGAAGTTAACTAGTAAGCAGGAACCCAGTCTGAAAGGCTACAGAGTAGCTCTCTACGGTTGGAGATGGCCAAACCAGCTCTGGAAGATATGCTGAAGTCAAAACTGGTACCTGGATGGGAGAAAGAGTTCCTTCTGACCTCAGCCTGGGGCAGCACTGGTGGCTGTAGTTATCTCCTTGGACAGTAAGAAAAGGAGAACCAGGTTATCAACCTTCTTGCTTCATGTGTCACCTCTTGTGTGGGGCACACCTTTGCCACTGAATTTAACAACCTGCCATAATGCTGGGGGAGGTTCAGCCTGCAGAAAGGCAGCTCAGCACTCAAATATCTCACTCTCAAAACAGAGCTAACAAATCCAGCTGTTAGATGTCACCTATCCCCATGAGCTGGTACCCCATAAACATGCTGACAAAAATGATTGCAAAAGGCAGGCAGGCTGTGATCTCTCCACAGCTCAAGGCAACTTACCACATGCTTGGCTTATTTTTAAAGTATTGTTATATTTTTAATTTTTATGTTTTTATTTTTAAAAGAAACTAATATACCACATTGCTTTTCTAACTTGTGATCTCTTCAATATATGGATGCAATTTTTTATGCCCTAGCCATTAGCTGTATTCTAGCAGGGAAGAGCCTTGGCTGGTTACACTGCTGACCTCAAGTGTAAGTCTGCTGTGTGTGAAGGAGAGAGATACAGTCAGGCAGGGTGAATAGGACTGTGTACAAGCACCTGATGTTTTTTGTGACACCATTTCACATTATTATTTGGAAGCTTGCTAAGCACCAAACCCTTTCATCTCTGTTTACCCTACCTGCCTCTCTCACCTCTATACATTTTTTCTTCTTTAATACACACCAAGTTTGAATTTTTAGTTAGAGCTGCTTAGTTGATTCACAACAGAAGAAGCTGGGGCAAAAAATCTATGCATTTTTACACATTTATTTTATGGGAGATTACACAGATGATTAACAGTTCTCAGAATAAAAAGTGTCTCCTGTTACCTCCATTCCTGTCTATTTATTGCTTTTGATCTATTCATGCCCAAACATTCTTACTAATGAAAGTCATCAGAAAATTGTCTAATAAGGTAATTTAGAAGACAGTTCACATCTAGCATATGATCAAAAGGCACTTTACTTGCTGTTCCTGCCTCCTCTCTCCCAATAAACACATGGTTTACTAGCACTGATAAGCTTCAAAATGGTTTTGAACATCTGGGAAAAGGGCTGATCAGCTCCAGACAATTGTTGGACTCTAAGTAGACCCAGGAACAAAGGTCATGATAAATGAAACCACTGCTTTGGCTCCAAAATTGCTTCAATCATCTCCAGACAAAGCATGATTGAAATGCATCTATCAGTGGATAGCATCTGGAGAACACTAAAAATGTTTTGATGAGAATCTGAGTGGCTTCTTTCAAATGAAAATAATTTTAAGATGCCATGGCAAATTTTTACAACCACACTCTGGGCTAACGTTTCCTTCTGTAGCATTGACCTTGTTTTTCTACAGTGTGAAAAAAATCAATATAATAATGGTACTGCAGCAAAATTTCAGCTTGCTCTTGGCTTACTTTAAATAACTTCATTGTCTCCTTTCCCTCTGTCTGCATCTGCTGCATTTGGCACTTTCAGTTATTAAAATGAAACCAAGTTGAAAGAAAATGTTAAATATCATAAAAAGAAACCCAGCAGCGCTTCTGTCTCACTTTGCCAGCGCTGTGGTCACCTTTACCACTTGCCAGGTTTTTCTGTTCCCAGCTGTTCTACCTGAATCTGCATGCAAAAAGAAACCCCAACTTTCTCCAAGGATATCAATCGTTCTTCGCAGTTCTACAAGAGCTAATTTTTTGGGGTTTTTTTAAAGGAAAACTCACCCTCCTCCCTCCAATAATATATCGGAACAAAAAAGCCCAATGGTTTGTTAGTGACTTCCATTCTTTGGTGCTTAACATTGTCTCACTCCTCAGTGTGCATTTCTGCACAAATGAACAAGCCTGGTTATAGCAGTTGCACAGTTTCACTCCAACCTGCACTAAGAATGAGCCTTTGAGAACCTTATAGGAAACTATCAACTAAGGAGAAATAAAAACACCATCCAGCCAAAATTACGACCTTTAGTCAGAAAGAGGGACTTCCCACTCCCTCTGGATGAGAACCACATCCATTTGCTGTCAACCACAGCTCTGCCTTGGTCAACAGACAAGAAGAACGCTCCCAAAAGGAAAGTGGGAGCAATAAGTTCCAGGGAAAGCCACAGAAAGTCCAAATGTAGGCAATGGTGAAAGGAATGAAACATTTGCTCTGTCTGGGCCTCTGAGAAGCATGGGGACCCTTAGTCTTGGAGCAAGAAAGGCCTACTCTGGTGTATGCACAACACAGAAAATAATTATAAAGACACAGGCTGCCCATATAAATTGCTTTTCCTACTCTTGGCTATCCCATGAACGCAAGCCTTAAAAAGGGACAGACGACGCTCCACCTCTGACATCCCTTCAATAAATCAACCCCGTCAAAAAAAAAAAAAAAAAAAGGAAAAATAAAAGGCAAAAAAATATAAAAATAAAAAAAGGTTTAAAAAGGCATAATTCTTACTTTGGTACTGGAAGCTGGGGAGGAGTTGGCCACCAGGCTGGTGATGACGTCGCTGTTGCCGGTGGTGCAGGCGGCGGTGGCCGGCGTGGGCAGGCGCGAGGGGACGATGGGCAGGGGCAGCAGGCCGGGCCGGGAGCTGCTGGTGGTGCTGGCCACGCTGCTGCAGTTGGTGCTGCCCACGTGGTTCCCGTTGGAGCTCCAGTCCCGCCGGTCCCACCCGGCGCGGTAATCGCGTTCGAACCGGCTGTGGTGCCGAGACATGGCGGTGGAGGGCGGCTGCGGCTCCAGGGGAACTCGAGAGCCTGCCTGGAAGAGTAATGACAGCGAGGAGTTAGGGGTGAGGGGCCAGAACAGCCACTGTACTGTGCAACCTCCAGGGCAAGACCCTGTCATGCCCTCTCTGCCCTAGCAGAGCACTGTTTCTCCTCTTTTCCCAGCTGAATATCAAGAGGGAGAGAGCGGTGTCACAGTGAATATTAATCTAGAACGCAAATGAGAGAGTTTAGACAAGTACAAGGACGCAGTGGAGAGCCCAGTCCCACAGACCTGAAGGAAAACCATCTGCCCAAATTCTTCAACAAAATAAGCAAATGCACACAAACTGTGAAAAGCCAAGTTAGAATAAAGTCGTAATTCGATGTTCTGACAACAGAAAAACATTCCCAACAGCTCCATCTTGCAGTTTTCTCAGCAGCTTTCAGATCCTTTCTGTAGCCTCTTTGCTGTACCTGACACATGACCAAATATTGATGGTAAAGATTGATGCCTTAAGTTTTAGCTTTCACATTTTCCAGATTCTGTACTGCATTAGTGTGTAACTCTGAACTTCATATGAAGTGTTAGCCAGTTCTCACAGTGTAGTTAGACAAAACAATCCTTTTCCAGCATGAGAACCAAGGACACCATTGTAGCTTCAGGCTCAAAAAGTACAAACAACAGCGAATTGAGGGGAGCAATCCGGGATGATGGGACTTCATAACCTGAAACTGTAATTGGACAATTAAGCCCAATATGTAAATGGACCAAAACTTATAAAAGTGTGAAAACATGTGACCCGATGTCCATCTTGGCTGGAGCCTTGGCCAGGCCCTTGTACTACCCAAGGTGTATCCCTTGAAGGCCTTTTAAATAAATACCTACTTTATTCCTTTAACACTGCCAAGCCTCTGTTCTTGGTAGCCTCTCAAGCCATCAAGATCAAAGACAAAAAAAATTCTATCTGCTAAATCTACCCATTACTGCTCTATTTTCAAAGCCAAATACTGCTTCCCCCTTTTTGCTAGACCTCCTCACTGGAAGTTCCTACAGGAATATTTCACTCTGTGACACCTCCCCACAGCAAGGATGCTCTCCAGGGCAGGTCAGCAACATGTTCTGTCTCCTCCCATCCATCCTTCCGGCTAGACTTAAAACACTTAATACACATGGGTGATCTATGACCTATAAGCTGTTCTGTGTGATCACCCTGTCCTTATCACCCCTCAGCCTTTGTTATCCACAGATTGTATCTGCCAGGTGAGGGATGTCTTAACACAATGTTGGGAGTCTTGACTCCCAATGTCTAACCTTAGTTCTGATAATTATATGTTACACAGCCTAGAGCAGTTACTGAAGTCTTCCTGGCAAGGTCTCCTAATGTGCAGAATGGTGGCAATAATGCTATTTTCCCAGCAGAGTTCTGAGTAAGTGAAAGTTTACAGCATGTGCAATAGAAGAAACAGTATGAATAAATTGTAAATATATTTATTTCCATAAATAATGACTATCTAGGTCACTGCAGTACCTGATTTATTTTATTTGCATCACATGATACACTATGTTCTTTGTAATAATGACACCAGGTCAATGGAAGCAATGTTGTTTCACAAATTCTTAGATACAAAAATGGATGGTAAGAATATCTGTTTATAAAGACTGTGGAAGGAGCCAGAACTAAACTCACCCAGAAACTTGAAGATAAGAAACTTCTTAAGAGAGATAAAAATTTACAAGTGTTATAAAACAGTGTGCCTATCGACAGTGTTAGTTATTCACCTGGTAGAAATTAAAAAGGCAAACAAAACCAATCATTGTGCCGAAAGGATGAAAGATTCACCTAGTTCACTAGAGAGCTACCAGCTGAGACAAAGAATACTCTTACTCAGTTAAAAATTCAGTAATATAAATGTATACTACAAAACCCTGTCAAATTCCCTCCCACAATCATTATGTTCAACAGAAGGCCAAACCAAATCTCCCAAGAAGCTGCATTCTTGATTGTTACACTGTCCCTCTCCAGGAATAAGCACCTCCAGCAAGAGCCTACACTGGGGACCACACCACAGTGGTGTTGGTATTGACCACAAAATTAACATTCCTCTTAACCCAACTATTTTTTTTCTCTAGTAGACTGTGATGCAACATCTGACTTGATGATTTGAGGGCTGATGGCTCTGGTATTTATTTAGATTCCTTTATCTTACATTTCTGTGGCCTTCTGATACTTTCATTCAGAAAGCCAATTCTGTATTTTCCATGTGAGCTCAGCTGTACAATGACCATAGGAAAACCTAGAGACACCAGTGCTGTGAAAGCTGCTGCAGTGAGAACAGAAACTTTTCTTTTAGTAGAGGTGAAGAAAGCAAACTTCATCTCTAGTGAAAATGATCTCAGAATAAATTCAGTACCTAAACACAGTGTCTTTAAAGGTTAGAAATTCCACAGGTATAACCCCACTTTCATTTGTTTTACAACCATTTTGCTAAGTCAGGCAAAAAAGGAGCTTGAAAACTGCAAGCTGCAATTTCAAAATATCCTTTATTATTCCTTGCCTTTGAAAAAGTTTCTTTTTAATCCCAACAGCCTCCACTGCCGTATGAAGCTATCTTTTGTGACTGTTTGGATGGTGGCTGTCAATTGAATGCCCTTCTCCTCTCGAGGATCTGCATTAGCTGTATTAGTGCACTCCTTGACAAGGCAGCCAGGGAGAACCAAATCACATCTCCCCCACCCACCCACACTCCTGAGCACATCTGACATTTAACTCAGCGGAGAGCAGCGGCACACATGCACACAAGTCAATAGCGAGCAGTTTTTGCCACACGATCCCAGGCACCCTGCCCCCAGCAATTCCACTATCAGATGAGACTGACAGGCAAGTACGTCAATAACAAGCAGGAAAAAAAGACTGTGACTAAGCCACGCATTAAGAAGTTTACTTAAAACCCAACGCCCTCTTAACGAGCACATTTACTTCCCAGTCCAGCTACTGTATTTCCAATGAAAAAATAAAAGCTGGGGGTAAACATCAGTCTTCTCTTTTTTCTTTTTTTTTTTTTCTTTTTTCCCCCAACACACTGCATTAAATATACACTACTTGTTTCAACATGTCCTTTTTGGCTGGGTACAAAGATACTTGACAGCAACAAGATGTGCAGAAAAACCGGAGGGGATATCTATCTAATAAATGAGTATTCAACTGCTAGTGCTCGCTATTTAAAATTAGAAAGAATAGAAAATGTTTTCATAAATAGCTGCTGGGTGAGGTAAGAAGTGGGTTGTGAACAGACTAGCTAATTTTTAAATGTATTTTTAGATGCAGAGTTTATGCTTTGTCTAGACTATTGTTGTGGAGGATCATAATCAAAATAATAATGCTTTAAACATATTCTGTACTCATAAGAAAAACTTCTCCAACAGTGTGTCCCGAGCCAAGAGTAATCATCACATTCCTCTGCACAGAACTTAACACAGGGCAGCATAAACCAACTTGAGAAACAGCAGAGACAGAATGAAGGGCAGTGGAAAATCCACTCGAAAAGCAGGGAGGGGAGCAGTCACTGCAGTCAGAGATCACAGAATCCATAAAGTTTAAAAAGATCTCTAAGATCATTGAGTCCAGCCAACACCCTAACCCTGTCACTACCAGTTCCACAGTATCTGATTTTAGGCTACAATTTTCCAGACATGTTGAGATTTATTTTTTTTTCCTACGAACAAACAAAATAGAACAGAAAAAAACCTTTCTGTTGGGGAGACATTGAGAAGGAGAAACATCAATGCCTGATACTGACAAACAGCAACATCAATAGCTACAATTAATTCATGTGCTTTTACCTTTTTAAAGGAAGTTCTCCTCAATATTCATGTGCAGACATTTTCCCTTACCTAGATTTAGATCCCTCTAAACAACACTGGGGAAGAGAACGAAGATTTTTACCCTCTTTTTCAGACACTGCCCCAGCTAAGCCTTGGCTAATTACCAATCTATCAAGTTGTGGGGTTGATTTTTCAGCCAGCATGATGCTCCACACTGCCACATCTAGGAGCCAGTAGTAGAGCAGATAAGCTTCAAACTATCTCAGATACATCTACCCTACATCAGAGCCATAAGCCAGTGATGCAGACACAGCCAGCAAGAGAAAGAATGTGTGATGATTTGTGCATCTCAGACTCGCAGTCCATGAGGAGGCATGTTGCACACTGTTACTGCTGAAAATCCCTGTGTACACCCAGTTCAGCTGGCATGCTGTCTGGTGAAGGTGGTGAAGTCAGTGAGACAGGCCTTCCCTCACCCTCTACTCAAGACGTAATCACTGGAGTAGCCGGGTGTCTTTAATCTCTGATAAAAAGGGAACGTGTTCCTATTTGTCATATAGAATCAAAGGATTTTATTGTGCAGCCAAAAGGAACAAAAACTCTCTCAGACGGGAAAAATCCCCCACCCTACTAGAGAGAGAAAAGGAGAGAGAGAATCCCATAGCAGTTACTGGATGAACTGATAAATTCAAAGCAAAAAAGGAGATCAAATTGGTATTAAGGGAGGGCTGTGGAAAGGGCTATAAGCTAAAGAAGAGAGATCGAGCGACCAGAGGTAAATACAAATCCCATGACAAATCTAAAATGAGATTTAGTGATATGGCAAGGCAAAAAGTCCCCAAGACTGCATCACTGTGCATGTGCTGCAAAAAGAATGCCAGAGAACACAGCCTGCTTTGTTTCAGACAGGGGTTATGCAGGAGCCAGGCATGAGGATTATACATCCACCTGACCCTTTCCTCCATCATTTACTTTCAGAGAAAGATGGGTTTGGGAGGGTAGACCAGGAGAGGGTAACAGACTGATGAAACAATACCAAACACCTTCTGAGGAATGGGACAGGATCTCTCTCAAGCCTACAAGGCCAAAAACATGCAATGCAGCAGGTGTGAGAGACCATAGAAAGAAGTTACTTTAAATCTATCCCTCCCAAGGCAAAGTTAAATGTGAGTGTACCCCTGCTAGAGAACATCACTTTCTCTACAACCAGGAATTTTAGATATATCTCATATTAACAGCTTGCTCAACAAGAGTATTTGAGAAAGTTTTTTGGCAAAACGCAAGTGTCTTCGGGACTCAAATGTAGGGCGCTTACACAGACGACAACATCCAGCCTCCAAATTTACCCTGAACGCTTTGGCCATTTGGAAATCCTCCTACTTTCTTAGCACAAAACCACCTTCCTCCTGGTACTCATTTTTCACCACATCTCTTATGCAAGCTCATTTGTTCCTTGTTTCCACGGCTTCCACACACAGACAGAGGAAAGGAAAAGGCCAGCGGCGTGTGAGATAGCAGCGTGCTGTCCTCGGGGCTCTTACCAGGTTCAAACAGATCATTGCTGCAGATTTATTAAACTCAAGTGGTTAACATTTCATTTTATGCTCGATACATTTAAACACAGCCCTTCTTCCCCCAAGCCCAAAACACTCACTGTTCTGAAGAAAAAATGCTTCCTATTCATGTTCCTCTAAATGACAGTCCGGGCTTGAGCCTTTGAGCAGCTTTTTGCCTGCTTTCCACGCTTATCTAGTCAAGGTCTCCTTAAAGTGCCTGTCCCCACAGATATAAATATAAGGAAAAACAGGCTTTCAGCCAGTCTGAAGCTAGAGAATCAGATTTCTTAGACTATTAGTCAACTTCATTAAGTGACTTCAAAAATAAAGGTCAAGCTTTTAATTTAAATTTTTCCTGGGTAAGCATTTGTTTCTAAATTTACCTTTTAAATAATAACATTACAGAAACATGATAGGCGAGAGACACTGGGAGACAGTGACGGAAGTAGATCCGTGGTCATTAGGGAAATGGCGGAAAGGGAGAAAGAAAGAACCTGAAACTTTAAAATATGCAGCTAAATAATCATACGTGTTTTCAGACAGGATCAATGGAAGTACAGTATTATCTGTACTTTAATGGAAGTACAGGTAAAATAGCCCGTTAGAGAGCTTCAAAAGCAGTTAAGTGCACGTAATGCCTAAGTATTTTATGAGATCCACATTCAAAAAAAAAAAAAAAAAAAAAGAAGACGAGAGATTTGCTGGAATCAGATCTAGCATAAAGAACTGTAACTGAGAAAAAGGAAGATGTCTAAGTAGCTAAGCCTGAATGATTTCACATATATGCTGCAGGGGAAATGTTACGGCATGCAGTTTTATCAGAGCCTACCGACACAACAACCTCTCCACAGGCACAGGTCTGATGATGTAATTTATGCATATGGCACCAAAATCACATCAAAATGTATCAGTATTATCATAAATTCTGGATATAACTCAATCGTCAGGTCACACATGTACACATTTTTAAGAAAATCAAAATAAAACATGGTACTAGCAGTCCTGGCAGCTTCAGGAGCAACTCCTCAGCAATGCACCAAGCAAAATGTTTTATTCGAGCTCAACATTTTTTTTTAGCCAACAAAGAGCTTCTTAGACACTTATAGAATCACTCTTACAAGCCTACATGGATCTGACTAATCCATTTTCACAATTTTTACTTAACTATTTTTTTTTTGTTTGGGTGACTTCAGTGAAAGAACTGTCTGTTAGACAAATGCAGAAGGAATGCAATCAAGAGATTCTGTAAAGCTGTACTACATGCAGCTGTGTAGAAAGATAAGATCCAGAAATATTTGAGAGGCAGGGAAACAACTTTATTATCAAGCAAGGTCTACTTTTGTAAACCCCTGATTTAGTCTTGTAAACAGTTGTAAAGCTCTTATAAAATCCAAGACAAGGCAGAGAGACTTGAGCTGCTTTTGCTACAATCAGATCTTAAAGAAAAAAAAAAAAAAAAAAAAAAAAAAAAAAAGGAAAAAAAAAATCCAAATCCTAACCCTGTAAGTGATAAAGGAGCAGTAGATTAAAGAGATTATATAGGATTTAATTTTCCAAATATATGCTGAAGGAGGTGATGCTTTGGGACATACTGAAAAAAATCTGAGCATGAACACACTGGTGTCTTCTCAGCAGAAAGCTCACTATGCAAGAAGCAAAACCAAGATTTTTGCTTTGCTATCTCGAAATATTGTAGAAAAAGTTTGTTCACTTTTTATTTCTGACTACTTCATAGATGGATATGGAAATCTTCCCTCTAGGTAAGTAGAAAGATAAATGAGACTATCCAAAAGTAGAAAAACCCAGTCACAATGCGAGTGAAACCATACCTTACAGTTTCTTTTTTTCACAGTTGACACAATATAACCTTCCTAAATGAGGGGTAATTAAAAAATCTCTAAATCTCTAAGTGTATGTTTTATTACGAAGGCTCTAGGAAATTTATCTTCACTGTGATAATTTCCTATTTATAGTAATTTGCTTTTCAGTCACTGATATTTTTATAAACTGAGCAGAGTGGGTAACACATCCTTCAATTCATGAGCACTGGCAGGGTGAGAAAAGTTCACAAAGATTCACAGTGGACCTGATGCTCACACTGCTGGAACAGAAGGTGAAGACGAGTCCCATCTTGAATCCTGTTGCTTGCCAAATCTGGATACACACAAACTGATGATGTTTACATCAGGTGCAGGGGTTTCCTTCTGCAGATGCTCCTGACATACAAGTTTCTTAGACTATTCTAAAAGGCCTCCATCCACATCCTTAGATGTATTTATCATCAATTATAAACTGATAGAAAGCATGTCAAAATATACCGGTTTGGGATATGTATTTGGATAAAAATTTTCTCCTAACTCCAGGAGAAAACTACTAAATCTATTTCTCTCTTCTCAAGCTTCTGTTGGAAAGGTCTCCCAGTTGATCTGGTTCTCCTCCATGGCTTTGTTGCAAACCATCCCCAAAATTCAACCTTCATCATCCTCCCGCCCCCAAAATCAATTCTAGATGCCACTTCCTGCAGATTCTTGGTCTTTCCAAGGACCTTCTAAAGCAACAAGGCTGGAATTTTACATGGCAGTTTTGTAAATGAAAATCCACCAGAACTTTTCACAAAGGCATAATAAACTTCCTCAGATGTCTCTGCAGGGTCCAGGGTAACTGGAACCCAGCCTTGTTAAAAACAGAGAGAGAGAAAAACGTAACGTCCCTCTGTAACACTCCTGCTTGCAAAACACTGCCCAAAACATTGACTTCCCTAATTAAATTATCTCATTAGCATGAAAAGCAAAGGAAAGAAAACCAAATGCCAAGAGCAGCCGTGTTAAAGGCCAGTTCGAGCAGGGTTTGTGCAGGAAGACTTGCACGGCAGAGCCGGTGGCCAACACCTTGGCACAGGCACTGGCAGGATGACAACTGGTGGCCGGGGTCCAGGGGTGCCTGCTGGGGACAGATGGGAAGGGTACACAGGGACACGACTGGATTTCTTCAGGGGAAATGGGCCATCTCCTCAAAATGTGTTAAGTGGCTGCCAGGACCTGACATACCTAATCTTGCCTAAGACTTCATCGTTAATAAAGCAGAAATGTAGAATAAGCTACTGTCAGTGTTGCCAAATGTCACAAAATAAACTTCACAAAATTTAATTAGCAGGATTTGGGCACTTTTGGGTGAGTGAGGGAGGTGGGAGGAGAAGGGGACTAGGTCTTCAAATTACATTTTGGACAAGGCAGGAGAAATTTCCTTTTATTTACTGCTATTCTCAGTTTTCCACACCCTGAGAAAGACTAATCAATCAGTGAAAACTATTACAGGAGAAAGCTCTCTGCCAAGGTAAGGGTTAAATGCAGCGTATTTTACAGCATAAGATCTCTGGATCACTTGTAGTGCTGCAAAATTCTGTAATAAAGAAAACATACTTCAAATTTCCCCCTTAGAGGATATTTTTGGGTCATCCCACCCCACCACTGTTCACATTTAAAAAGCTTCAGCCAGCACCAGGTGAAGTAATAAATTTTCTCTTCCAGGACTGATGACCTCTGACCACACGGAATTTTCTGACACGCATTTTGTTAAAAGGAGACGTATCACTCCCCCAAACCAGGAGCACATCTACACTTAGAGCACGAAACAGTTCCTAACCATCTGGTATATAAAAAGAGCTTATCCCATGCAAATTGCCCCAGGAAAGAAAGAAAGAAAAAAAAAAAAAAAAAAAAAAAAAAAAAAAAAAAAAAAAAAAAAACACAAAAAACCCCCCAACCCAACCCAAAAAAACCAACCAAACAACCCCCCCCCCCAAAAAAGAAAGCACACAAAAAAACCCAAAACAAACAAACAAACTCCCACAAAACGAAACACCAAAAAACAACAACAAAAAACCCTCCAAAAACATTAATTCATAGAATAGAGTCATTTAGGTTGCAATAAACCTTAAAGATCACCAAGTCCAACCACTAACCAGCACCAAGTCCACCACTAAACCCTAAGTGCCACATCTACATGTCTTTTAAATTTCCTGCACATGAAACTAGCACAGTCCATAGCAACAGGCATCCAAAGGCCTTCAAGGCTTTAACACGATCTGTGGCACACTGAGGTATGAAGGTGCAGTTATATCCCAATCTTCCAGTAAGTGAGTGAATTCCCAGAGAATACACAACATCTCTGACCCACGGGGAATAACTACAGTTCTTCCAGTTTCTGGTGTCCTAAATGTGTGACTGCCAGTAGCCTCCACTCACAGAGCCTCACGAGCTTGCTCTTCACTAAAGGAGACACCTGTATTCTTGCTATACTTTCAGAAATCATGGCAAGTCTGGAGAGGAGTTTCTCAGCCTATTTCCAAATTTCCACCTTTTTGCTTCATGGCAGTGGTACCATCAGTACCAGCCCATCAGTACCAGGCACCCTTTTATCTGGCTGGAAATAGTGGGCTGCTCACCCACAGACACCTGGGGCTTTCGGATCAAAACATTTCCTTCTCAGAGCACATCACTGCAGTTGGCCAGAGCCCACGTTATCTGTCCATCTGCAGTCACAGCTCATCACCCCTCATGGCCTAGCCACGTTTCATAAAATGGATTGACTTTATTTTCAGCTGGTTCAATAGAGTAAGTATCACTTACATCCACTTGCTATTTTTGTTTTGTTTTGAAAGGCGATGCGTCAAGAACCAGAGGGACAGTGCCACCCTCCTAATGAATTAATACCACAGCCAGTATCAAAGTTAACTGCATCTCTGCTTGCTCCTCTGCCTCTAAAAAGCTATTCCTGTTACCATTTCTTCCTCCACCCTTTCTTGCTTCTCACTTAAAATTGGCCCAATTGACTCATGTTTTACCTTTTCAGTTGTCGGATGAAGGCTGTTTGCTGAATGCAGGAAATCAGCAGCCCACCTTTTCTAGGCCAGAGGTCTGCAGCTTTTAATTAGCTGCTTTAGAAGTAACAGGATCAAATAATAAACAGATCATGAACCACTCACAATATCTCTCTCAAAATATGTTAGGTGATGTAGAACCTTTCATTACTACAGAGAAATCAAATCATGTTTGCCAAGCACCTACTTAAATATGCCTTTAAGGATACCAAGAATTTAGTTAAAAATATAAGTTGAAAACTACTAGATTTGCAAGCACCAGCCAAAATGTTTTGCATTTTATTCTGAATAGCAATCATTCATTTTCATTCCACCAAAGCTGTCAAAAACTCTATATGCAGTCTTGTAGTGAGGCTGTTATATACATGCCAAATGCCTGTATAGAAAACATCTGGACTTGCTTCTGTTCCAGGATTTGCCAAAGCATAGTCTATCTATTGTTTTTGTCTTGTGACTTTTTTTTCTCTCTCTGCTGTGCCTCAGGTCGTTTTTCTTAAAATGAAATCATTAAAACAGGCAGAAAGAGCGGAGGAAGGAGGAGTAAGAAGAGCTCTAGCATCTGAGTAATCTTCCAGTGGGACTAATTTTACTAAGTATTTGTGCTACTGCTACCAGTCAATGACTACAAGTATTATTGAGAAGCTAAAAAAGATAAAAATTAAACTACATTTAGGAAAGTATATTGGCATAGAGAAAAGGAAAAACACATATGCTGTTCTATTAACTAGAAGCTCCGTTTACTGAAATGTCCTCAATATCAATATAAAATGTATTAACATAAAAACCCAACTTGCTGTTCCCTGATTTTGCATTCATTTTACATCCGTACTTCTCCGAGGCAACAGATCAGAATGGTGCATTGCCTTCCCCTCAGGCCAAGTGTAATAAACAGGCAGGTGTAATATAAGGCTGCAGTGTCTCAGCTCTCCTCCCCAACAATTGATCTTCCAGCCCAACGGTGTAATTCCGTCTTGGTAGCTCCCTTCACATGCCTCATTCCTGATCGGTCAATTATTTCAAATCAAGCAGAATTAAAGTGTTATTTTTGTGAGGGAGGATGATATTCACCAGTGACCAACGTGAAACTAATAAACTAATTTCCCTTTACTGCCTTGGGCAAAACAGAAAAATCCAGGTCTATGGGAGAAAGACAGCAGCTGTTTCATCAGTCTGTTGCCCAAATGTGTTTGCCATTTACTATCTTTAAATTGAATTTTTGCTCACAGGACAATTTTGGGAACAGAAGACAACAAAAAGAGAACAACAAAAAAGGCAGTGTTGAGGATATATGACTGTTCAAGACAGAGCTGTGCAATGCAAGCTTCCTGAGAGGAGGGGACAGCACTCTCCTGTTCTCTGAAACAGAGCATATTCCTCCTGTCAGTAGCAAATTTATCCAGTAGATGTCAACACCAGCAAAAAATATGTGTAAAGCCAACCTTAACAGCAACAGTACTCACTTCAATTTACAGTAGTGCATCAGGGGACAGTTTAATATTTGGAAGCATCGCATATTTATTTACTATCGTCCCACCCTTGCATCTTCCTGAACCGATCTGGCCTGGCTCATCTGTCCATAAACATATGTAGAGCAAAATAATTTGGTTTTTGCTTTTAGAATAATTTTGCCTGGTCTGCTGAAAATTTGCTGATGAGTATGTGATTACTTTTGGATTGGATCGGATGAAATTTTTCTGAGGACGCCCAGGGAGGAGAGGGGGGGAAATACTATGCGGTGCAAAGCTACTACTAGAACCAAAATCTTCATAGTTACTAAATATAATCTGAAAAGGTCTGGTCCCTTCTGACCTTCCACTTGCGTGGTTAAGCAATGCAATGATTTCATGGATTTTGCTCCTTCCTCAAGAAGCTTCTCAGCCTACAAGAGTGACCTGCGATTCCCATGCTGACTCCCAGGTCAACAAATACTTGTTGTTCCTGTGAGGTTTTTTTGTTTTGCAGTACACCAAGGACAGTCTGTTGTAAGCCTTTAAGTGTTATTATCACTCAAAAGACTGCATTTGCTGACAAGTTTTAACCATGCAAAAACACAAGGCCATTGCTGTTGACACTTTTAAATCTACTATTAAGATCTTACTGTTTGAACAGCTTGTGTGTAGAATCTGAAGTACAGATTTCTGTTTCCTTTTTGTTTATTTTTAGATAAACCTTGTGTTTCTACTCTGCAATGTTTGCATTTGGCTGCTGAGCATGCAGTAACTGCATACATTATATGCATTGCTTAGAGACACTGCCTCACAGCCCATCAGGTTTTTGGAATAGATGAAAAGAGAAGGAAAATAAGAGATCATTTTCCTGATTGATTAATCTTTCTTCACATTGCCATTTCCCCATACACACGAGAAGGATAACCAAAAGTATGTTGTGACATCTAATAGTGAGCTGTTGAAGTAAATTATTTTACTCCTGCTACCAAACTTACTATGGAGTTTGTTTTCAGAAATCTAAAACTTAACAAGGAGACATAAATGAAAATATTACAGAGACATCACTATGAGCATTTATTCCTCACGTGCAAAACCTTACAGCTTTAATGAGAAGCATCCATCCAGTGATGCTGTTGCAGCTTAACTGATCAGTCTGGCTTAAAATTCAGGCTCTCTGTGAAGGCACAAGCAGTGGTCAAAGTCTGAGACTGAGAGTTACCATCATCTAAGCAATTCTTAGGCATCAACAGAAGCAGGCATGGGAAGATCAGGCACAGGTACTGCACTCCCAAGTAAATAATTGGAACAGATGATGGCACTTGAGAGAACAAAGTAAGAGCTCTGAACACCAGGGAAAAGCGTCAAATGCCAAATCCAGCCCCATGTATAGCACGAGGCACCAGCAGCACACCCTGTTTTGGGAAGCCTCGTCCTACTCCATGGCTCTGGGTGCCGGCACGTACTACCCAAGACAGAGCCATAAATAGTTGAGAGATAAGACGCCTATCTTATGAGGCACACTGCAGTTTCACAGCCAGGGATGAGCAATTCTTTTAATTACCGTCAGCATTTTCTCCGAATCCCCATCTCAAAGAAGAGATGGAAACTTTTGATTTGCTGTGACACCTTGATTGCCGCACGGATGAGTCACCACACCACTCTTGTTAGTCTTACGAATTTATAGATTTTTTTTAGGCCAAAAAGCACAGGAAGGTTGTTACAATCGCTCTGCTCTGACTCTGAACAGCCACAGCTCTCCTGGCTCATCCAGCAGCCTGCCTGCCGGGCACAAACAGGAACCAGGAATGCCGTATATAAAATTATAACGCATGCCTAAGCTTGCCTGTAAGCACTGCAAAAGTTCCCTCTGAAATAAAAGACAAAAAAAAAAGTAAAATTATTGATCACTGAACTCATGTACCTATCAACATCTTTCTTCCTAGAAGTTTCTCTGACCTGGGGAGGCTGCAGGGATGGTGCCAAAGGGGGAGGCAGGAGTGACCCTGTGCTGCCCACAGCCAGTTCCAGGTCCCCGCTGCACGGAACCACGGAGCCCTGCAGACAAACTGGTGGGGCTTCTGTGAAATATTCCTAGGAAAGGGCAAGAACACTGCACAGGCAATGAGGAGTAAGGGAAGAAAGTGTAAGAAACAGCCGTGCCAATACCAAGGTCAAAGAGGGAGGAGGGGGAGAAGGTGCTCCCAGTACTGGAGCAGGTGTGACCCTTCTGCCCATGGAGAGGACCATCATAGAATGGTTTGGGCTGGCAGCAATCTCAAAGACCCTCTATTTCCAACACCTCTTGCCATGGGCAGGGACACCTTCCACTATCCCAGGTTGCTCCAAGCCCTGTCCAACCTGGCCTTGATCACTTGCAGGGATGGAGCATCCACAGCTTCTCTGGGCAACCTGTGCCAGTGTCTCACCACCATCACAATGAAGAATCTCTTCCTAATATCCACTCTCTTTTAGTTTAAAGTCAGAACTCCTTGTCCTATTACTATGCCCTTGCAAGAAGTCCATCCCCAGTATTGTTTTGTTTCCCAGATACCCACACTATAGCCCATGGAGGACCACTCCTCATGGAGAAAAATCCATTCTGAAGCAGGATTCAGACAGGAGCTGCAGCCTGTGGAGGAGGATCCATCCTGGAACGAGTTTATCAGGAGGAATTGCAGCCCTGATGATTTTTAATTTTTTTTCCAGAATCTCCCAAGGCAGTTTACGCAATCATCCTCTGTAATAGTAGTGAGGACAGACAGAAAGGACTGAGTATTTCTGTATCTGCAATATATTAGTGTATTTATGAAAGGCACCATGGAGAAGACCTTCTACATAATTTCAAAAGCTGGGTTTTGCACTATTTCATGCTTTGAAAACACGTGCATTCCCAGTTTCCTTTTTTCTTTTTTTTCTTGCATTCTATTATTATCTTTTTGCCTATCCACTTGTAAACAATTTCTAAGCTGACGTAAGTGAACGAGCTGCATGGAATGATCTTCACAGATGGAGTGCTCTACCAATTCCTTTCCTGAATAAAGTACATGTCCACACCATTTCCTTGATCTTCTAGGTAAGTAATCACATCCACGAGGATGGATTAGACACACACTTTGAAATAATGCCAGTCTATAACTAGATGTCTTATTTCCCAGCATTCACATAATGGCCCTGTTACATGCTTGATTACTGTGGCCAGGGTAAACGGAGCCATTTGTTTAGAACTTTCTTTTCTTCTTTATTAGCATAAAAGTCCAACTTTGTTTACTGAATCCTATGATTTTCTGAAGGTATTTTCAATGTTCCTGAAGACTGCCTCTGCTAATTCTTTAGAGACATACTCTCCAGTGCATTCTGTTCAAAATTCTTAATGCACAGTTTTGCAAGATGTCCTTTCTTCTCCTGCTTTGGTCTTCATTTGTAAAGTTACAGTTTCCAGCAAATTTTTCCCACACAAGGTTACCCAGTTCCTAGGATTTTAAGACAATGATAAGCATTTATGTGGCACTCTTTGTCTTCAAAGCACTTTGTAAACATTAAATATTTAATGCTCATGGCATCCCTCTTACTCTCAACCCCATTTTACAGGTAGGGAAAGAGACTCACAGGTTAAGTGATTTTGTTTCAAGTCACATCACAAGTTACTGACAGATGTGAGACCAGAATATATGAGCTCAGATTTTCAGTTTCATACTCAAAACTAGACCAGCCTTGTTCTTTCACTTTAAATAATATAAATAATAATGGATATCCTTGCTCTTGTTCAGAGAGAATGTATCTCTTTGGAGGTTCTAAATACAACAAAAAAACCACCCCATAGGAAAAGCACCCCAAAATGACCCAGGAGGGCAGCCACCAGCTTTGTAACCCATGTCTTCCCTTGCCAGTGTTTTAGAGGAAAACCACAATGGGACATTATCAGGAAAGGGGCCAGCATGTTTTCAGGCATTTATATATAGCCAAACACACACACACATATATTCTCAACCACTGCCTAAACCAGGAACAGAGACCTTCCAGCCAGAGAAGAATTTGCAATTTAAAAACCGAAGTACATTTCAAAATGGCATCACTAAAGAGCTTTGGTATTTGATAAGAAGATTACAGTACATTCAACTGCATACAGCAAAAGCCTTTTAAAATAAAGTACAGGAATAGTGAAGCCAGGCATTTGCAACTAGATAACACGGAGCTAATCGGGCAGTGCGAAAGGTGTGCCCTGCTGCAGGGAGCGTGCAGGAGCCAGGCAGCTTTTGGAACTCAAATAATGAGGGGATTTTTTTTTAGCTTTAACATTTTTCATAATCTAAGCAGGAGGTCTAAACACAGGCTGTATGCAACACTAACTGTATTTCCCTTTAACAGGCTCCTATGGGAACAAATGTTCAGTGTCAGGCTGGTACTATACGTCCATTTAATTGAGCTGAGAGAACTCTACTGCCCTCGAAGAAAGCTCATCTCTTCTCTCTGTGGATGTGACTATAGAGCTAGCAGATAATATCTCACTCATTATTTATACAACCACGTAATTATCTCCCAGAGACTCCCCATTTTGTGGAAGTTTCTTTTTTGGAAACATCATCTGTTGGCTGAATGGAAAGCCAAATCCAGCCTCAGACACTGTGACAGTGAGTGCCAGAGCATCCTTTGCTACCACACATAGGAAACAGCACGGGAGTCTGCAGTACCACTCACATGGGGGACGTGCCCCTGGCATTACACTGGATCTGTTTAATTCTCCTGCAAAATGCAGGCATGTGTGCAAGATCAACAGTACACAAAACACACTTAGAATTTTAGAGAAACATGGTAATGGTAGGAGCCAAATCTAAACAAAAAATAACTCTGCATATTACAAAATTGCCTCCTCTGTGCCATTGGGTTCTGCCTTACTGTTTACATTGCTCCAGTGCCATCAGATCCAAGCACCCAAGACACCTGTTTAACCATGAAAAAATCATCTGAGGTCAAGAATGTTATTATACCTCCTCTTCAGCTGGCGAGCTGAGGATGGAAAGAATACGGACCAAAACTAGAAGATGCCCTCAGGTAGGCAGAGCAGAGGTCAGACATCATATCCAATTTAAACATGTGCAAACCCCCTCTACGCTTATGTACCTCAGAGTCTGCAGGAAGCCACATTATTGCTAATAAAGCTATTTAGATCCCCAATGTCCTGCTGTTGTATAAACCAATGGGAACATCATTTGGCCATTTATCACCGCAGGAAATACTGGAAATTCCCAAATGAGGTACCACTGCCCAAATCCTGTGGTGTCATGTCATGTGCCCCTCCAAAACACAGGGATGCTTTGAGTTGAGCACCAAGGGGAGGCAATACAGTGCGACTCATCCTGCTGAGGGATCTGGTTTCCAGCTTTGGCTCCCTATATAACTGAAGCACTAGGCATAACAGAAATCTGCTGGGCTCAGAGTTTCCATGCCAGAAACTGGATGCCAATGAGCCCGGCATGGCCACGCTCAAAACTGGGGCTAAAGCTCTCTTTCAGGTGGTGGTGCTGGTTTTTAACTCCAGCTTTAGACCCAAGACAAGCAGTGGGTATAATCCTCTGCTCTTTCACATGTCCTGTGTGACTCCAGGCTCAGCTCAACTGAGCACTGGAGTTCGCTGGAGAGAGGTAAGAAAAACAACCAAGGACGTGCCAAATGAACACCATGTCCCCACCACTGTTCTAACAAAGCTTTTAGGCAGACTTAGCCAACACCCACATCTCAGCCAAAGCTCATGGGAGAGGGCACTGGTGTTTCTGCAATTCAGCAAGCCTGACATTACCTTCCTCAGGCAACCCCATGCTCAGCTTCTGCACGAGGAACAGGGTTCTGCCTCCCTGCTCTGATGGAGGCTGGTTTGTTTTGTTTGGGTTTTTTTTTCCCCATTTAATTTTGAAGATTATAGGATTTACACTTATTCTGGTAAAATATTTTTTAGCACTGCCATGAAAGAGCAGAGCGGAGGCAACAACACACACATATTATGAAAGCTCTGGCACTATAATATGTAGCTTTTCTGTTATAAATTACATTGACCAGCTAAAGTATAGGTTACCGTAAAGTCTGCACAAAGTCATATTGTGGCAGTAATGCATACATGGAAGAAAAAAGAAATAACAATTTTCTTGTGCATTTTAATACACTTAGCAGAATGGCCAAGACCAAATTCCTTGTGGAGAGAAAGCCAAACCTTATTCATGAAGTCACTGTGTTTTTGCTTTTTTTAAATGAGAAAAACAACTACGCAGTTGTCACAACTAGGGAAATACCACATACCACTGGATTAAAGTCCTTTTCAGGAATGTACAAAATACAGTTTGCCATTACTGCCTTTTTTTAATCTTGAACCACTCTCTCTCTGAAGCAGCCAAGAAAACTTGACTATCATACTCGCTGGCCCTACAAGCCCTCTAAAAGGTGCCCATTCCCTCCACCCCTCCAATGCCATGACTTGGGGGTAGTTCAGGGCTCTCTAGCAGCAGGTCCTCAGAGTGACAGGAAAGGCTTGAGGAAAGTCCAGTGAAGGAGATCCCAAGTTAGATTGCAGGAGGGTTGGGAGGATGAAGGGGCAACAACAACCCACCTTCAGATGCAGCTTAAACCCAGGACTCTGTAGCCTCTTGATGCCTTTCTCAATTTTCTCCCCCAGTGTTAATTTATCTTTCTATCAACTTTTCCCCTCTATTCTCACCACACTTCCCATTTCCACTCACCACCTTTTCTTCTACCACATGGAGGATCCTTTCCATCCTTGCTTCATGTCCAAGGAAGAATTCCTCCAAGATCTTCCCCAGTCCTCAAACAAGACTGATTAAAATAGGTGGTTTGCAAACTTTCTTTACTTGTGTACTCATACCTTTTCGACCTTGTTTTATCCAACTTAAAATCCCTAAGTGAAATCATTAGGTGAACAAGAGTGACCCCATGTACCAAGTATCTGGCAAGCTGAAACCATTAAAAAGAAACAAAGGACTCGTATCCTATTCCCAGACGTAGAGAGGAGGAAACTGAGGTGAAGAAGCAGGTGGGAATGCAGTGGTGATAAAATGGAAGTGACAACCTTATAATTTATTAAGTTTCTAAGCGTAGTTTCATCCAAAAACCAGGGGCAAAAGAAGTTCCCTCCCAAATAAGGTATTGAGCAAAAACCTTTAAGAGAACCAGCAGCTCCATTCTGTTCCAATTCAGCTGTCTACAGCTAACCTCACACAGGGGACTTTAGTTTTGGACAATTAATTTTATTAACTTAGAAAGGAAAATGTAAGCAACCAGCAGGAAAACCTGCCAATCGACCAACCATTTCTATTTGTGATGGAATTCATGGAGTTAATCCCACAGTGCAGTTTGTTGCAGGAGCATCCCTGCCACATCTGAGTGCTTGGGTGCAAAAGAAGGGCCAAAAGAGGAGATTATGATTTTGTAAGTAAAAACAAAGCACTGGCTCTCAATAGAACCGCTTTAAGGATGGCATACATTAATTTATTCTCTTCTGCACTGCCTCTGCATACCCGCTGCTGGCAATGTGACAACACATAAGCACTGAATGTTGTGCTTAGTAGCTTAAGAGCTCCAAGACAGATTGTCATTTTGCTCATTCTTCCTGGGCCAAAATGTGTTTTCCCAGAAAAAAAAAAAAAATAAATCCCCTCTTCCCAAAACAAATACACTCCCCTTCGTCCCCCGCAGTCATCTTCAAATTTCGAGAAGAATTGGAGTGGCACCA
This sequence comes from Zosterops lateralis, assembly GCF_965231275.1. Classification (NCBI taxonomy): domain Eukaryota; kingdom Metazoa; phylum Chordata; class Aves; order Passeriformes; family Zosteropidae; genus Zosterops; species Zosterops lateralis. The sequence continues at coordinate 106,410,840 of NC_139764.1, read as the reverse complement.
CCCTTGCAGGAGGCAAAGTAGGGAACGCATCCTCAGGAGGTTTTTATTCCAGACAGAGAGCCTCTCCCCAAGACAGCGTTTTGCCAACACATGGAGAGTTTTGAAAATGAAGGCAAAAGCCTTCCATTTGAGTGAATTCAATGGGAAGGCAGCACGGCACACAGAGCACCGGGGTAATTTGCTCTTGGCAGCCTCTCTCGCTAAGTAGGTGGGCTGTGCTCGGCGCCAATTAGGGGCTGACGCTTTTCCTCAGGTACAATGCGCTGCCACACAGCTCAGACTGTTCCTCCTTCCCTGCATCTGTGTTTACTGTGGCTGCTCATTTTCCCCGTTGGCAAGGGGCATGTTTAATAAAGCAGGCCATTCCCCAGCTACAAAGGCGCTGTATCATCCTTGGGTGTAAGTACACATATGGTATTGAAATTGAATGCGGCTAAAAAGTCAAAGCAACTCCTGCCAGAGATTTTTGATGGCAGCATTGTAAAAGGGACATTGGGGCACAATGCAGCTCTCTGTTTTCTGGTACTGGGTGAAAAGGGAAGAGACAGCACAGTGGGTTTGGCTCCGAAGTTAAAAGGGGATCATAAGAGTGAAGCAAAAGAAGCAATATTCAGATGCTTAAATTCCCTGTTTCCAGTTCAAGATCTAAGTTTTGTTTTGGCTTGTGCTGCTCTACAAATGAAGCCAAAGAGGTTCTCGATCCAGCTTTTGATTTCCTGCCGTGCTAAGCTATAGGAATGTTCACATCTAGGCTCTGCTTTGGTCCTGTCTCTAATTAAGGCAGCTTATTGTTTCAAACATGCTACCTGAGACCTGCTGATGTTGCTTCAGGTCATGCAGCCATGCTTCAAACTGTTTTCTAATATACCTAATAGTGCCACAGTGATATGTTCAGCTTATTACTGTAACTGAAGCAGCTGGGTCATGGTATTCTCTGCAAAATACTTCTGTAATGGAGTGGATTAATTTAATGAATGCCATTTACTGCAGCAGAAATGACAATGATTTGATGTTTTGTTACAATTAAGACTCATTAGCCAGTGACTTTTTTCTTAGTTGTCTGACAACCATAATAGATGTAGCACATCTCAGATACAAAAGTTCTGAACTTCTTTCTAGTCATTTTTTAATAAATATGAAGGAAGTGAGAATGAAAGTCTTGGCACTGGGCTGCTTGAAGTGACCTGTTTGAGTGATGCCACATACACCTCCCTGCCTGAACTACAGAGAGGAAATTGCACCAGCTTCCAAGAAGTCAGTGGATCATACCTGGCACTGAAACTTTCAACCAAACAGCTTGAAGTTTAATCCAAAACTTCTCATCACCCGGCTAAGACACAAAAAGGCTTTTGATAAAGCAGACAGAGCCAGGTCTTGATGCTTTTAACAATATCCCAGAGCTCTGCCAATACAGGATTCCCTGCACTGGAGAACCTGCTTGTGGAGCACCCAGTGTGCTCTGCCATGGGACTGATGGAAAACTCAAACTCGATTTTAGTAACAATCTCTCCTTTCTCAGTCAGCATCTGAATGCTGATGAACGATCCTCATGCTCTTCTACCAATGCAAAACCTTTTATTCCTTGGGAACACAACTCCTTTGCTTTTGCAAATCATGAACAGCAGTATGCAGAACACCAAGAAACAGAAACAAAATCCCTTGAAAAAGAAAAAATATGTTGCCAAGCAAAAACAGTATGGGTCAAACAAATGTCACTAGACTCCAGGTTAAGTTTTCAGGCTACAAGAAGCCAGAAGCCAAAATAATATTTTTGCAGATGCAGCATTCCCCAGCATTGCGGGGGATAGAAGATCACTCTCAGCTGCACAACCTGCAAACATATCTTACTCAGCATAGAAAGGAAGCTACGAAACTACTTTAATTGTCTAGGTCAACAAAATTTAAAATCTGGATAGCACAATTGATATATACATTTTTAAAAAACCCTCAGCACTTTACAAACAGCCCCCAAATCCTCAGAAAGGACCATAAATGTAAAAGGTTTAATTTTTTTTTTTAATGTGTTAATTGAAGAAAAAAATTCCTAAAATTACCAATTATACATTATTCCTTTAAATTCAGCAAAAATATTTTCTGAATGTTTCCTGAGTCATTCACACTGATACTTTTTCTTTAATCAAAAAAAGAAAACCTTTTATTTAAAAATTTTAGCTTTTAGTTAAACCAAAATAATAATTTGGTTTCACTAGTTGCTGAGTAGAAGATCACTTCAGAGTACAAGTGAGTGAATAATCCAGCAACAGCAAAATGCACATGCCCCAATAACAAGTGAAAAAGAAGGAAAAGTGGCTTATTTGCCTTTGAAACCTAGAATAAGAAGCCTGAAAAATAAATATAAAAGCTGGGAAATCAAGGAAAGAATCAATATCATGTCTTATTGTTCTTTGGCAAATTCAGCATCATTCCCTTCCATTCTACCTGGGATGAACACATATACAGCCATAAAAACACACTGTGTTGCCAAAATCCCCAGATGATGCTGCTGATGACTCCTCAGGACCAAGAGATCAAGCCCTGGCAGAGTTTAGATGTAAGAGGATAGCAACAAGTAGGAGAGAGGGATAAGGTGACTCAGCAGGGAGGACTGGAATCCTGAAACCCAGATGTTTGACAGCAAAAAGCATCATGTGGGGAGTGTTTTAAAGTTTCTCCCTCCCATAGGCTTCTCCAGATCTTCTAAGCATGACTTTGGCAGGAAAGATTCTCCCTAAAACTACTTGTAGAACTTGGCATTTAGATTCTGCTGACTGCAACCTGAAAACGAGCCATTCATACAAATTTCCAACTCGCTCCCACCTACCTGCAATCTCTGTTAACTCTCCCTTGCAGAAGCAAACCTGAGCAGTAATGAGCAGTAATGTGCTAATGAATGGAATACAAAATCTGGTTTTCCCTTCTATTGTAGAATGAGGATAAAAATCACACTCCTGTTCCCTCATCCCATGCCAGAAGAGTTCTAACCCCATGAAAATCACTTGAGTTAAAGATAAGCTGGGAGCTTCAACTTTATATTCATTTTTATCAAATCCTTGAAACTGCTTCATGGGGTTTATTTTAATAGGTATTTCTACTAACAATAATAACCCCCCTTATCTGTACTAAGGAAGAGAAAAAGCAGATTGCATCATAAATCTTAGTCATGCCAGCTAATAATCTTCAAAATCATCCTTTTAACACGGATGGCACCTATTAAGTCAAAGCACTTTTATCCTGCCGGTTTAGGAATAGTCTCATCCCAGCTCCCGTTATGAAAATGAAAGATTTTCAACAAACTGCACTGGCAGCTGCAGAATCATAAAATCCTTCAAGGGCCTGTGAAGCTGAGCTGTAAGCATGGCACCCCTTATCTGTAATTAGGGAAAGGAGAATAAAATCTCTAGAATGCTCTGTATAACCCCCCAGCCCCTCACTGCAGGGTTTTCTACCTGAGTTTTTCTAATAAAAGAGTTTTAAGTATCAGCTACAATGTAATCTTGTTTATTAAAAGCAGAAGACTTATGGCAATGACTGTGTCAAACCTGAACTACAAAAAGGAACATGTATTTGCAGTCTTTTTACGTAAGGCACACTGATAAACATCATTTATTTCACAACTGCCTATGATATGCCATACAATGTACATTTACATATGTTTAAAGCAATTTTATTTCAAGAGATGTATATCTGATTTCAGTGGAGGGTATGTTTTCCAAGATGCATTAAGGCCTAAATAAATTTATTTTTTAAAAGAAGAAGTGCAACTTATTACAACAGTGCAAACTATTATTGTCATAACAATGTAAAGTACCCATGGATTTAATACTACAAGGCTCTATTCATCACAATCTCATTTGGCAACAGTGTCATTTCACAGTATTTTATTATCCAAACATTTCTCCAAGAGTGATGCCATCTCATAGCAGAGGTGCAAAAACCAGGGCACGTTCACTCCAAAGTATCTGAATTGTTGTTCTTTATCAAATTCTTTGAAAATAAATACAGTCACTCCACCAGCATTTCATTCTTCTTCCAAATATAGTAAGGATGCAAAGTTTTCAGCTCTAGAGCATGGAATAGATCATAAAAACAGGGTAAATTATGATCTTGGCAAGATGGAGAAATTGAGGCAGGGAGTGACTGACCTACTCAAGTCCCAAACTACATCATGAACAGAGTGCCACAAGAGGTTTGAGATTCAAGTCCAGCCACTGGGCCACACTGCTTCTTCAGCTCTCAGATGCTACCAGCCGTTATTTCCATTAACTATTTCTAATTAATGCATCGGCACAATGGACTAACACCAAAATCTCTGCTGTAACAAGGTGATTTGTTAGGTCATAATAGTCTGCAATAGGGTGATTTATGACAGTTAACAGGTGATATATCAAAACTTTCATCATTTCACTGGTTCTCTGTGAAGTGACTTTCTCTCATGCCACAGCATATGATTCTCAGTATCTCCATGAGGAGCACAGGGTAGGGATTGCACTCACAGCCATGTATAACTTTGGGGATTACCACCAATGCTCAGCGCCTGCTACACCCAAATAATAAGTCCCCCCAACCAATAAAGGACCCTAAAAACAAGGGAGCAGTCTGGGAGACATTCTTCAGAGTAACCAGGTGAGCAGTATCGTTCTATCACTTATGTAACTACCAAAGATGACACAGATGTCCAGGTCCAAACAGGATCTTATGTCACAAGACTTAAATCATTCAAAAGAAATTTCCACCATGAGGGAGAAAAATTGGATCAAGACATATTAATAGAAATGTGAATGCCAATATCTGAGTGTGAAAGTATGAACTCTGAGATATCCTTTAAATGCCTCTTTTTAGAATCCTGGGGGTTTTCATAGTTTAGGTTATGAACTACACTGCTGAAATTATTAAACTGGATGTTCTCACCACCTTTCTTCCAGCCTTAAACCCCCCTGACATATATGCCAGGCATCTCAGAACTCAGACCACGCCACCCTCTCCAGCAAAACCTTCCATGAGGGTGCAGCTCCCCAGTCTCACCTTCGGGGTCCTGCACTGTTCACCCCCACCCAAGTCTCCCCCTCTTTCCCTGCTTGCTGGCTGCTGTCAGATTTGCTGTTCTCCTGCAGTGCCCTTCCCACGTTTCCCCTCTCAGATCTCGCTGCGATCATGGAGCCTAGCAACGTTAATCTGCCACTCATTTATCATATTTCAAGCTCAGATATACAAATCCGCTTTTCCTTTGTCCGTTCGGATCATTGTGATTTCGCTTTATGGTCTCGATTCCTCTTTTCTAGTCCTTTGCTTATGGGCTGTTGTTTATTATTATTTTCCTATCTGGAAGTTAATCTCTCTGAAGCCGGAGTCCTTGCCACTGCCTTGCTCCGTTCAGCATGAAGCGGGTGCTCTGTCAGGGCTTGATAAACCATTTGTCATTCAGGCGGCGGATAATGCGGCTGCACACAGGCCCATTTTAAGCAGCATATACTAAAAGCACTGAGAATAAAAGTGTTAAAATACCACTGAAAGATTTATAAATGTATGTGGATTTTTTTTTTTTTTTTCCTCCAGGAGAAAGACTGAAGGCAGGAGATGCTTTGCTGGGCCAGGCTTGAAGAGGTATTTAGAACTGGCTGTTTCAACAAGAGCTTTAGTGACCCTTGGACTTCTGTAGAAATCCCCCTTTTGACTCCTTCAGCTGGACAACAATAATTAGACAGACACATTGAAAGCCAGGAACTTCAATTCTTTCTCAGCTTCTTTCTCCATACTGTAGAGTTAATACTTCTCTTTGTTGTCCAGCCATGATCAGAGGTCGAGTTAGTGAATGGTTGGGAGGAGACGAGCATTAAGGACCAACCTGAACTACAACCATTTCTCCCTCTAGGTCCTGGCAGCAGCAAGGGTGGCACTGGCAGCTCCCTGCAGCTTAAACAGAAACTTCCCTTTGACACAAATAATTTGGTTGTTCTCCGTATTGTTTGGACATCACCCTGTGTGTCATGCCACTGTCTGAGGAATTGTTTTTACTTTCACACCATCTTATCTGCCATCTGACGTGGTCAGTACTTAGATGTTAAATATCTCACAACCCAAGGGAGACTTATGAGACATGAAGAACTCATTGCCTTAACTCCTGCTGTGCAAGGGAATTATGGCTCCATTCAGAGATTTTTGAGGTGCCAAAAAAAGGGAACTTTCCAAAACATTTGTTGAATAGTTTCCTTGCAGCTTGGCCCAGGAGGAGCTGGAGAGAAATCATCCTCCCCTCCCACCTCAGTTGTCTGCAACTGTCTGTCCAGCTAATGGGCTTTTAAGATCATTTTAAGAAAATACAAACCAAACAAAACCACCCACTAACCCAAAGCAGAGGCAGCTAAAGCAAATGATGTGTTTTAAACCCGAGTTTTAACTTGAGTTCCCTGATCACTTTATCACAGGCATGTTGGGATGGCTATGGGCGAAAACAGCCAGAAACCAGGATACGGAAGTACAAAACTTCATTTTCAGAGATTTCAGGAGATTTGTGGTAAACAAAGGCTTCGCAAGACCCTCAGGAAGGAAAAAAAAATTAAAAATCAAAACAGCTGTGTTCAGTTGTTATGAAGTTCTCCTTGATATTATCACCAACAGGCAGAAACCTTCCAAAAGCAGAGACTGTGAGGAAAGTGCCTGTGGGAGTCTGGAAAACACAGAGACCAGGGCAAGTGCAGAGTTACCAGGCATTTTATAACATCCACTTTAATTTCACCAGGAAAAAGTTTGGGACTTCATCAAAGCAAGATATGCAATACATTTGAGGTTGGTTTTTTGTTTTTTTAATTTTTAATAAAGTCTAGCCTTTGCTTTTCCCTTTTTCACTTGTGACAATCCGAGAAGAAATGACAAGGAGGTCTAAGAGTTTTTCTCTGTGCTTCTAACATTTTACCTAAGGGAGTAAAACTGCAAATGCCTGAAATGGATTTTTCAGTTAATACATTAGAACCAGTATTTAAAAAAAAATAGTTTGAAAATAAACAACCTCCCACCCTTATTACTGCCATACAAAAGTATCTGGACATTCAGATTCCAAAACCAAATTTGCCAAATTTGCCAAATTTTCCAAAAACCACATTTTTTTTGTTTGGAAAGTGGATTTTTACTATCTCAATACAGGCTATATTTATTCTGAAATTAAGGCCATCCATACACAAACTTGCACAACTATAATTAAACTCATTTTTTGAAGTCCAGTTTAATTACTTTGGTGACAATACTTGCATATCAGCTTTTAGTTTTATAACTAATTAAAAATGAAAAATTTACCTTTTAAAAAGCTGTTTCCTTGAAGTAATTTGCATTTACAGCAGGCATCCATTTAGAGTTTCTTGTATGGGTTAGCTATCTGCTTCTGCCATGGAGAGACGCTAAAAATATCTGCTTTAAATGAAAATTAAACCATCCCTCAAACTATTCTTACATGCCTCTTCATAGGCATTTTATTTTGTATCTGGAACATTCCCATATATTACAACATACATCAGGAGTGCCCAGAGATTTGGACGGCCACTCTGGTTGACATTTATATGAGACTGAAAGCTAAACAATAAAGCAAATGAAGAAGTAAAATTCAATGTATATCCCACTTTATTCTCCTTGCAGGTTTTACTAGAGAACTGGACTATAAAACTCAATCTGTTTAATTTGCTTTGAAATTTGAAGACAAATTTTAGTAACTTTTGGCAGTGTTTGCAGTAGGGTGGTGTGGTGGGGTTTTTTTTTTTTTTTTTTTTTTTTTTTTTTCCCCTAGGAAAAGCTTTGCGAGGTTTTGGTAGAATAGGGTCAGATTTGGTCTGTGAAACCTGGATGCAGCTTTGGCTTTAACAAGTCTACTCTCTCTGTATCACACTGGTGTGTCTCAAGGTTTCTTCCCTAAGTGCATTAAAAATGAGGCTCATGCTACCACTATGCTGTGTCAATTATGTGTATTTTGTCTGAATGCTGTGGAAGTGATACTGCTATTTCTGATCTGCTGAAGTGGTTTTTAGTTCCTTCTCTTCAATGTAATCCTATCCTGATTTCTCAGTTAGTACTTGTGAAACCCAAGGTAGGGGAGAAAGGCTGGGGAACAGGTCTAATGTATGCACATCAATTTTTAAACAGTTTTTTTATGTTCCCCGGGATGAAAGCGCATGCGGCTTGGCTCATTTATGAAAGTCACAACATCCACCAAAGTCTCCTTCCCCCAGCTCCAGCTGTATCACTGGGGCTGTCCCACTGGAAATCTCAAGCCTTATCAAGGTCAAGGGCTGCAAGGCAGCAGCCTGGTGATCTCTTCACACGACTGCTACAGGGATTATTTTCCCAGACTGCTTGCCCTCTCCATTCTGCACTGTATCAGTGTGTGCATCTCAGCTCCTGGCACACTGATCCCACCTTTGATCGGCCATGTCAGCCCTCACCACCTCACCACAGCCCCTCATCCGCAGCCCACACTCCTGCAACCTTCACAGAACAGCTTGTTCCAGGGCACAACAAACCAAAACCTCTCCCTCCTTTCAAAACACTTGGTGCCACGCTCAGAAGGTGTGACCACTTGACACAGGGTGTGCTCTGGCTCCTGCTTATCCCTTGGAATAATTGCTTTGCTGTGCTTTAGCTCACATGCCGCCCTTGGCCATACCCAACCCATCTTTCCTGCATTACACTTTGCACACAGGACTGTGGAAAGGATGGAGGGAGCTGGAAAGCCGATGGATTTCACTCCACATGCACACACCATCTAATACAAGGAACCCATGACCCTGGCTTGGGGGATTATCTGTGGGATTAAGTAAAGAAAATATATAATCAACTATATGTACTACTAATAAAAACAATGTTAAATGAGCAGGTGACACCTTCCTCTGACCCTTTTGTACAATGTTGTAACCTTCTTCTCTGGACACAGCATCCAATCTGGCAGTCGGGAGTTTCGGCTGCTCCAACTCCATCAGCAGCTGACTGACTACAGTGATCTCTGCTACTCAACTAAATGTTACTTTGAACAGTATTAAACACCTTTTATCACAGAATCATAGAATGTGCTGAGTTGGAAGGGACCCACAAGGACCAGAGAGTTCAACACCTGGCCCTGCCTGCACAGGACACCCCAAGAGTCACACCATGCGCCTCAGAGTATTTTTCAAATGCTTCTTGAGCTCTGCCAGGCTTGGTGCTGTAACCACTGCTTTGAGAAGCCTGCTCCAGTCCCCAAACACCCTCTGGGTGAAAAGCTTTTTCCTGATATCCAACCTAAACTTCTCCTGACTCAGTGTCATGGCATTTCCCTAAGTCCTGTCTTATCCTACCTCAGGAGTCACTGTGTGTCTGTTGTGAGACTCGTCTACAGATATTCCAGACTGTGCTGGGATCTCCTGCCAAAAAAAAGGAAACCAAGAGGAGCTGGAGAGCTTGGGGGCTTGGAGACCACAGCGACTCCCCAGTAAAAGTATTGCAGGCCTCTCATCTAAGTAGACTATAGACTGTTCCTGTCTTCAAAATAAAGTCAAAAATAATAAAAAAAAGTGGAGCAGAAATTCACGAGTGAATGGAAGCTTGTCTGTCTCAGTACTACACTGTGGCATTCAAAACAAACTCAGATTTACTAAATAAATATAATATTGAGTTCTTATCTTTAAAATACTCTGGGGTGTGTACACACATATTAAAAGTAAGTATGATTCTAGGGTAAGTACTGATTAGATGTTTCATTTCTGCATTTCACTCTGCTTGGAAAGTACACTGCTCTGCTCCAATTCTATTCATAAGTGGTTTCAGTTTCTGTCTTTCATCCAATGGCACAGCTCTACAGTCATTATTTTTTTAAATATTTAATGTAGCTGAAGTGCTATAATATGGAAGAGGCTTCCAAACTGAAACAACAATTGTAAATATTTTCCTAAAGGAAACTGGAGAAGAGCTCTCGCTTGATCAGAGAAGGCATTTCTTTAGTATGTGGAATAACTGCTAAGTCCAAACAAAATATCTTCCATTGGTTCAATTTTTCCATTTTGCTACAAATTAGTTTTTAAATTGTGAGTGGGAAGAGGGACTTTCAGTGAGTAAAACCAAACTTGCAGGGCCAAAACACTGAACATGGCTGTTTCCATACACCAAGACAGACATTTATCTTTCTGCCCTCCCTGCTAAAGGAAGGAAGGAAGGCTCTGTTGGATTACCACAAAGACATTGCTATGGAGTGAGAAAGGTGGAGTTTTTCCATCCACAGTTTAGAACTATATGTGAAAAAGAGGTGGATCACTGCAATTCCTGATGCATTCAGCAGATGCTGTGAGAGAATTATACCAAGGATCACAGCATCTTTTGCAGGAACTCTGTAAGTCTGGACATAGAAAAGCTTGAAATGCTACCACATCACTGGAATGACCTTTGACACATGGCAGTAGCTGTTAAATTCCAAATCCTTTATTTGACTAAGCCTTTAGAGTCTCGGAGTTACATACAACACAGAACTGCAGAGGCTGGGAGGCACCTCTGGAAATAGTTTAGCCCTCCTGTGCCACACAGAGCCAGATCATGTACAGCAGGTGTCCAAGGGCCACGTCCAGTCAGGCTCTGACCATCTCCAAGGACAGAGACTTGAGAATCACTCTGGGTAACCTGTTTCAGCATTTGACTCTCCTCATAGTAAAAGGTTTCTTCTAGGTTCAAATAGAATTTCTCAAATTTGCCAGTAATCTGGACCTCCAATTCAAACATTTCCTTCTTGTTGAGAGTGCAAGAACAGCTCAGATTGGCTGCACAACTCTCCAACAGGAAGGGCTGAGTCCATTGCCTAAACACAGGTATTTAGCACCACTTGTGACCCTCCAGGGCATATGAGACATCCTCACAGAGCTAGCAAGGCAAATATGACACAGGAAACCCATACCAATATGGCATGGCAAGCTGGAGGCACCACAGGAGATCAAGGCACCTTAAATGGCACTGGATGTTGGGCCAACTGAATTGGGACACAAGCATTCAGACCCAGAAACTACTCATTTATTTATTTCAAATGCTCTCATGCTTATACTATTTACAGGGTGACATTTTCAAGTTCCACTCCATGACCATGTGGCTACAAACCAAAATTCCCAACTTTCAGCAATGCATTTTTAGCACAAAGTCACAGGAATCCAAAAGAGTGAACAACAGCAACAAAGACACAAAATATTGAGATTCAGTTTAAGCATCCTGAGCTGGGTCCTCCAACACATTCTGCCTGAACACGGTTATCACCACTGTATTTCCCTTTAATCAGCTTTCTGCAGATTGTCTTTTGAGCAAGCACCATGGGCTACATCACGCCCTGCAGTCCACACTGCCAGTATCTGTGCCTTGTGACTTTTTCACTCATTCCCTTCAGGACCAAACATCATGGAAACCTGTAACACGGTTAGAGAGCTACCTGCTGGGTAAGTAATAGTTTTAAGATTCACAACTTCGTTTTCAAATTTGTACACATCTCTACATTTACCACAGGTCCACGTTTCTTTTTCTTTTTTGCATTTTAAGTCAAATGAATCTCACTGATGGAGTGGATAATAAGGTTGTACAAAAAAAGCAAGAGGTTACACAGGAGAGGGGAGAGGGCAGAAGAGGAAGGTGGACAGGCTGCAAACTGCAACACAGGAGCTGCAGGAACCTCTGAACCTGCCCTTGAGAAAATGCAATGCAGAATTACACATTAAATAACACTGCAGAGCTTTGAGACATCCGAGTCTGATTCACAATGCTGGCTTCTTATGGAAGGGCTATGCCTTCCTCTGTAAAACACACACTCAATGTATTGCTCCCAAATTATAATATTTACTTCTCACTTGGATGAAGAGGCTTTTTTTTGCTATGCTCCTGCCTGGAGATATTTTTCCCTACCCCCGCTCCCTTCCCCACCCTGAGCTTTCTTTTTAATGTAAATATTACTTGAAATTATTGCAGTACAGATGAACAACCATTAATTAAAAGTGAGGAAGATTTATTGCATTAGACAGTGCTGCTGTAACAGATCAAACAGCAGAAGGATATGAGGCACAATGTGCTGCAACTGGAGGCTTAATGCCTTTTAGATCACAGCCTCATGTGTTCCATGGGTGTCAGGGTGGGCTTGCACCCCACCACGTCTGGTTTCTTTGCCTCCTTGCACATAAACCTATAACACAAAACCAAGGTTTGTGAAGAAGGGTCAGATAAAAACAATCTTCCAAGACGGCTGCAAGAAAAAAACAAAAACACCCGAGCTGATTCTGGAGCAATTTCCTGTCCTTGTGCCCACTCTCACACTTGGCGTTAGGAGGCTTTAGCTGACGATGGTTTCATTACCGGGGGTTTCTCAGCAGTGTGATCCACCCTGTGCTGTGGAGAGCTAAGGAAGATTTGCTTTGAGCTCAAGTGACAGATGCTCCTAGACCAAAAGCACAGGGTTTCAGAGCTGTAGCCCCTGTGCTGCTGTTGTGCATTTGCAAATAGCTCTGGGCTCATGTAATGAGAACCTGGTTGGCACTCCTTTGTGAGGCTTTTTACTGTGTTGTTCCTGCAAAAGTGCTGCAAGATCTATCAAGAGGTTTTAAGCAGCCCTGATGCCTGCAAACATACAGAGAGCTGGCACTTAAGGCCAGTCATCTCTTGGCAAAATGCAGAGGGTACCTCACTGTGAGGAGTACTGTATCACCTCAGTGAGATCTGGGCATGAAACCTCAGGAACGACCATCAACCTACAGCTACATCACAGAGGAAGAAACAAAAATCCCCAGATTAAGCATTTATTAAACAAACGGGAATTCAGATGATGCAATATTCCTGATTACATATCATGTACAGAAGCAGTAAGCCACATGAAAAAAAAAATCAATTTCCAAGATTAATAAAATGATCAATCCTGGTCATTAGCAGCTGTTAGGTCTCTAAGACAGATACTGAACTGAGACCAGATACATTACCCAAATGGTTACCTATTAACCATAAAATGGGAACAGCCCATTGTTGATTCAGCTCAGATCTAGGGCTAATGATTGGGGGGTTAAAGAGCCATCAATCTCACAATGAGTTCATTGAGCCATTCTCTGACAGTCCTGTGTGGGGGGAATAAACCACTACTCCTGTTCCTAACAAAAAGCAATGGAAGATATTTTCTACAGCTGATTTGTTATCTGCCCTTTTCTCCCTGACTAACACCAAGTGCTGAGAAGCCAAGACCTGTTTCCAACTTGTGTGCTCACACACTTACTGCAGTGACAACTCTGAGCCTCCTCTTCTGAGTGTAAGAAAATGTCTGCACATATGTGAGGCAAAGAGTTATTAATTCTTCACAGCTTCAGCTTCGCTATTTTAAAGCTCACACCAGCTTCAAGCTTGGGCATGCTGATGGCAAATGAGAGCTACATTTCTAATTATCTGCTTCCTTACCAAAATAAATAAAATTTACAGATTCAGGGCTATGTATGCACAAAAAAGATACTGCTATTAGAGACAGGAAGGCTGTGCTAGAACACCCCTAGGCAATCAAAACAATTCCTTTCTCAACCCTCTCTCCCCCTTCCAAAGACCTTCCCATTTATAGCCTGTCACTTACAGACACACTTCCAGCATTTAAAAATACTCCCGGTGTTTGTGGAACCATTTTCCAGAACAAAACGTTATCATTCATCAGGAGCAGAGCTGTTTGCAGTGTGAACAATTCGCTTTCGTTAAGTACCATATGGCTGCCCGTAGGAAAATGCCAACATGTTTCAACTCTACAGCTGGGCCACGGTTCCTTTATTCATCGTGCAGATGGTTGTAATTGACACCACTACTAAAACAGGTCTCGAGCACTTCTGTAGGATCATTAGAGTAATTAGCTATTAAATACAGTTACCATTTTTAGAAGGAAGGTTTTAAGACTTGGCATGTAAAATGCAATATTTTGTTATAATGAAAGAGACAGGCTAAATGTTACAGGGAGGGGTAAAGCTTATGTGATCCTTTTTAGTATTTTATCTGAGAGGCTATGGAAATTGCTAGAGCAAAGTGAAGCACACGAAATTATGCGCTAAGGAAATCAGCTGAAACCAGGAGTATTCTTAAATAACCTCCTTGCGCCACTGCATACTAAACTTCTGCAGAAAACAGACCCAAAATTCCAGGGGGGTAAAGTGAAACACCAGATTTCACCACTGAACCCAACCTTTAATGAGGGATGTTAAGTACTAAAAAGATGACTATTGATTCCATACTCTTGATATTCTAGTGCACGTATTTTCAGGATTAAAATGAGTTTTTTTAATGGAGTTGCAGGGTCAAATGAATACATATTATTATATATAATAGGACTGCAGTGTAGCAAGACGAGATTGGCTAAAGCTCCTTTCACTTGTAGACCAGCAAAAATTCCTTGTAATAGAAAACTGGGTTTGTTTTTGAGTAAGATGCTTGGGTAAAGCCTCACAATAAATCTCAGTGGGAAATGCTATCATTGAAGTCACAAAGTCACATCTCAAAACTTCAGCAAGGAAGCATGCAGCCTTAAAGAGCAGAATTATACATGGCTTCTGAGTGCTGCTGGTCTTCAGAGACATGAGGAGTCAGAACAAGCAGGCTAGGATAGCAAAACTGTTACTGGTAATTGCAGTAGCTTCTACTCCAACAAAAACTCAAGTTTTTCATTACAAACTGAGTACTGGGTGTTCCAGACTCTATTTTAAACATTCATTGCAAGCGTAAATCTGGTAAGGACTCTCAGACATAACCAAGTATTTTCTTTCATGGCTGATGAAAATAATCTAGAATTGAGGGCCCTGATTGTACTCCACAAAAGATACTGAAAAAAATAACATTGAGAGATCATGTTATAAAACCTCCTCTAAATAGAATTAGGTTAGAAACCAGAAAACTTCTAACCACAAGACAGGAGAAGAGGGGAATAGCTTCCAAAATTGTTTTTAAGCTGAAGAGTTTCACAAGGGAGCACAGAAAGTTCATGACATGGATCTTTCTCTTTGCCTGGACTTGGTCCTTGGGCTGCCTATTTCCATGCTTTCCACTTTTCAAATCAGATTGAGTTAAAGCACATTACATACAACTTTCATAATGAATATCAGGAAACCTTTATAGAGCACGGCAGACAGTAAAGCCATTTGCTAAGGAAAAATAAATGCTGTTAAAGTGACAGAATTTATCTCAGGTGGCTTCTGTTGAGCACTTGCTGCTGGATCGGGGTTTGCAGCTATTCTTCAGATGAGCTGTCGAGCAGAGACTGTGAACCCCATGGTGAGGCTGATGGTAATTATCCTGAGAGAGCAGCACTCACCGCAGCTATCCTGGCCAAATTTGTCTTCTGATGGTAACCTTTGGCCCGTCTGCATTCCTCACAGAGGTTCAACTAAAGGTGGGGCTCCTGCACAGTCCCAGGGAATGCTGTGCTGCTCCTCCACGGGAGCCCAATGTCTGCCATGCCATGCTCCTGAACCAAGTGACTGCCACCTATACAATTCATACCACTGGTGCACATTTTTCTTTAAGTTATACATTTGCTTATTAAAAATTGCTAATTTTTTTGTGTCTTTGCATAAAAAGGACTTTAAAATGTAGATTTTCAGCTTTGCATATTAAACTTTTTTAGCAAGTCTCAATTCCCCAAGCAGAAAATTATGGCAGGATTTTTAGCATAAACACATATTTCTCGCATGCAGAGGCTGAATTGCCTGATGTCAGAAATATCAGTTCTGGGTATTCTACTATTTACTTGGAAGCTATTATGTGTTTTTCAAAGTTTCTAGCAACTTTCTATAAACTAGATCTCAAGAGTTTATATGGTTATGATAATCAATATTAAACAGAGCTATCATGGTAGGAGAATTCTAATATTGAAGCCACCCCTTCTTCTTTTAGAAGAGGCTGGGGAAATCAATACTCCATTGCTAAGAAGGGGTTATCATAAATTACCAACTGAGCATTAGATTTCTATGCAATGTCGCAGTTATGCAGTTGAATAAATCCTTCAGTATATAGGAAAAATATAAGGAATAAGCAAAGCCAGTATTTCTGTCTCTACTATAAAACAGAGAAATTAAATAAAAAAATATTCACTGAATAAAATCTGAAAATGCACAGGAAACTTGGCTTATAAAGGACAGGCTCAAGAAACACAATGTTATCAAGAAGGAGGTTAACAAGGCTGTTGATCAGCATCTCTAAGCACAGGTCTTTAATCCGTTGGAAGATTCAATGGGAAAACAAAACCAAAATTAAAGCCAAGGCAGAAATAGTTAATACATATTAAATACCAGCTGGTTTCATGTAGTAATTAATCACTGGGAAAAAAAAAAAACAAAAAAAACATAAGGATGGTGTGGACTTTTAATCGCTCAGAATTTGTAAACCAGACAAG